>NW_026652288.1:15945271-16209059 GCF_009828535.3 Hylobates moloch | reverse complement strand
CGGGGCGGGGCGGGGCTCCGAGGCCGTCTCTCAGGCTGAGGCGGCCGCGGGAGAGGCGTACACGGCGGCGGCGGCGGAGCCGGCGGCGGAGCAGGGCGGCGGCGACTCGGTGAGCGCGGCGCGGCTGGGGGCGCGGCAGGGGCGCGGGCGGGGGTCTGCGGGCGCGGGGCTCGGCCTGCGCGGGGCACTGCGGGGCACCGCGAGGCGCGGCGGGCGCCTCCCTGCCATCCTTCTCCTCCCGGACGCCCCTGCAGCCTTTGGGAGGGAGGGACAGTGGAGGACACCGTCCAGGAGCCCTTCTCTAGCGATTGCCGGCCGGAGTCCGGCTTTGTGCCCCGTTACCCTCTTTCTGAGAGGGCTGCCTCCTGGTTGTGTTCCTTTCCCAGACCACCCTCCCTCGTCCCTCACTCACTTACCCCCCACCCCCAGGTATCATAAGCTCCATTCTTGCAGGGGACCCCTAACACTCCCCTTCCCACCACCCGAGGCCCGGGGCTCCTGGGTACTCTCTACAGCCCCAAAGGGAGGGATAACTCCCTCCCTAGCCCCTGCACACCTGGACCCTTCTGCTGCCACCTGCCACAGACGTTCTTAGCCAGCCAGAAAGCTGCTGTGCCTAGGACCCAGCACACCTTGCTGTCACCCTGTCTCCTCCCCCAGAACCCAGAACCCCAGTTTGGCAGAAGGCACTTTTCCAATACTGAGCTTTGGGAACAATTTGACCCACTTCCCAAAATGCTGGTCCCAGGCCAGCCATGCTTTTTGGTGGAGACACCTGTCTTGTCTGCCAGGAGACATTCTCTGTCAAAATGGGCCAGCCCGTCCCTGGGTCCTCCTCCAAGCTGCTCCTGCTTGCTAGCCAGTGTCCCCAGAGACCAGGGCCAAGATCTTTGTCATTTAAGGCCTCCAAAGCTATTTCCCCACCCATCCCCAGAATTCCCCCAGCCACTGTTTTGGGGGTGCCAGGTCCAGAACTGATGGAGCAATCTTTCTGGGTCCAGGGCCTGATGTCCTCTCCCACACCCTTGTTTACCCGCCTGCTCCCCAGGGAACCCAAGACGGGGTCACGGGGCTGGAGTTTAGGGCCCTGATCTCCCCTGAAGCTCTGTGACCCTCCTTTTTTCCCTGTTAGAAACTTTCCTCTCTGTCTCCAGTCACTGTCTCCTCTGGATGGGACCTGGGCCATCTGCACAGTGTCCAGTCCCCAGGGCACAGAATGCTGATCTGGGACCCTGGAAGGCTGAGACTTGTGCTGGGGCAGCAGGAGGAGAGTGGCTGCTAGCCAGGTCTGGGCTTGGGTACCAGAGTTCTTTGGGTGGATCGCTGTCGGCTTTCACTGATCTCCGGTTGGGGTTTGAGGGCTTTGCTTTGCAGTGGAGACAGGAGGCAGAGCAGGGGCTGTTTTTCCTGCGTGCTTCTGACTGTCTTGTGTTGCTATGGTGACAGTTTTGCCTGTCTTCCTTCTTCTGACTCTTCTGGGAGCTGGTTTTTATTGGTCCGTTGTCCTGTCTTTCATGGCTCTAATTTCTCCTTTCTACTTGCTCTGAAATAAACAGTCATAAACATGGGCTCTGGGCCCAGGCTGGGGGCTGGCAGAACTTCACCTCCTGCTGGCCCTGGGTTCCTGTGAGGGGAGAGTGGGAAAGCGAGGTGGAAACAGACCTGCCCACATTCCCTCCTGCCTCTGGGCTCTGGCTCTGGGAAGGGGGCAGCAGCAGCATCATGGGCTTGGGCACATAGTGGGCGCATACTGCCTCAGTGCTAAAAATAGATAACAAATGTGGCGAAGGACCTCACTGGTGTTATTTCCTTTCATCTTGACAATAGCCCCGTGGGGCAGGGGCTCTTTCCACTTTGCAGATGATGAAACTAAGCTCAGAGCAAGTGAGTTATTTCCCTAAGGTCACATTGATTTGAGCACACAGTCAGCCCTCAGTTTTGGTTGAATGAATGGAAAAGTGATGAAGCTGACATACACGCATCTCTGTTGGGCTCCCTGGTCCTGTCCCAGAGGGATCACAGGGACTTCCTTAGTCCAGCTGCCTAAACCCACACTACAGGAGGCTCTTTGGAAGGTGTCTCCACTTTTCCTGTCCCTGCTGGACTACTGTGGAGGGAGCTGCCAGGAAGCTGTCTGGAGTGTCCCAAGTGTACCCTTGACCTGAACTGTTGAGGACCCCAGCTGAGAGCAGAGCAAAGCCACTTGTGACTTCCTGTTTTTACTCAGCACCAAGAAGAATTCAGTTTGCATTTACTCCCAGGCCTAGATGCAACTAGATAAGTCAGGGACCCAGATTCAAGTAGACCCTCCCAAGCCAGCCCCGGGCAAGGAGTTCATAGCTCCCCAGGGCCATAGGGGCACCCACTGTCAGCTGTGAGTGACACTCTCCAGTGAGGCTGTTCCTTCCCTTCCCTGGTGTTTTTTTCTTCAGTACACGCTCTTCTTTTCCATTCCCTGCCAGTCCCTTCACATTGCCATGCTCTAGGTTTGTTAAAAATAAGCTGAGCTTGTTTTATGGTAGCACAAAAAGACCAGAGAATCAGCAGCCTCAGTGTCAAGTGTTGGTCCTGAGAAAGTCAGTTCACTCATATAGCCTCAGTTTCTCCGTCTTTAAAATGGGATTGACAGCATCTATACTATTGGCCACATTTTCTTGTTCTTTTAGGATGGCATAGAATAGCCTACCGGGAATGCTTTGAACACTTTGAAAGGCTGAAGGACCCATAATGTCCTAGTTCTATTGGGAGATCTCAATCTTAAAGAGAGACCTGGACCACTGTCCAGAGATTGAAAACCAATTTAGGAATAATTAAGCTGTAAAATCTCAGGGTTAGAGGCATCCTCCAGAGGCATTTTGCCTAGCCTTGATGTTGAATCCTTTAATTTATTTATGTACCTTACATTTGTTGAGTATCTGCTCTGTACCAAATACAGTTTTGGGAACTAGGGGTTCAAAAAATGAGCAATATTTCTGTTTTCAAAAAAAAAATTTAGTCATGGAAAAAGATCCTTGTAATACAGTTAGGTGGTATGATAAAAGGAAGGGCAGGCTGATGGAGGGCCCAGAGATGGCCACTTGACTAGGTCATCCATGAGGGGTGAATCAGGTGATTTGTGCTTTGGGGCTGAAATACATTTGTCCTTCCACTGCCCACTTGAGGAGCAATGGAGTGATGGTTGGAGAGCCACACATCAGCCCTTGTGAGCAGGGCAGGGGAGAGAAGCATGGCAGGGAGCCAGGCCTGCCTTTCTCACTGAGTTTTGACTCATCCTCTCATAGAGGTCTCCGGTTTCCACTTCATCATGGTTAAAATCTTGTCTCAGGAGCTGCATGAATTACCTGACAAGGCATCATGGTGATTGGAAAGAAAGTGGTCTTAAGAGTCAGGCATGAGTTCAAACTCCACTGCTGCTTTGCCTTAACTGTGGTTGAAGGTGCGTCTAACCTCTCTGGGTCTCAATTCTTACATCTGAGAAATTGCAATAATTATACTTGCCTTCTAAGATTTAAATGATCTTATGTATTTAAAGGGTCTGGCATTGAGCCCACCTCACAGTAGACTTGCTGTTATTTAGTTACATTGATTAGAAAAGCGTTCTCAGTTACTGGACCTCTGGGTCCCCTTAAAACCGTGGTACAAAGCTCTTTGGATGAATTCCAGCCTTTGGAGATCCATTCATTATCTGAGAAGGTTAAAAATTGCCCATGCTCAGGCTGGTTAATTTTCAAGTTATTGCTCACTAGATAAGCTATGCTCTACAATACCACAACAATGCACGAATCCCCAACACTCTTTTTTTCAAAGGAGAACAAATTTGAAGTGGCAGCAAACACCCTGAGTTTTAGAAACGTATTCTATCTGTGAGAATACTTTAAAATGAATGCCTCATATTTTTTATTCTGAGCATGTTGAACTTCTTTTTTTTAAGTTACTTTAAACATTAATATACATTTTTCTCAATTATCACTACAATTCTATGACATTAGTATTATTGTCCCCATTTTACAGTTAAGAAAACGGGGAAAGGTAAAGTCCCTTGCCTCGTGCCTAGAAGCTAGGAAGTGGCAGGACCAGAATTTAAAGCTAGGTTCTACTTGCTCTTTGTGCCGTAGTACACAGTGTTGTCGTTTCCTTGGCTGGCGTGTCAGTGACCTAAAATAATTGTGTTTGGAGAATGCAGGCAGACATTAACAGGGGTGGAACCGGTCAGCGTTGTAACTCAGTCTCTTAGTAAATATTTAGAGGGTTTATTAGGATTTTGCTCTCACCACAGCCTTAAGAATTGCTTCTGCAGTTGGCTGGGATGTTATTTCTATAAGTGATAAATAGAAGAGGAGTTTGACACATCTGAGTTAAAGGAAAATGTTTGATGATGCTAGAAGTAGCTTCCTTTGCACAAGAATGGATTGCTGATTTGTCACTGAAATAAACTGAACCTTTAAGCAGGCCAAGATTTTATGATTGAACTTATGAATGGAAAGCATAACAGTTGCTTTCCAGGGATACAGAGACAGGAGAAACAAGGTCAGAACATATGGATGGATGGCTCTTCAAATACAAAGGTGACTTGGATTCAGTTTATTTATTTTTTCTTTTTTTGAGACAGGGTCTTGCTCTGTCACCCAGGCTACAGTGCAGGGGTGCCATCATGGCTCACTGCAGCCTCGACCTCTTCAGCTCAAGTGATCCTCCCACCCCAGCCTCCTGAGTAGCTGGGACCACAGGTGTGCACCACCAAGATCTTTTCACTTTTTGTAGAGGTGGGGTTTCACCATGTTGCCCAGGCTGGTCTTGAACTCCTGGGCTCAAGTAGTCCTTCCGCTTTGGCCTCCCGAAGTGCTGGGATTCAGTCTGTCAGTACAGCTATCATCTAGGAAGCTGGAGGTATTGAAAAGCAGTTATAGAATTGCTCATTAGCCTTTCTTGGGTAATTTAGAAGCCTAATTTCCCTGGACTAAGAATCCCATTTCCCCCACGAATCCAAGTGCTGAGAATGGGTGCCATGTTTCCCAGCAGTGTGTTTACCAGGTCCAGCTTAGCGCTGCAGACAGATGCGTTTCTATTTGCAATTATCTCAGGGCCTGAGTCTGGTGTCTGCTTATTTAATGACTTCACTTTCTAATAAAAATTCTGTATGGCATAGATAATTAGATTTTTTAAATGAAACTGGGGAAATGGAGTGCCCCAAAGAGTTTAATTGCAGTTTTATGATGGATCAAGCATAAAAATGAGATTATTCATTTGACAAATATGTATAGGGTGGGTTCTTGCTCTGTGCTGTGCTAGGATACAGTGATCAATATGACATTACCCCTGCCCTCAGGTAGTTCTCCCTCCATGGGAAATCAGGGGAGGAAACACATGGCCCAGTGGAGCCTGGCCAGTGTTATACAGAGTGCAGTGTGCTGGGAGAAGAGGGAAGTATTGTTTCGACTCTTATTTCAATGAAGTCAATTTCCCTCCACATGGGTACTCTCCGTGGACCACCTGAATTACACCTGAGGCTGCACAGAGAGGGAGCACGAAACAGAAACACGCATGTCCTGGAAGGCTGCCCACCTAAGCTCAGCTGTCAGCTGCAGTCCTCACTTCCTCGTAAGGGAGGAGCAGGTCTCTGTGCTTCATTTTCACTGATGGTGAAATGAGAAGACTGGATTTGATGACTTGAAAGTGCCTTTCCACATCTAGCCTGATGATTCTAATAAGCTCTTGGACTCATTTCCTCTAGTGACAGGTGAAGAGGCAAAACCTAGCTGTTTTAGTTAGCAGGGTTGCCAAGAGAGAGCTGGGATGCAGAGAACCAAGTGTGTTTTCAAGGAATCCTCTCAAGGAGGCGAGAAGCCCTGTTTTCCTTCCCAGAATGGGAGCCACTGTCTGGCTGAGCATCCTGATAAGAGGCTGATGACAGTGGGAAGAGACAAGCAGAGACACAGGAGTGGCACAGAGGGACCAGCTTATTCCCATATTCCAGAGCCTTTACCACAGTGAATGCAGAAGAAGGTTGACCTCACAGATGCCTTGGTTACTGCAATGTGCTCTTCTGTTTTAAGTTAATGTTGTTTTTTAAAAATCATTATTTGGTTTGATGATTCCTGAGTTTCAAACTTAAATGCACAATCATTTTTTGATCGTGAGGAACAATGAGTGACACACTCTTATCCCAACACTCTTCCAGTTCTCTCATTAGCATTGGCAACCAGATGCAGGCCTTTCCAGCCACAACGATGAGGCTGGCTCCCAGTCACCTCATGTAAGAAGCTTCATGCTGTGTTTGGGGCAAGAGCAAATGGAGAGTCCAAGAAGACCCGGGGTCTTGTAGTCACGTTGCCCACTCACAAGCAGCCTGGGCTTTGACAAGCTGTCTGATCTCCTGAGTCTTGTGTTCCTACTGAGCCATGTAGGGCATTGTCGGCAGGACAATGATAAACATTTTGTGCCCACTTTTAGCAATCTTCTGAAGAACGTTTGAAACAGGTATTATCCCCATTTTATGGATGGGGAAATGGAAGTCCAGAGGTGTTAAGGAATTTGCAGAATGTCACCTCATTAGAAAAGTGGCATAGCTGGTATCTGAAACCACATCTGTGTGCCTTCAAAGCCTAATCTCTCTGTACCACCCACACTATAAATAAGAGCTGTGCATATGTGAGGAGCGTGGAGTTAATTAGCATGTGTCTTGGGCAGAACACTCATCTCAAAGAGGTGGTAAGTTTCTGCTAGCCAGAGGAGCCTCCATACCTTAGAACTGAATGAAATATAGCTTGTGTTTCAAGTGCTTCCCTATGACTGGTGTGTCTGTGTTTGGCTGACGTCCTTCAGGGTGTCCTTTGCTCAGCCCACCTCGACGGAGGATGCCACACAGAAGTAATGAGCTGAGCCTGCAGTGAGTGCAGCATACGGCCTTGTTGAGCTGTGGATCGCTCCCAGTCGAGGCAGGTGGTATCCAACTTACTTCTCAGGCCCTTCCTTGGGACAGCTTGCAGTCATGGGAAGGAACACAAGATAACTATGTTCTCAGCTTACAGAGTGACAGGTGTGCATGCTGATGAACACCCCTGCTCTTTCTCCTCTATTCCACAGAAACTGGGGGATTAGATAGCTAGGTAGATGGATGGAATGAAGAGAAAAGAAAAGGAAGAGAAAAGGAAGGGAGGAAGGAAAAGAAAAGAAAAAAAGGAAAGGAAAGAAAGGGAAAGACGGGAAAAGAGGAAGAAAGAGAAACTGAGACCAGTGGCTTTTCCAAGGCTGAGACAAGAACTCAGCTACCACAGCTCTTTGAAATCCAGACAAGTGACATCTGCTCCTTGAAGTTCTGAAGCAAGTGTTTGGAAGCAAACAGACCTGGGTTGGATGGAATCTTGGCCCTTTCCTTGGGCAAATTCCTTAAGCTTGCTAAGTTTTCCAGTTTGTGAACTAAAGTTAATAATGTTTGTGTCTCAGGAATATTGTGAGGAATATGTGAATTAAATACACATCCATCTTTCTTTTGGCCTGACCTTTGAATAAAATTTGTTTGTAAAGTTTTTGCTACATCCTCTAGGTTCCTCTTTATTTGTTTTTCTGGGCAGGAAATGACATGAAACTTCTCCTTTCTCTGACAACACATTCCTGAATTGTCCCTGAAAAAGCCCCACATAGTCAACCCCTCTAGACTTCTGCTTCTAGCTTTCGAGTTTTCGATTTATGCCTGAAGTGAACCTAGCCACGTTATTTCCTAGACTGTAACAAGGATAATGATTCTCATCAGCATCAAGCACTGTACATGCACTATATGATCAATCGCCTTATCCTAAGCCTTTTTCTTATTTTTTAAACATGTATTTTTTTTCTGGAGTCTTGCAGTTTTAAATCCAGGTCCTTGACTACCTTCAGAAGTAATAAATGGGATCATAAGCTATTTTTTGACACATACACATTTGCTTATTTTTAAGTCCAAAATCCAAAAAGCTCTGAAAATGGGAAGTTTATTTCATCATGCATTTGAAACCAAAAGCTGGCCCAGAGACTCTATAACTTTTATGTATTACACTCAAGATGAATGAGTTTTTCAGCAGAAAGATGAGTGTCCCAGACCCTGCTGGGCATGTACGTAATATATGGCTTATGCACTCTTTACCTTTCTAAAAGACATTTCTGAATTTGGAAGCACATCTGAGCAAAGAGTCTCAAAGAAGGGTTTGTGGATCTTGCAGAAAGCCTAAAAGAACTGACTGTGTCGGCAAAGTCCAGATGACACAAGTGAATATCCTATCTTTGGATATTAGAGGATGTGGTGACATGGCCCATCTCATGCTTATCAAAAGCATTAGTGGCCATTTTTATATTTTGTCAATTAACTGAATTAAATGACCATGCTTGGCACAAAAACAAAACAACAGCCAAAAAAAAAAAAAACATCAAAAAACATGGGCTCTCAAATTTCACTGGGACAAAGTTATTTAAAAAAGAAAATTTCCTGAGAAGTAAAAATAAGCTGGGAATTTTTTATTGAGTGTGGCTTATAATTAAGTTTCAGTTTTGGCCTTGAGGGGGGATGGTAGAGGGAATTTTTAAATCTTACTCATCATTTTACCCATGTGAGGAAGAGCCAGGGCTGGAAGAGTGAGCATGGGGAAGTGAAAAGCCTCAGCCGAGCGTGAGAACATTTTGGTTCTTATTTTGGGTCTGTTCTTCGGTTGTAAAGTGAGCTTGAGCTTGCCACTTCCCTTCCTCGGCCCCTAGGAACTGAGTGTCTAAGTAAATGACTTCTTCCTTTGTCTCTCTGAGAATTAAGACATGGAGGCTAGGACGTCAAAAGAGGAGGAGAGTGGGAAGCACTGAGCTGTCTGTCTGGCTGTACTGGTAACTTCTGCCAGCCCCAGGCTGACCTCTGGAGGGATGTAGAAAGTTTCCCTGTGCTCTGCTGGGTTCCCTCCTGGGTCTTCCTTTACTTCTTCCACAGCTCTAGTGTTTCTGTGCCTTTGGCTGGTTTGCATCAGATGTATTTTGGCCCTGGTGCCTCTACTGCCATTCACACCACTGATGCTCACGAGGTCTCATTGGCTGCTTGACCAAGCATGGCCGTTGGCAGTGGCCCTAATGGCAATGGCCATTCCAGCGATTGCTCTGCGTTTCTCTCCTGTTTTCTCTTTCTTTGTATCTTTATCTTTTGAGTTTATTATTAATGCGTCATAATTCTGACATCTTCCAGATCAAAAGATTAACATTTCTTTCAGAATCTGATGATGCTTAAAAGTCAGCAGCTCCTCCTTTCTGAGGACCCACTATGTCCTTCTGGAGGAGGGTCTCACCCACTCATAACCAGTGATAGCCATGTGGCTTCCGCCATGGAGGAGTGACCTTAACTTCCAGGATCCTGAAGGCCTTTGGTTTGCATAGACTATTGGAGCCACTAGGGAGCTGTAAATATGGTTCACATCAGCGCACATGGAGAAGAGAGTGCCTCTGGGGGTGGCTGGCCCTTAGAAACTAAAGAGGCCTGGACTTATGAGTGTATAAGTATGATGTGTGTGGTTTGAATGGATGTGTGTGATTTGAATGTATGTGTATTTATGTGTGGCTTGTGAGTGGGTGTGTGGGTGTGGATATGTGGATGTGTATAGCTGTGTGTGTATAGGTATGTGTGAGTGTGGGTATGTGTGTGCAGTTTGTGAGTGGGTGTGTGGGGGTGAATATGTGGGTGTGTACAGGTGTATGTGTGAGCATGTACAGGTGCATTGGGGGAATCTTTTTTAGTTCCAAGGAAGCGCTGCAGAGGGCAGGAATCTGCCAGGTGTTCTCTGAACAAGGCTCTGCCCTGGCCTTCGTGTAGCTCACAGGTGGAACCGATTACTCAGATGCCCCTGCAAGCCAAGGGACCTTTTGTCTTTCAAGGACCAGTGACCACCAAGAAAGGCAATTCTGACATTAACTGGCAGACAGCAACTGAATTACATTTCTTAGGGAGAAATATCCAATTCTGCTGCTTCAGAAACATAGAACCCTGTAAATCTTATGCTATATATTTTAAAAACACCCAAATCATTTGCATATGTGACTTTAGAAATAAAAATAAGTGAAAGAAAAACCCAATTCAGGTTTTAAAAAAAAAGACCAAGAATGCATTCAATTTTATGTAATAGTCAGCTGGGGAAAGTAGGGAAAAGATTATGAAAGAGAAAAGAAAGGGAGGGAGCAGGAGAAGCTGTGCTGCATCTGTCCGAGCCCCTGTGTGATCAGGCCGTGCTCCCATTGCCGCACATTTGCAACTCTTTCAGGTTCAAGTTCTTTAGGGTCAAACCCAAGCAGGGTTTGTGAGGGAGAAGGAACAGAAGAGAATGTGAAAGATTGTTGCAGTTTTGCTTATCAAACTGCAGAGGATCAGGAAGACCATGTGGGCAGTGGAGCGAGCACTGTCCAAGGAGTCCCCTGGGTATAAGCCTAGCTCTGCCACTGACTTTCTGCCTAACTTGTTGTAAGCCCCCTCCCCTCCCTGAGCCTCAGTTCCTCCATTTTTAACAAGTGTGTTTGACTAGATTAAGTCTAAAGCCATTCCTGGGTTGGTGAGGCAAGCCCACACACTGGGCCCCACACCCCAGGCCCAGAGGCATTCTCAAGATGGAAGAGGAGATTGTTCAGCTCTGGCCTGCAGTTACTGAAGCCAAGAGCCCTCTTCCGCATGGGTCTGAATTGGGGTTTCCTCTTGCATCACTCGGGGCGAGCGAGTGAGCTTATACGGGTGTGGATGGAGTGCTAAGTGCGTATCTCCTATGTTTTCTCCCTTTAAAACATCTGTGTGTCAAGGCCTCGTCCCTCTTTCTCCCTTTCACACTACATGCTCAACCTGCTAGTAAGGTCATGGGTTGTGTAAATTTGTCTCTTAAACCTCAGATTCAGGAAATAGATTGAGTAGCTCATAGAAACTAAAATAGCTACAGTGTGATCGCTATTTGTGGTATATGAATGTGAGTTATTTTTTTCTAACCAGTGACTTATAGGTTGCCCAGTCCAGACATGACCCTTAATTTTTCATAGTATTCCCAAATTTTTAATTATGTTAACAACAGTGAATTATGCTATTCAGTTTACATTTAGCACCTATTAATTCTAACTATTTGGATAGTATTTTTGTATACATTTTTCATCCCACAGACACCTTCTAAGGTGATATTTTCGTTTCTCTTTTAAAGATAAAGACAATGAAGCTAAGAAGTTTTTTAAAAGTTGCTCTAAGACATAGGATTGAAAAGGGCTGAAAATGGGGCACCAGGATTTGGTTGAAGTCAGCCTGGCTCTAAAACTTCTACACGTTTCCATACCACACAGCTCACACTGCTTCCAGGCCACAATTTTATTTTTTTTTTAAGAAAATAAAATCCTTCTTCCTGCCATGACTGGAGTCTCTTAAGCCTCAGAAAATATGATCATAGCTTGATTTCTTTGCCTTTTTCCAGAATGGAGTCCCATGGCACTCCCTACCTTAATGTAAATTTCATGCAAATAGTATATGGTATTTCTACTTAACAAACTTTGACCATGTATTCCCAAAGTGCCAGACAGTTTTCTGGATACTTCCAGATGTGTCATTCAATGGGAGAAGAAGTTGTGCTCTTTATTATATAGAGAGCAAAATCAAGACTCGGAGAGATGCAAACATTGTGGCTTGCTTGGTGAATCAGTGATTCACAGGCTGCAGTTTTATAGAGCGCTTGGGGTTTTGCCTTGCCCTGGAACAGAAACATTCCTTGTTGAACCAGGAGATCAAGCTGACCCACCAGCTCCCACCTCACAGGGCTGGGCTTCCCCAGTATCTGTCTGCTGGTCATAACTCCATCTGCTGGCTGTGGAGGAAGGCAATTTCCTCTTGTCTCTTCCCATGTTGTTTCAGCCTGCCCCACTATTGGCTCAGTTTAGCTCACCCAAAGTCCATTTTCAGTTTCATGGCTCATCATAGACTTGCAAATACTATGTGTTAGCTTCGTATTACAGAAGAGAAAATGGTAATGTGATTTACCCAGGATCACACATGAGCTACATCCTCTTTTCAAAATGCCCTTTCTTTGCCTGGACAGACCCTTTGAGATTCGCTTCTGGTATAACATTCGCCGGAAACCTTCCCCAGGTCCCCATCAAATTCATCCATCCATCCTTCCATCCACTTATTCAACAGATACTTATTGAGCACCTACAAAGAGTTGTGCACTTCTCTGGGTCTGTTTCTGAGGATTCAGCAGTAAACCAAACACACAAAGCTCTCTAACCCATGGAGCTTATATTTTGTTGGGGAAAGATAGACCATAAACACATAAACAAGTAAAATGTATATCATGTTAGATAGTGATAAGTTCCATGAAGGAAAATGAAGCAGAGATGGGTATACAGAAGGATGGGTGGATGACAGGAAGTTTGGGGAAAGAGGTGCTATTTTAAATAGGGTTGTCAGAGAAGGTGAGGATTGAGTGAAGGCCTGAAGGACGTAAAATAATCCACGTGGATAATCAAGGGAAACTGTTCCAGTCTGAGCCTCAGCGAGGGCCAAACCAGAGTGGAGTGTGTCTGGCCAGGTGAAGAAACTGCAGGGAGGCCAGGGCCAGAGCTGAGTGGACAAGTGACCGGTTGCAGGCCATGGGGTCGTGGAGACATCACAGGCCAGCCTGTGATTTCAAGGCACTCCTGGCGCTCCCTCTGACCCAGAATGTTTTTGCTGTCTCCAGTTCACTGGCCTGTTCTCACGCTGGCCTGTGCACCATGCAGGGCAGGCCCAGGCTTGTCTTCAATCTTCACATCCCCAGCACATAGCACAGGGTCTGGGATAGAAAGAGGGCCCAGCTTTTATGAAGACTTCTGCTCCTATTTATTTTTTTTAAGTCCAAGAGTCCTAGTTAAATATTATTTGTGATCTCTTTTAAATAAACGTTGGAACTTTGAAGAAATGCTGGCTCTAAATCCCAATTAACCAGCTGGACAACCATCAGATGGGCAGGATTGCTAAGGAAAGGATAAGGTGCCAGGAGAAAGCTGGAAGTGAAAACTGTGGGGAGGAGAGTGTAATTAGACTCCAGAGGAAGAGGGCTTCTTCAGAATCCCTGGGGATTAACTGCTCATCCCATCCCTGCTGGGGACTGGTGTTTATAAAAACTGACCGAAGGCTGGAACAGGGAGGCTCTCGAGAAACCCTCAAAGTGTGTCAGGATTTCAGCCAAGACTTTGCACTCTCCACTTTGCTGACGCAGGGGGTGGCCGGAGGTAGCAGGGGGAGCCTGTGGGACCCGGAAGACTTTGTCTCTGGAGACCTTTCCAGAAGGAAAAGAACCTCCCCTGGCAGGTCCTTTCCCTTTAGAAAGCAAGATGCTCATCTCAGAGGAGCTTGAGTTTCTTCAAATGCAGGGAAAAATCCTAGCAAATGTAATGGGGCTACAGCAAGGGGAGAGAGGCTAGCTGAGGAAAGCATTTGGCCCCAGTGAGGCTCGAGGACCTCTGGAGGCTGCCAGCTCCCACCTCTATCCTCTGCCCATCTGAATCCTGTTCCTCAGGACAAAAAGTGGCTTACAGCAACTTGTAGCAACTTAGAGCAGGTAGGACAAGTAGCTCAATAGGGTTAGAGTGTGAGGGGGATGGGTAGAGCTCGCTGAAGACTGAAGCTAGAGGACATCCTGAAGCTGTGGGAAGATGTTAGGGAATTTTCACAAAGGAATGATAGAAATGGATTTCCAACCAGAAGTATGTGTGGGTGTCAAAGGATGGACCCCATAGTTACAAAGCTGTGGAGTGTTCATTAACGAGAGCTGGGGAGGGAAGATTGCTTTCAGCTGCTGGATCAGGTAGTAGGTTTGCTTAAAAATATTAAAAAGGGAAAAAGCAAAGACTTGCCTTTTCCTTATTCAAAAACTGTTTTTTGAGAACTGACTGTGCTTAGGTGCTGGGGTTGTTCCCACAGATAAACCCCGCCCTCATGGAACCCATTCCAAGCAGCCTCCTTGAAGAACCTTACTTGAAGGTACTTGAGATAAGATGACTGGAATTTCCTGCATTGAACTCCATATTACAAGTTTTTAAAATGGGGAAATTAAAAAAAAATTCACGGCACCTGATATTAAAATAATAAAAAGTTAATTCTTGATCTGCCAATGACCTGCTCAAAGTGAGTGGACAGCCTCCCTGGGTCTTCATCTCATCCTCCAGTGTAACTAATCTTCCTTCCTGCCTCCCTTTCAGGAATATTTTGAAGATAACAAGTTTTGAAAACAAGTTGAAAGCTCTGTATAAATTTCAGGGCGTGACTCACATGCCTGTGAGGGACCTGTGTTCACAAGGTGCTACCTGGTGAGAGGTTTTGGATGAAGGATAGAGTCTGTTCACAGATCAATTTTTATCATCTTTACTTCTCCAGGTTTGTCTGCAACTGTTTGGGGATTTTTTCCAGCTGTCAGAAATACTTTTCCTGATTTTATATTAGTATTTGGCTTCTGCACTGCAGTGCGGTGCTTTAGAAACATGTGCACGTATATGTTTACCTAATTGCTTTAGGATGATAATTTAATGTAGTTGATATAACAGTATAAGAAGGCAAAAGCCAGGATTGTTGCTCCAAGTACGACAAGGCTTGAAAACAGCATCTGTGGGTATACAGGAGTGGGAGGTGTCAGAAGTCAGCCTACGTTGGGTCAGGGTAGGAAACCAAGGGTGTGAGTTGTCATGAAAAGCCACATGCAAGGTGCCAACCATCCCAGACCCCCCCAGAAATAGCTGTTGAAAATTGGGCTTTCTGGTGAAAAGATCAGCTGCTGCGAAACGCCTTCCATATATGTCAGCAAGTGGGGCCAGATAGCATAGAGCGTGCCTGAAATGTGTCTAAATAAATGATTATGGTGACTCACTCGCCCCCGTTGAATGGAATGTTTTTTTAAAGTGAAAGTAAGAGAGAAAGAAGATAATAAAGCAAAGAAAAAGAACAATAAGGTTTGAATTTAAAACAATAGGAGCAAAAAATTGAATTAGTCACTCATGTCAAATCCTGTGAGCCTCTGTCCTGAATTGCTACCTTCCTCCTTGACTTGCCTTAAGGTCACGGTCTTTCTGTTTGAATTTCCTGGTGAAATAACACACCCTCTGATTGTTGCCATTCCCAGTGCCAGTTGCAGGCATGTAATGGGCATTCTGAGATATTTGTCACAGAGGCACTACAGAGCTTGTCTGTTGAGCTCCGAAGGTCTTTCCTTGGCCGGAGAGGAGCATCCAGTCTCTCTGAGATGTTTAGGGTTGCTTTGTGGAGCTTCTGAGTGTGAGAGCTGGGGCTGCCAGCCCGTGAAGCTTAACAGAGAAGGTTCTGCATTTGTTCTGTTGTAGGCCTCTTGGTCTGTTGTTGCATCATCCCTGATAACAGGAACCGGCCCAGAGACCAATGAAACCTTTGTGATTTGCTAGTGCTTTAATCGATCTGCAGTTTGCAGCGATTTTTACATTAAAATGAGTCAGTCTTGTTTTATGCTATATACTCATTCTGCTGAGTATATAGCTTTGCTCCTCTTTTTGGTTGATTTCTGGGCCATTGCTTAACCACTCTTACGTCCTAGGGATGTCATCCATAAAATGGACATAATTCCTTCTCAGCAGACCCCAACATAATACCTGTGAATATAAAATTATTTAATCTGGAAAAATGTGGAGTATGTCACTTTTGCTGCAGTCAGAAATAACCCTCAAATCTCAGTGGCTGATAGCGATGACTGTCTTGCTGTGCCCTGTGTCAGGGGGTGCAGGTTGGCTTCTGTGGCACTGATGTACGTTTCTTCTCATTCTGGAACCTGGGCTGAGGGGGTGTCTGCCTCTTGGAATGTGTCATGCTCATGACAGAAGTGATCGAGCAAGGTGGCAGAAACTTGAGACTCTTGTTGAAACTTCTACTGGGATGTGTCTTTCTTTATTCTAGTCTCACTCCATTTGGTAAACAAGGCAAATGTCCAAGTCCTATACCAATTGTAACCTCCTCCCAGGGAGGGCAAGTGGTACATCCAAGTCATCTGGCAACCAGTAAGACTGTACTGTACAACTGTCCCCTGTACTGTACAACTGTCCCCTGTACTGTATAACCATGCCTTGTACTGTACAACCATGCCCTGTACTGTACAACCGTGTCCTGTACTGTACAACCATCCCCTGTACTTTATAACCATGCCCTGTACTGTATAACCGTCCACTGTACTGTATAAACATGCCCTGTATTATACAACTGACTGTCCTCTGTACTGTACAACCATGCCCTGTACTGTACAACTGTCCCCTGTACTGTATAACCATCCTCTGTACTGTACAACTGTCCCCTGTACTATGTAACCATGCCCTGTCCTGTACAACTAACTGTCCCCCATACTGTATAACTGTCCCCTGTACTGTACAACCATCCCCTGTGCTGTACATCCTTCCCTTGTACTGTAATCGTCCCTGGGAGAGACACCACCCCTCTCCCAAGATATCAAAATCTGCAGGTGATTAAGTCCCTTATATAAAATGACATAGTATTTGCATATAACCTATGTGTCTCCTCCTATATACTCTCAATAATCTCTAGATTACAATACCTAATACAATGTAAATGCTAAGTAAATAGTTGTTATACTATGTTGTTTTTTAAATTTGTATTATGTTTTATTGTTGTTATTTTTTTATTTTTTTTTCTGAGTATTTTCCAATCTTGATCGGTTGAATTCCAAGGATGTGGAACCGTGAATATGGAAGGCTGACTGTAACATCTTTTACAATTGAGGAAATAATGCAATGTAACAAGTACATTGTAAGCTTATTAAACACGGTGTGAACATCATGTTCTTAGTAAAATAATATTTGATTGGATACTGAGAATGGAGCTTATGTCTGGTATCAATATTTATTGGGAAATATCACACTAGAATGTAGTGGTCTATGATGGAGGAAATTTTGTGTCACCCACCCCTACATTTTAAAAGCAAGGCCTAGACCCTCTTCTTGGCATATAGTAGGCATTCAGTACATACTAATTGTTCTGAGTAAATTCATGAGATCACAGCTGCTCCAATAATCTCGGAACCCAAGACAGTAAAATATAATTCAAGTCTCTGAAGTCTATTTAAGATTAGAAAACAGCAAAGCCAAATTTTCAGCTGCATGCTAGAGAGATAAACAGGTTTATCAATTTATTTCTTAAATTCAAGTGTAATCACATCCACAGAGCCTTTTGCTGAAATTCCCCTTTTGATGAAACTCATGTCATCACATCAAATAACTCTAGTGGCACAGACTTAACTCAAGGTCCCCAGCATTGTTGATGGGCAGTGGCCTTGACAGGGACAGTATTGACATAGTGTTTTGACCATTGTTGTGTCTTTCTTTGGGGCCGTCTCAAATGCTTAGTATTCATTGCATTCTTTTTTTTTTTTTTTTTTCTGTTGTCATTGTTGTTCCTACCCTGTCTTGCTGGGAGCAATGGTAACCTCTTAAATTTAGAAACAACAGAACCAAGGCAACAAGATGTGAGGATAGGGCCAGGCTATGCAGTGGGTGTGGCAGAGACTCCACCCCCCTGGCTGAGTTTCTCCGACATAGATAAGACCACCTGGGACACTTCTTCTCCACTCACTAGCTGTGTGACTTTAGGCAAATTACTTAACCTTTCTGTGCCTCATTAGTCAGATTAATGGAATGAAGATAATAATAGTAGCATTTTCTCTTAGGGGTGCTGTGAGGATTTAATGAGGTGATACATGTAAAGTATTTAGAGCCTGGGAGGTCAGGGGAATGAGATGAGCATCCTGGTTGGACAGGGCCGTGGGCCTCAAACTACTGTAGTGGTGGCTCCAACAGGAGCCTCTCAAAGTAATGCTCATTGGAAGCACAAAGACCATTCACAGGGACATTGTCATTCACCTTGATATGAGTGGGTCAGGGAAGGCAGTCTGATGAGCAGACACCTGGAAGAAGTGTTTGAACTGTGGGGTTGTGGGGGCTGGGTGAGCCATGGCAGAATCTGAAGGAAAAATGTGGATTGTACAAGGCAGAGGAGAAAGAAAGTGGGGAGAGCCCAAGATGAGAGTATGCTTTGCTAATTCAAAGAAAAGCAAGAGGTCAGTATGTATGATGAGGAGTAAATGAAGACAGCAGTGATATGGTTCAGAGGGAGACTGGACCTGCAGGACCTTGTAGTATGGGTTTTCATCAAGGAGAAAGGAAACTGGCACTTACTGAGGACACATCGTGTGCTAAGCCCTGGGCTGGGTCTAATCTTTTAAATAATTCTGCAAGAGCAACTGGTACAGATGAGAAAGAGGAGCTTACATTCTTGCGTATAATCAATCAGGTGGCTCACACATGGCAAAACCAGAATTTAGACAAGGTATTTTGGATTTCAGAGCATACTCCAGACCTGCTTCAAATTTAGACATTTGTTAATTATCTAGTATTTGAATATACTTTTTCATTTCTTTGCTTCAAGTCAACTGAGATGATACAGGAAAGCTAAATTTCAACTCGCTAATTTGCATGAACACAATTAATGACTGTAAAAAATCTTTTTGGAAGGAAGGTTGCACCAGATGTGGTTTCATTGCTTGAGCAAATTAACACATCCCCTGTTACCTGGTATGCATTAATCTGGGTTCTTCAGAGAAATAGAACCAATAGGAGATAGATATGGATATGGATATAGCTACAGATAGAAAGAGATTTATTTAAGTAATTAACCAACATGGTTATAGGGGCTCAGATGTCCCAAGATCTGCATCTGGCAAGCTGGAGACCCAGGAGAGCTGATCATATAGTTCCAGCCTAAGTCAGAGGGCTGAGAACCAGGAGAGCTGATGGTGTAAGTCTGGGTTCAAGTCTGAATCCAAATGCAGGAGAAGACTTGTCTTCTAGCTTACAGACATAGAGGCAAAGAGAGAAAATCCCCCCCTTTAATTCACCTTTTGTTCTATTCAGGCCTTCAAGGGATCTGTTGAGGCCCATCCATATTAAAGAGTGCCACCCACTTTACTCTTTCTACTGATTTAAATGTTAATTTCTTCCAGAGATACTGTCACAGCAACAAACAGAATAATGTTTAACCAAATATCTGGGTACCCCATGCTCCAGTCAAGTTGATACATAAAATTAACCATCACAAAGACCATTTTTTATGAATGTAAGTACAATTAAAGAAAATGTCAAGTTGCAACAAGGAGGCTCCCACACTGCACATGGCTTCTCTGGTCTTGCAGGGAGGCCTGAACTTGCCTGCCCCAGAGCCCCATTTTTCCTTGCACTGATCAGCTTCTCTAGATTCCTGAGACTTCTTTTGCCTGTACAAGTCCTCTCCATTTTCAAAAGCTCTGCCTCACAGGACAACTAAACAGGCAGCATTCTTTAGGATAATCTTGATTAGGGATTTTCAAAATGTGCTATGTCATGGCTGCATGGAAAATGGTCATATTTGTACAGCACACAGAAGAAATGGATGAAGCTGCTTATAGTCACAGAGTAGTGGCCCGGTGGGGGAGGAGGAATTCTAGACACCTTGATTCTACCAACTGTCCCCCTAGACCACAAGTGTACCTTTGCTACATGGTTGGAAAAATCTGATTGAAATCAAGCCATCCATCGTATAGGTGGGAATACTGAGGCCCAGAGAGGGAAAGACTAGAGCTAGAGCCACCTGCTTTTCTCCTGGGACCTGCCTGTGCAGTTCTGGTCATACTGCATTGCCTGCCTGATCCTTTTCTGCCTCCTCATTTCTGAATTATTCATTGGGCATTTGTCACAGACTGTCAGGGACAGCTGACTTGTGTGGGTGTGTGGGTGTGTGCGTGTATAAGCACATATGATCTTTTCCCAATTAGATAATAAATCATCTGGGGACAGGGTCTTTGTCGCTTTCTCTTTCTTTTCTTATACCCTCCAAATTACCAGGCATATCAGATCCTACTTTTCTGTGTATTAAAGTATAAATGAATAATCATCCATCATTAGCCTTTAAAATAAACTGTAGCATCCTCCTACTTCAAACGTCTTTTCTTCCAAAAAGTATTTGCTGATACCTAGCTGTCAATGATCTCTGGTTTGTCTCACCTTCCAAAGCATTTTCTTTGTGACATCGTAGAGCTTTTACTGCTTTCCACCTTATATTAGAGTCATAGGTAGAAATATCCCATCTCCTTTTCCAATGACGTGACCACCTTGAAGGTAGAATACATGTGGCTCGTGTAATACAGTGGTGTTTACTTCACAGGCATTCAGTTCCAACTCCACATTTTAAAATGTCTATTATATATCAGATACTGCACTAACTGTGTCATTGCAGGAGCGCGTTTAAACTCCACAGCAGCTATATAAGGTGCATATCAGCTTCGTTTTTATTATATAAGGAAACTGATGCTCAAAGGGGGGAGGTACCTAGTTCCAGACTGAGTTGAAGCCAAACTTCTGGTTCCAAATGCCATACCCTTGTTTTAGCCCAGGATAGTTGCCTGCTTATCTTAGCAAATGTTTGTGGAATAAATATGCAAGCCAAGAATAGGTGAGTTAATTCATTTGAAGGCTAGCAAATGCTGAACATAAGTCATTTGTGGCTTTTGGAAATCATTGTGAAAATACCTTTATACTGTAAAAAATGAAAAGAACGTTGATTCTCATGGATCAGTTCTGCTCGCCTATGGATTGTCCCTGAAACATCTGCAAGTTCAATTGAAATATGACTTTCAGATGAAAGAGTGCTATCACTGTCCCAAGGCTTTCTTTCCTGATTTCTACCAACATCAAAGCAGAGGTTTATACTTTTTCATTTTGATGGTAATTGGTTTCCTTAATAAGTCCTGTCTTTAAGAGGTAAATTCAATCAGCTGCTGTCTGCTATGAGACTGAATGGTTGTGGCTCCACGTGTGGGGGGTTGGTGGGGCAGGGCTGTCTTTATTTTTCTGCTCTATTTTCTTCTTATTTCCCATAACAATAATTGACCCCCTTGCATGTTAAAGACTCCCGCAAAGGTAGAAGAAGGCATGCGCAGTGATGCTGGAATCATCTTCCATGTGGTTATCTAAGTGTGGCCTCCAAGGAAGTTACTTCTAGAGCCCAGTTAATTTCTGACTTAATCAGAGCCCGGAAGCCCCAATCATGCTTCTGAATTTGGTAATGACAAGTGTCTTTGCAAACATCTAGGAAGAAAACAAGCTTAGAGGAAGCTTTGACAGACAACAGTAGTTAAGCCCCAGCAACAGTGTGATAGATGCCAGCTGAGCAGTGTGATAGGCTCCAGCTCATGGGTGGACGTGGCAAGGACTGTCCAGAGGAGAAATGGTCACCTGAGGCTGGAACACAACAAGGGCAGTCTTCCAGTATGACTCAGCCCATCCACCAAAGGGACTGATCTTATGAGTTTCAGTCCTAACCTCCCTGTGTGGTGGGACAGACACAGCAACTAAGAGGGATGTGTGACTTCACTCACATCGGCTCTCTACCTGGGGTCAAACCAGGCATTCAATTCTAACTCTGCATTTTAAAATGTCTATTACATATCAAATACTGCACCAGCTGTGTCATTGCAGGAGCTCATTTAAACTCCACAGCAGCTATATAAGGTGCATATCAGCTTCGTTTTATTATATAAGGAAACTGATGCTCAAAGAGGGGAGGTACCTAGTTCCAGACTGACTTGAAGCCAAACCTCTGGCTTGGCAGCAGGGTAGAGAGCCCTGAGATGCTGGCACAGAGAGTTGAGGAGTGGCCTTTATTATGCCAAGGACTGCAGGTAGATGAGCT
Source organism: Hylobates moloch (assembly GCF_009828535.3). Classification (NCBI taxonomy): domain Eukaryota; kingdom Metazoa; phylum Chordata; class Mammalia; order Primates; family Hylobatidae; genus Hylobates; species Hylobates moloch. Next base: position 16,187,317 of record NW_026652288.1, on the reverse strand, counting down.
TGATCTTCAGTCATCAGATACTTATGGAATGTCTGCAGGCACTGTGCTTGGCACTGGAGCTAATGATGGTTAATGCATTTTCTGCCCATAGGTGAAGCCTAGTGGAGTGCTGTTTCTCAGAATATATTCTTACATCATGGAACTTGTCCTAGCAGGAGATGCTCAGAAGGCATTCATTCATCTCTTCATTCATTGAACAAAGGCTTTAAAACACTATGTCTGGGTGGGCTCTAGGAATATAACAGTGGGCAACACTGATGTGAGCCTGGCCCTGGAAGCCTGCAGGGTGTCTTAATTGTGGGCGAATACAGATAAAACTGGGAATATGGTCTTTGTAACCATTTTTAAAGGTGTGAATATATGTGTAATGCAAACAAAATTGTAGAGGGAACGTGTACACAATTATTAACCAACTTTAGTGTGTTTCATTTACATCGTGACTGTATGTCTTAAAAGTTTACGTAAAAAGCATTGCTGCATATTGAAGTCTCTTGAAACTGTCCATGGCAGGTCTGGGCTCAGCAGTGCTCCTCTAGTGGCATCCTTTAATTTAGGCAGGCTTGTGCAACACTGTCCCATCTTGAAGTATTGAAGAAGACTGTATCTCCAGGCCCTGGCTCCTCAAGCTCCCCCTGCCTACAGGAGCCTTTCAGCTGCCTTTCTTTGTGGCTCAATGCCATTCATTGTCTAAGCTACAGTTCAAGGATGAATGACTAAAGTGATTCATTCTTGTATTTGACAGATATTTATTGAATGCCTACTTCATGTCAGGCATGGCTCTAGGCAGTAAGGATATGACATATCAGTTAAGGAAAAAAAGTAGATAGTAAATAATAACTTTAATAATGTTAAAGTAACAATAATAATATTTTATTGTGGTAATAACATTAAGAAAAAAGTACTAAAGTAATGTATTTATCTTATTTAAGTAATAATTATATTATTATATATAGTATACTATTATAAATAATAATAATAACTTTAAGGTAAGGTAATAAAGGAATATTTGTTGCCTTCTAGTATATTAGAAGGTCAAAAGGTCAATGGGAAAAATGGAGCCGAACCAAGGAGATTATGGCTGCTGCAGGGAAGGCCATTGCAGTTGAAAAGGGTGGTCAGGATGGTTCTCATTGAGAAAATGACTTTTGAGCAAAAACTATTAAAAGGTGAAGGAGTGAGCACACATATATCTGGGAGAAATGTGTTCTAGGCAAAGAGAAAGGGCAGTGGGACTGACAGATTTGAGGACAAGCTAGGAGGCCAATGTGATGGACCTGATAGAACAAAGGAAGAAGAGTAGCTGTGGATGAGGTCGGCAAGATCCTGGGGAGGCAAGGCCTTCCACCCTGAGTCTGATGGAGGGCGCTGCTGGAGAGCGTGTACTAGCGGAGGGTCCTGGTGGGACTCACATTTTAGTGGCATCACTCTGGCCGCTCTATGGCAAGAAAACAACAGGGTGTCAGGGATGGAATGGGGGGACCCTGGCGGCAGCATGTTCTTGATGGACTAGTATGGGAGGTATGCAGGGATGCCGGATATGTTTTCAAGGTAAAGGCAAAAGAATTTTCTGAAAGATTGAATTTGGGGCGTGAAATAAAGAGGAGGCTCAGATGACTCAGTATTTTTGTCCTAGCAACTGGAAGGATGGAATTGTCATTAGCTGACATGAGAAATAATGTGGGTAGAGCAGGATTGGGAGGAAAGAGGAGGAGTTCTGTTTTGGGCCACGCTAAGTTTGAGTTAGGCATTGGAGTGTAGCTTCTGAGTAGACTGCTGGTTATTGCTGGCAAGGGAGAGGTCAAAGCTGGAAATATAAATATGGTATTTATCAAAATAGAGATGATATTTAAAGGTGTGAAACTAAGGCAAGATCACTAAAGGAGTGAGTCCTGATAGAGTAGAGAGGCTGAGGGGCCAAGTCCTGGGAAGTGCCAATATTAAGAATTTAGAAAAAGAGAAAGAGGCAACCAAAGAGACCAAGAAGGAGCAGACATCGACTAGGAGGAAAATTAAGAGACCCTGACCTCTTTAGAGGTCAAGTAAATAAAGACTTTCTGAAAGGGATGATAACTCAATTGTGTCGATTATTGCTAGTGGGTTTAATAAAGATGAAGACAGAGTTGACCATTGGCTTCAGCATTGTGGAGATCATCGTGTCCTCTGCTCTCACCCTCAGCCCACCCAGCCTGCCCCCTTGCATGCCATCATGGCGTGATCTGCTTATGTAACTGCATCTCCTGCAAAACATTTTTCTGTCTGCCATCCTGCAGACACGCTCACTTGTGTGCTTATGCAACATTGGTGAGCACCTCCCATGTATCAGGAACTGTGCTAGATGGAATGAGTATGCAAAGTTGAACTTGGTATTTTTCTACCCTCAGATGTCTTACAGCCTAAGGAGAAAAGCAGGGTGTCTAGAATCTGTTACAGCAAAAGAAAGGGATTGAGGGCTAGTAAAATTATGAGACTTCAGGGGACAAAGAAATTTTCTCTGGGAGTCAAGGTTGAGTCCATGGCTGAAGTGGCCTTTAAATTCGGCCTTGAATGCTGGATGGGATTTACAATTAAAGAAATGGAGGAGAAAGAAGAATATTTTAGAAAAAGGGGCATATAAGAGTAAGGGCATGCAGGTGGGAAGGCTGGAAAGGGGACTCTGGGCTGAAGGAGTGGCATACGGAGGAGAAGGAGGAGTGGAGAATGAGGCTAGGATTTGGGCCAGGGACCCGATGAAGAGGGCCTTAGAAAATAGAAGCTGGGCTTTATTTCTTAGTCAATGGAGGAATCATTAAAGGTTTTTGAGCCATAGAGTGATGCAATAATAGCCGTGCTGCTTTGGGAAGAGTCATCTGTCTGTGTGTGCAAAACTGTCCAGGAGAAAGATAATAAGGGCCTAAATTAGGGCAGCAGAAGTGGGAGCAGAGGAGGGGGCAGATGTGAGGCACTGCAGGAGCAGAGTTCACGGACTCAGCACTCCAGAGCGATGGGCACATGGTGTGGATCTGGGGCCCTGGGCCCTCTCTGAGAAACTCGTCAGCCTTTTGAGGTCAGTGGCCTCAGCTGTCCCTTGTGCTTGTCATCCCCACCCCCACCCCATCCTCTTCCAAGCCCATGTGTGCTCAAGCTTCACCTCGTTAATGAAATGAAGCTGCTTATTTTTGGAACTCTGTGATTAACATAGTTTCTGTGTTTAGGAAACAAAAGAACCCTGTGCATTTCAGGACTCTCTACCTGCACTGTGTCCACCTAAAAAGGTGAGAACTGACGCATCCAGGTCATCTCTGGCCTCCAATCTCTGATCTTCTGTCGCACCTGATCTGATCCATTGCCTGCAGCATTGCCAGTAATTGTTGAGCAAAAGCTGCTCTGGAGGCCCAGAGAGGGCGATACACAGTGCCACCCGACCAGCAGCACCATAGGAAAGGCCAAGCAACCAGATGGGGCTCTCCACTCTACCTCCATAAATCTAGGCAGGCTGCCTGCCCATTTTCCCTAGAAAACCAGCCTAGTCACTTGGCCAATTGTGCCAGAGGATGGAAGCCCTCTCAATGCCCTGTGGTTCTCCCAGTCCCCAGCCAGGGCCGGCTGGGGCATGGCAGGCTATGGCCCCCAATGGTATCATCAGTGATTTCAGGAGGCTAGAACCCTAGCGCTGTGGGGAAAGGGCTGGCCTGCTGCCAGTCCCAGCATCCCAATTCCTATGGCAGTGCAGGGGGAAGAGCCTCTGGGGGCGAAGCTGGCTTCCTCCTGAATCTGCCCATAAAAGGATAAAAGTGCTGCTATCTGGTCGGCATTGGTAGGATTGCTGATTATAAATTTTTTTAAAGTGTGGATTTTTCCCCCTTTTTGCAAGGATATGTGTGTGTGCGTGCAGGCGCACGCATTCGGGTGTGCCTGTGTTCACACGGTTTGCAGCCTGTATGTGCTAACAGATGGATTCAGCCTCATCTTTTATCCGGTGTTACAGAAGATAAAACTGAAACTGGATGATATGCTGCCTCTTCAATTTAAAAGAGAAAAATAAAATAAAAAAGCTCTTAAAGGGAAGCCCTTATGGTAGAAAAGAGTGGTCCAAAATATTGTCAGGCTTTACTCAAAAGGCAAAGAACAGCAGAGCCATTCGAAAGTAATTTTTCTCCCTCCTCCCTCTCTGACTTATCCAAAATATATCATCTACGTGTCAGAAGTAGGGCAAGCTTTAAGGCTATTATGAATTATATATCAAGGGACATCATTTCCCAGGAGTCTTGAACAAATGCCCAATGGTTTAAATTTTACAGACATGCTCTTCCCCCCAGTGGCAGCAATTTCTGTCACTGCAGTCTTCGTGAGATGGAATTGGAAAGTGTTTTGCAAAATGCACAATGAGATGTTATGCTAATAAAGGTAATTGTGCAGTGGTTGGAAACCATTCCTTCCTGAATGAGGCTTTTATCCTCCACAGACTGCCCCACACTGCAGGTACTTAGGCAGCAGGCTGCTTCCACTGTCTTGCCTTCTTTTAGCTGGAGTCAAATACATCCAGGGTGAGGACAGATTGAAAGAGGGAAACTGAAATCAACTAGGCATTTCTATGCCCATCAAGTAAGACAAAGACCTTGCCATTTCATCTGAATATCAGATATTCTTTGCCTATCTATTTATTATTCTCTAAGATTCAGGAAGAGCTCTGTGAAAGTCATTCTTTTATCTAAAATTGGAAATGTACATTCATTGGTGAAATAAGAAAGGTGGCTTTGAGGGTCTTGGTATTTTGCTTCCTTACCGCTATTGGATGGATCAGAAAGTTAGCCCAGAACAAGGGAGCAGAGGACGAGCGATTACCAGAGTGCATTGCTGGGCAGGGCCTTCCAGACAGTGACAGCGACAGCTGCAGGAAGTGGCTTTCTCCGCTCCATGCTTCATACTCTCCCTCCCAATTTATTCTTTTGAAGTGGATATTTTAAAGTTCTGAGCTTTTCTGTATGCAGCCTTGAGAGAATCCAGATATAATTATTTATATGTTTGTCATTTTCTTTATCTTTAATAATTATTTATTCATTATCTCACTTTATTCTTACAACACTTTTGAGATATGGAGGGCACATCATGTTTTTCCCATTTTAGAGAGAAAATAATTGAAGGAGTGGTGAAGTCACTTGACTAAGGGCACTACTGCCAGAGTAGTGATATTACGTAGATATAGACATAGATCTACACACACAACACTCCACACTGACACGATATAAAATACAAACCTGACAATAGCACCCTGTCTCTGCAAAATAATAAAAGGTAAAAACCCTACATTCAAAATGCAGATTCCTTTACAAGGATTTGCTGGGCCCTCTGTGGTCCACCCAGCCCCTGCCTCACATGAGGTGCAAGCCTCCCTCCCAGTCCAACCCATCAATTTCTTATGCTCCAGCCACACCCCTTCACTCAGAGTTCCTCACATGAGGAGCTTTGTCACTTGTTCATTTTCAAGGCCTGTGCTGTCTGCCTGAACACCCTATTCCCACTTCACATCCTCAAAGCCTCCCTTAGTGGTGTATGAAATTCACACTTTGATTAGGCCCCAGCCCCTCCAGGAAGCTTTTCCCGGCCAGATCCTGTCACACAGGTGGAGTCCGGTGCCCACCAAGGATGCTTCCACACCAGCCTGTGCAACTGCCACACTGTAGTTAATCGTCATTTCCTGTGTTTATATTTCCTGGAAGCTTATGGGCTGTTAGCAAACAAGATGGAGGTACCATACCTTGTTCTCTGAATCTTCATCCCCAGGGGTGGAAGAAATTCCGGAAACCAGTTACAGCCTGCAGGGTGGGCTCCAGTGAGATTCCTTCTCCTTCTTACCGCTCCTCTGTCTGAATGCACCTCAAAGGCTTTACCTAACAGGTAGGCTTCGGTAACTGTGTGCCATTCAGGTGTGTGGCTCCTTCCAAACCCCAAGATGAGGTCACAACTGCCACGCCACCCATCACCCCTCATTACCCAGGCCCTCAGCACCACACTCAGCAGACATGTTAATGAAACATACTGATTTCCAGGGTCTGTGGCATCTGATTGGTCCCTAAGTGGACACAGTCCCTGGTGAAGGACACAGAGTTCAGGATCAGATGCCCTTCTGCCATTGACTGGCTGTGTGATCTCAGAAAATTCACCTGAGCACTCTGGACCTCTGTCTCTGCACCAGTAAAATGAGAGTGGTAGATGCTACTTGAAGCTATTTTGTTAATGAGAGATTATTTTGTATAATGAAAGGTACATAAATCATATGTTTAAGTATTAGCCATTATTAGCATGAAAAAATTCAAGTTTGCAATCCAATATATTAGGGGTTTGTTAATCATATGTGGCAAAATTATTTTGTCATTACTGAAGAAGTCATTGGCTTAGTCAGTTCAGGATACTGTAACAGATTACATAGACTGGAGTACTTAAATGACAGAAATACATTTCTCACGGTTCTGGAGGCTGTGAAGTCCAAGACCAAGTTGTGGGCAGACCCGGTGTCTGGTGAGAGCTGGCTTCCTGGCTTGCAGATGGCTGTTTCCTCATTGCATCCTCATATGGTGAAGAGAGAAAAACATCATCTCTGTTGTGTCCGTTTTGAGAAGGCCACTAATCTCATTCACAAAGCTCCATCCTCATGACCTGATTCTTCCCAAAGAATCTTCCCTCACCTCCAAATACCATTACATTGGGAATGTAGGCTCCAACATATGAATTTAGGGGGATACAAACACTCAGTCCCTAGAATTCATCTTGTTGCTGCTTTAGATATTACAACTTTTAAGTTAAAAAGAAAAGAGTTTGATGAGCATTGCAGTCAAAGAAATCCATTAGCTGTTTGGCCAAGCAGATTTCTTTATCTCACTTAGCCTGGGCATCACAAGATCCACTGTGCTGGGATGTGGATGTGAGGAATGAATGACAGAGGAGTGATGAAAGGGGCCAAACTCAGCCCAGGAGATAGCCAGCTCCTGGTATGTGGGGATTTTGGAAATTTCTTTGCTATTTTTTGTTGTTTGAAATAGGGTCTTGCTCTGTCACCCGGGCTGAAGTACAGAGGCATGATCACGGCTCACCACAGCTTCAACTTCCCAGGCTCAGGTGATTCTGCCACCTCAGCCTTCCTAGTAGGTGGAACTACAGGCGCATGCCACCATGCCCCGCTAATGTTTTGTATTTCTTTCTTTCTTTTTTGGCAAGGGGTGGGGGGAGAGATAGGATCTTACTATGTTGCCCAGGCAAGGGTAATTTCTTTCCCTGAAGTTGTCCTACTTCCAACCTGTGGCCCTAGGTCCCAGATGGATTGTAACCAGCTTGTCCGGAGTTCTGAGTAAGCCTTGCAGAGGGAGTGTAGAGACCTCAACAAAAACATTTTCTCTGAATAGATAGGTGACTCAGCACTGGACACCGAGAAAGCTGCATTTAGCTAAAAGTCAGTAAGAAACTCGGGACCAGGCCTGGGGCAATCGGCCTCCTAACTGGACCATGGGCTCCTCATTCACAAAGCAAGGGGCTGGGCAGAGGGTTGCCCAGGTGGCTTCCAGCTCTGGCATTCAGTGCATCTGATTTATAGTTGAGTGAGTTGTCATTTATAGACCAGGAAGGGCGAAATTATCCCCATTAATCTGCTCACAGTTCTGGTGCTTGAGAAGCCACTGGGTCTTGCCACATCTCGAATTAGGTCTAGGCCCTTGGGGTTTTAATTAAAGGGCTTTGTGAGTCAGATGGTTTATGGTCAGATTCAGATCTTCAGGGAGACACAGAGGGAGGTCCTCTGTTCTGTCATCTGCTTGTTTAGAAATCAGCTGCCTCTCTCAGTGTGAGAACTCAGAATCCGGAGTTTTGCAAGGGACTGCCAGGAACGGCTTGTGGTTACACCTCACCCCCCACTTTCGCTGACTCCAGACCCCAGAGGCTGAAGGACAGTAGATATGCTGCCTGCCATTGCCTCTTTCCTTGTGCATGTCTGAGTGGTGCCAGCCTGATCAGATTCTATTGCAGTTCCCCGTGCTTGCCACAATGTCGGTCGCATTTATTACCCAACGCTGTTTCCGCTTCTGGTGGTTTGTGCTATATGCATTTTCAATCCCAAGTGGTACAGAGAAGAAAAGGATTGTCTTTAAAAAGTGGCTTTGAATGTGTCGAAAGCAAGGTTGCCTGCTGTGTGTTTTTGACAATTGCCTCCCGAGAGGAGCCTTTGAAAACCTCACTTTTTAAAATGCTTCAACTCCTATTAGAAAGTGACTTAAATAAAATTGCTCTTCTGACCATCGCTGCTCTGGATGCCAGGCTAGTGATTATTTGTCTAACCTGAGTCTCCAGGGCTGGAACTTCACACCGTGTCTTTTCACTACCCTCCCAGAGGAGGTGAGAGGAGGTGAATAGACACTTGTCAGATTCTTCTGCCTGGTGTCACTGTGGGGGGATGCACACACACTGGAGTATAGGCTTGCTAAAGAGAGACTGCATTGTTATTTCAACTAGACACATTTGCTTTTCCTACAAATGATTACTGAGCACCTATGATGTGCCCGGCACTATGTTAGGGCAAGAGATCTACCTCATCCTTGCATTGTAAACCTGTAGCATCCGTGGCAATGTTTTACACCACTGCCCTCCCAGGGTTCCTGCAAGCTGACTCCTTTTATTTTCCTTCTGCATGCTGATGTGTTCAAGGTATTTCAATGGGCTACTGTGAGAATATCTCCCCATCAGGATCTCTCAACCTTGGCACTAGTAACATGTTGGGCAAAGTAGGTCTCTGTTAAGGGAGGAGGAGGGGCTTTCCTGTGCGCGGGAGGATGCTTAGCAGCATCCCTGTCCAGTAGCACCACATCTACCTCAGTTGTGACAACCAAAAATGTCTACAGACATTGCCAAATGTCTCCTCCCTATTTTACATTTACCAAAGTGCTCTTTATGTCCTTTATAGTTAAGGAAACTTAGGACCAGGAAGAAACTTGCCCAAGTCAAACAGTGAGTTGGAGGTAGAGCTTTAGCTACAATTTAAGTCTTGTCTTCCCAACCCAGTGTCCATCTTATGGATCCATTCAGTGGTTTGCGCCTAAATGCTTAATAACTAATTATCTGGGATAAACAAAAGCCAAACAAACTTGCTGGGAGCGTGAGACAATTTCCATGGTGTAAATACTTCCACCATGGCTGGTTTCAAGCTACTTCCATGGCCTCGCTGAATGTGAAGTTGGGAAGGGATCTGTACAGTTGGCTCTGGTGAGCTGGTGCCAGCCAGCTCAGAATGCCCCCAGGTCCATGTGTGCTGCTGATCACGTATTAGTCTTGCTCTCCTCTGGACCTTGTTCTGCCACCCCCAGACACATGCACTTATCACTGTGATGTGCTGTGGGGAAAGCAGTCGCCTGGTAAGAGTTTTTGATAACTTCTCTGGATAAACATAAAGCAGTTAGAGTGGAGTTTTCCCTCTCTTCTGTTAAATGAAAGTTTCTTTTCACAGTCTTTCCGTTGAAGGAATTAGAAAAGTCGTGGGATAGCTCTGGTCTTAGAGCAGAAATGAAGTTCCCCAGAAGGGGGTCCTGGACAGAATGGTCTCTTGGGCAGGGACTAGGTGCTGTTACTCGCCATCAGATGTGTCTACCGTAAGATGCTTGGGAGGCATCAAAGTGTTGACAGCGGGGGGCTGTTGGATTTTACCATTCTGGAATATAAGAGAAGGGGTGTGGCTGGTGTTTTAGTCCAGACAGCAGTTATGACCACTGGGAGCCTCATTTTCCACACCTGCAAAAGGAGAAATAGTGAACCCCTTCCCACTGTTGGTATAAAGAGTAGATGAACCTCTGCCTGAGTCTCAGATGCCTACTGCCCACTTGGTTGCTTGGTGGATCGGCTGGCTGTCAACAGTGTAAGCTTATCAAGCCGAAAGACTTAGTTGGTCTTGACTTTTTCATCTTGACCATGACTCAGTGTCATGTGCTCCTAGTCATCCTATCTGTGGTCCAACATTAGCCTGGGAAGCACCTGGGACTGAAGGAAGAACCCTCAGCTAGTTATTCAGCGATCCAGGTTCTCCTCCTGCCTTTGATATCACCTCATTATATAACCTTGGGAAACACTTTGGTGTGACTGGAATGTGGATACTCCCAGGGGAAGGGTAGGAGCGTGGTAGGGCATTTGGACTTTATCATGAAGGTGGTAGGAAATATTTGAAGGGTTTTAAGCAGGGATGACACATCATCAAATGTGTATTTTGAAAAGTTTTTTCTGCAGAGGACAGGGCCACAGCTCAAGCAGGATCAAACCAGTTAGGGGACTGATGTAACAGTCCCGTCAGAAAGTGATGAGGTAGTTGGGTGCGGTGGCCCATGCCTGTAATCCCAGCACCGTGGGAGGCTGAGGCTGGCAGATAGTTTGAGACCAGCCCTTGGCAACATGGCGAAACCCCTTCTCTACAAAAAAAAAAAGCCAGTGATGGTGACCTGCACCTGTAATCCCAACTATTCGAGGTGGACATTGCAGTGAGCCGAGATCATGCCACTGAACTCCAGCCTGGGTGACAGAACGAGACCCTGTCTCAAAAATAAATAAATAAATAAAAGTCATGAGACAACTCATAGGCACTAAATGCTGAGTGGCACAGACAGAAAGTTCTATGAGAGTTCAGAAAAGGGAGAGGTCAGTATGGATTGCGGTCTTAGGTCGGTATCAGAGAACACTTCATGGAGGAGGTAAGACTCTGCTGCTGGCCTTGAAGGATGGTAGACAGGGTTGGGGGTGAAAGTCTAGGCTGCAGGGCAGGGCTAGAGAGTACAAAGCTGCAGTAAATCACATTTGGGCTTAAGCTGGGAGTTTACATAAAGGATGGCTCTAATTAGTATGCAGTTGTTTATGGAAGAACTTGTACCCTCAGCTTAGGAATATGGATTTTGTTAGAGGTGGTGGTTGTCACATGGAAACTGAATTTTTCTGTAGTCAGTTTCTGTGGGTATCTTATCCTTATCCATTCTTCTATCCACTGCTCCCCTCATTGGGGTGGGGGGTGTGCACCCCCTCCTGCAGCCCTGTGCTGTTGGGGAAGGCAGAATCCCTTTGCATCGTGGGGACGAATGCAATGCTGAATACTGATCATATGACCCCTGCTTTGCCTCACAGCAGGAAGCCCAGGAACAAGAGCAGCTGTGCTATTGTCTGGAGCGCAATTGCCAGTGTTTGTCTGCTGAGGCCGGGGGTGACCCTTGCCAGCATCATAGATAAGCCGGCTCCCAGCTGTTATGGGTGCATTCTCAATCATTCCTCATCCTATGGGCTCTGACTCTCTCCGGCTTCCCAAGAATGATGGAAGTTTTTCATTTTCCCCCGTGCCTGCTTTGTGAAAGTGTGTCTGACTCTTCCCACAAAGATGAAGGATGACCAACCTCAGAGTATCCAAATAAAATGAGATTTGTACTTTCTGTGAAGTGTTAGGAAACAGTTTGCTAGAAAATAGTATGAGCGATACATCGTTGCCTCTGAGGCTCACATGAGGAAATTGAGGCTCATGGGTGTGTAATGACTCACCTGAGGTGGCACAGACAGGAATTGGTCAGGTGGAAACTAGAAACCAGGCACCCTCTGAACTTCAGCGTATTCCTGTTGGGTTTGAACAGGAGCATTCTATAGAAGGGGCTTCATTGTCAGGGTAGTTTTAGCAGAGGTTTGCCTGATAAGAACATGACTTTCTCAAATGGCAGTGTATATCCTAGGTGAAGCTCTTACAGAAACACTCTGCTGAAGGGCACTTCTAGGCATTGAGAGTCCCAAGACTATTCAGCCACTGTGCATAGGGCAAGTCACTTGCCATGTGGAACTGGAACCCAGATCTCCTGCTTCTCAGCCTAGAGTGCTGTGCCTCCTAGCCGGCCTTATGGCATAAGTGGTCTCTACAGAACACCCAACAGAAGCCACCTGACAGTGTCCCTTGTAGATAGTGCTGCAGGCTGGGGCACTGGGAAGCTTTGAAGTGGTCTGTGGGACTCAGGGGGTATTTGCCATGTGACACCATGTGGCCTTTGGGTACATGAGGACTATAGGTGTTCACAAGATATGCCAGAGCATACCACGATTGCTGGAAACTTGGATAACACATGACTGTAGCCAGACTGACTCTAGATTGTCCTCACTGCAGTATGGCCATGGTACCATTGCTTAGTTTCTCACTCCAAGGCAGCGTTGGCCTAGAACCTCTGTAACATGCCTTTACATCTGATAGTCAAGGTCAGCTTGGCCTCACTCATTTAGGGCAGTAGTATTTGCTGAAATTCAAATAGATACTAAATATTGCACTGGTCACTTTAAATGCTAGGTACCCCTAATGACCCTGGAATGAAGCTGTTATTCTCATTTTGCAGATAAGGCAACTAAGGCTTAGCTCCAAAGACCTGAGACTGAGGTTCATGATTGTTGGGCTTGAGACCCCAGGCTCTTTCTGAAGCCCCATCCTCCACTAATGCTAACTAAAGCATTTGGGATATCAGCTTACCATCCAGCTACAGATGAAATTTAGAAGCATTGGCATGTGTAAAGCCCTCCACAGTCTGACAACAGCCTCTTTTTCCACTCACTGTATCTCTGTCATCTCTTTCCTTCCTCCCCAGCTACGCTGGGCTATTCACTGCCCTCAGAGAAGCTGAAGTTTACAAATTCAACCATCACCTCTTCTCATTTGTGCAGGGCTCTGGCCTAGTTAGAATCATTTGTAAAGATGAATGAGACATGACCTCCCCTATTAAGTAACTTTCCACCCAATGGTGGAGATAAAACACCAACACAAATATAACAGCTCATTTGGTTTTCAAAGTAGTCCAAAGAGGCTTGCTGGTATATATCTCCATATGATCTGCATTTAACAGGTGTTGTATCTCAGGATCTGACAGTAGTGACTGACTAAAGGTCACACAGCCCAGCCAAGGCCAAGTTAGGGGTAGACCCAGGTCAAGACTAAGTCAAGGCATCCTCCTGGCTTGCATCACCTGGGAGTGGGCAGGCTCAGACTCAGCCCAGACTGTTGGTTTTCGTCTTATTGCTGCCTTCCTGATGGAGACAAGGCAGGCTGTCAGCTGCTGACATCTCAAACCTGCTTAAGGTGTGCCCATTACCCCTCCCTAATGGTGATGCTCCTGTAGTTGGAGCCGTGGATGGGAAGAAGGGAGGTAAAAATGCCCCTTTGTCTGGCATCCAATTGTGCTGTTGCTTGGGGTTGTCAGAGAAGAGGAAGCTGGCCTCCTTGGGTTTCTAATGTGTCTCCCACTTCCTCACTCAAAGGAGACCTGGTGTAACTGACATTCTGAAATGCAGTCTGAAGGAGAAGGAACCCACCCCCACCCCCCACCCCGGCCCCGGTTATGTTCAGGCAGTGCAATGTGAACTCATCGAAAAGCTTGGTGGAGTTTCCTGATTGCTGCAGCCAGTTTGGCAGGTGTTCTCCTGCCCTGAACATGGGTGCACTCACCTTAATGGCTATTCAGGTGTTACAAAGACCACAGAGAGATGTTAAACCACAGCCTTGGGAAATGGGACTAATGTGAGCCCAGGAGTAGAGATCTGAGCTCTTGTTCTGGTTCTGCTACCATTTGCCACTTGCAACTGCCTTCCCCACCCCATGACTCATAAATGCCACCTCTGAGGGTGGCCTGGGTCCTCTCCTTTGCTGTAGAGTACAGTGGTCAGGGCCCAGGTGGGGGTCCCTCAGATGTGAGTCCAAATGCGCACTTCGTTATCTGCTCGCCATTAACCCAGAGCTCATCACTCAGCCTCTCTGAGTGACCGTCCAGCTCCTTATCTGTAAGATGTGGATAATAGGAGCACTGCCATTTCCAGCAAGAGTGGGGAGAGGGCTGGTGGAATATCCAGGTGATGTCTAGACCATGCCTGGCAAACAGTCAATGCTCAGTGAATAAGGGTTGGTATCTTCTGCCCCATCACCATCATCACCGGCATGTTGGCCTCTGACTGTCTAGTACTGCCTGAGCCATGGCCACTCCCAGTTAGTCACTATCTGGTCTCTGGGCTCCTTCTGTGCTGGGCTTCCCACCATGGGAAGGCTGCATGCTGGGTGGCATCAGACAAATCCTTTCCTTCTCTAGGTCTTAAGCATCCCCCAGAATAACATTATAACATATGGTCATAATCACTGCTGTTGTGTGTTGAATGGTAACTGGTAAGAATCTAAGTGCATTCCCTAATTCCCACAACCTGTGCATGTGGCCTAATTTGGAAAAAGGGTCTATTTACCAAAAAATCATCACTTGCAGAAGTCCCTACACAAAACAGGTAAAAAGTATTTCTATTCCTTTTATTGCAGGATGAGGGCCCAGAGCCCTGCCCTTCAGTGCCTCCAAGAGCCCTGCCAGTTTCTAGGGCTGCTAGGAGCTGGCAGGCTTCTCTGGGGCCTCTGAAAATCCCTGGCCTCGAGGTCCTATGATGCTCCACAATTAAACATATGCCAGAAACGGTGTCTTCAGAGAACAGACAAATGCCTTCTGCTTTCTCATTAGCTCTGCACTTTACCTGTATTGATGGGAGAGTTTGTTAAGAGTGACTTCCTGGCTTCAAAAGAACAGCAGATTCTTCCTTCCTCTTGGTCAGAGATTCCTAAGAAGGCAGATTCTTAGGGAAAGAGTAAAACAAAAACAAGCTTTAAATGCTACCTCCTTCCCCACTAGGCCCAGTCAGGGGGAAAGGGAGGATCTCTCACCAGGCTAGAGCTGCTCACCTCCATGCATGATCGGTGCCTGCTGGCAGCAGAAAAAGGCCAGGCCTTGTCTCAGAGATGCACCTGTCCCCTGAGGACCCCAGGTCTATGTCCTCCCAGTAGACGGCGGTTTCTCCAGGAGGTCCAGTAGTGGTGGCATCTGTACTCCTGTGCTGGTTTCCCATCTGCTTGTCTCAGGCTGTCCTCAATGGGACAGCCACAGAGCCCTCACTCTTGAGGGACTGGCTGCTTATCAGAACAGCTGGGTATTAGGGTTCTGGGCTGCCAGGGCACAAGGAACCCACCAGTCTTTTAAAATACACTGTTTCAATTAGTGACACCCTGCCTTCTCAAACCACAGCATGACTGCTTTATAACCAAGTGGCATCAGCCTGTTTATCTATAAGGCCAGCAAGCTCCGTGAATTCAGAAGACAGGCAGGTGAACACAGGGAGAGTGAATTTTTGGGAAGGAGTATTTGTGTGGATTGGGAAGCAAGGCATTGCCCAGAAGGGTCCTCTACCAACACGACTGGACATAAAAGTAACCAGCCTGTGGGAGTCTGGATTGTATTCGGGTGACTGCATGTTCTTACATGCCTAGGACCATCCTGGTGTCTGCCTGTTGTCCCAGCAATATTATTAAAAGGGCCCCCTTTCACTCTCAGAGGTATCCTCATTTGGATGATAAACCATTAAATCACCCCAATTGTATGACTGTGTATATAAAAGTGGTTAGCAGCACTTAGTGTGGATGTGTAGTGTAAGGAGTATGTGGACGTAAACGCCTGTGCCCATGTGCTCTCACAGCCCAGAAGCTGGCTGTGGGTTAGCACAGCTGCACGGTTGTGGTTAAGTCACTTAACCATTTCACAGCACACACAGCTTTGAGGTGAGATCAGGGGCCTCAGTCCGATAAATGGTGGTTCAGATCCTTCCTCATAGCCTGCTAGCTTTGACCTTTACAGAATTACTTAGCTTTCCTCAACTGTAAATTAAGAATAATCATATGGACCTCTCAGAGTTGGTATCATTTTTACATAATCTATATACACATCTAGCATATTTCCTGACAAATCATAACCTGCCAACAAATGGTGGCTGTTGTTGTTGTTGTTGTTATTATTCTAGGACCGTGACTATTTTTGGCTTTAGCTCTTCGTTGTGGAAATGGTGAGAGATGACCCCTGTCTTTCCTGGCTTCCCGGGCTTCATGAGGCTGAAACCCAGTGGCATCCCCGAAGCCTGGTGTCCTGGGCATGTGTGCACTGCTGGTGCTGGGGATGCAGAAAGGGAACCGCCTGCCTGCCTACCCAGCTGCTCCATCCCTCTGGGACATAGGAATTGGCTTCCCAAGGCATCATCCCCTCCACCCATCCTGGTGACTCTCCCATCTCAGGCCCTCCCTTCATCCCCTCCCTGGCCCAGCCACTCCCTCCTCCCACAGTGGTGCTGTGTAAACACCAACACCAGGATGTCATTTACTGGTGTTGGCTGACATTGGTCGGCTGCTACCCAGAGGGGACTAGGTACCAAATTCCTAATTCTGCCTGCACAGCAGCTCTCAGTCTTTCCTGCCTAGAGAGTCTCCTATCTTCCTTCTCTCCTTTTGAAGGAAGGTGTCATCTGTTCCTAGTGTATTTGCTTTGTTTTCTTTCTTTCCACTGTTTGGCTTTGCAGAATTTGAGCCAGACTGCTTAAATTCACACCTTGACTCTATCACTCAAAAGCTAAATCCCATGGACAAGTGACTTAACCATTTTGTGCCTCAGTTACCTCACCTGTAAAAGGGGACAATAATAATGCCTACCTAGTTCGATTGCCATGAGGTTTCAGGGAGTCGCTACATGTACAGTGCTAAACAAAGCCCAACACACAGTAAGTACTTAATCAGTGTTAGCTATTTTTATTATCTAAACACCTGCCCCTTCTGGTTTCTCAGTGTTGGTCTGTGCTGCTGGCATTGAGGGACTCAGTCTAAGCTCTGCTGTTGGTGAACTGTGGGCACAAGCATGCCCCACCCTGGGCTTTGTGTCCCTTGACTGCCCACTCTGGAGGGTGGAGACGCGGTCTTTGGGGCCCTTTCAGCCTCTCATAGTGGATATTGCCTTCCCTTCAGTTGTTGTGCCTTGCTTTTCAATTTCCAAAGCCATTCAGAAGGGGAAGGCAGCAGCCATTTGAAGCTGTTCCCTAGCCCTCCCCTGAATGGGGTGGGGAGGGACAGGACATGGGGAAAGGTCGCTAGACTGGAAGACAGGAGATGCCTATTTCAGGCCCTAGTTCTGTTTTGAGACGCTGGATAAGGCACCTCCTGTCTCCGATTTCAGCTTCTCCATTTATAAACTGGGGTGATTACCCCTCAGCTTTGTACCACTCTCAAAATGAGCAAAGGTGAAAAGATATGGAAAAGCATTTCACTGGCTGTCAGGTGCTACAGAAGGGCAAACTCCTGATTGTGTTGGGTGGTGTGAATCCCCACCAGGCCAGGCACGGGGCATAGCACTGTGGAAATAGCCTGGGCCACATGTGACTGCTTGGATGGGAGCAAATGCATGCTGGTGTTGCTGGTGATATGTGAGGTTGTGCTGCCTGTGGAGATGCGAGATGAGAGTTTTCAGTTTCTTTTCGCCCCTTGCTGTCTGTTCTCCCTAATGGACACTTGGCCCCGGGGTGACTCACACAGTAAACCATCAGCAATTGCTTCAGAAGGCTTGGAGTCCTCTCAAACATATGCTGACTTTTTGTTGTTCTATGTTTGGTTTGGAGGAGTGGGGCAGATCCCTGGGAGGCCATTAGCTGTGGGACCTGGAGTGAGCCCCTGCCCTTGGAGAGCCTTTGTGGTTGCATCTGTAAGGTGGGAGAAGGTGGGGTGAGGGTGAGAGCTGAGTGGGGGTCCATGTTAACTGAATGCTAGTCCATAGATCAGAGCCAGGTTGGTGACACTAAAACCCTCTCAGAAGATTTTTAACCATACAAGTTTCCTGACCGCTACTCTGGATTGGGTCTGTATTTTTTGTTAGCTTCGTAGATGCATAGCCAGTATGGGGGACCCGCTGGAGTAGGGGGGACCGGTATGTAATGGCTTACCCATGAGGGGCTCTGCATTCTCTACCCCCTGGTGCCCATCAGGGGTCTATGAATAGTATTAGCATTAGTAGAAGTGGTATTCCGTTATTAAGTTATTATTAGGGTCATCTCTGTGTGTGGTTGTTCCAAGTTACCAAGTGACTGTCATTCTTTACAATGTGCATTTGGAGTTGGGGAATTTCTGTAAGCCTCAGTAAGTAAATGGAGTGAACAAAGTGGATAGGAAAACAAGCAGGAGGTGTCTTAGAATCATGATCAGGAGGAAACCCAGTGTTCCACCTGACTGATCCTCTTAGTTTTGTAGTGGAAGATAGCAGCATTTGTGCTGAACCCAGCTGAGTGAATCCGTCCCAGTCATGCACACTGAAAATGGGTTCAATTTTGAGGACATTTGAGGGAAAAAAAAAAAAAAAAAAAAAAAAGCAGTGAGGATGGGATAGCTCTCCCTGATACCTGATCACTTTGAGAGCTTTTCTCTTGTTTCCAGATCCTTTTGTGACATGCCTGGCCCCTCAGCCACAGTCAAGAGGTGAGGAACAGGGCCTTACCCCAGAATCCTTCTTTGGAAATTCACCACCTTCCGTGTCTACACCTGAGGTGTGGAAAACAGCCCTGTGCCAGGCTGTGCTCGGTGGTGGGAAATGGAATTTGTGGACCCCAACCCTGAGTTTGGAGGAAGTAAACATCTTTGCCCCGCCCTATTACCATCACAATCCGGTTTCCTAAAATGCAGGGCCCAGCTCCACTAATGTCCACTCAGAAATCACTTTCTCATCAAGCCAAGGACATTTCAGAGTTGCTGTGTTTTCTCTATCATTTCCTTCCCTCCTCCCCCACTTCACTTCCTGTTTTTTCTTCCTCTTTCTCCACCCCCACCCCCACCCCATCTCTCCTGGCATGTCCCTTGTTGTCTGAGAACAGGAACAAAGCCTTGAGCCAGGGAGCGTTGATAATTGTGACTTCCTGAGGTGCCCTCTTGCTGCTGCCCCTGCTGCTGAGAGCCAGAACCAGCCCAGCCTCTGGGGGCCTGGGAGCCCCAGCTGGGAGCCTGGCAGGAAGTCTTGGACTTTAGACCCCTACTTCCCCCACAAGCCCCACCACCATCCCCCACCCCCGTCAGAAAGAGAATCTAATAAGAATAATCTTTCATGCCCTTACAACAATTTCAGCTTTAAAGAACTGTCTCATGCATTTGAGCTGAAACATTGGAAAAAACAGACAACTCTAGTGTTTGCCCTAGTAACAAACTATATAGTTCAGTTTAGATAGCAAAAAGTAGATTTAGGAGGCATGAGTTTATTTCTGCTTCTGCATTGTATCTCTTTTTGACTCTGCAGATCATCCTAGCTCTTGAAAGATTGGTTTCCTACCTCTTTGGAAAAATGGAATTAATGGTATCTCACTGGGATTTTTTGAGGACAAATTAATAAGAAAGTATATCTATACAATTCTCATGCTATGCCTGAGAGATATTTGCTTAATAAGTGAGAGCTCCCCTCTATTTTCTATGATTTGGTTTTCTGCACAAAGGAGTGGCCATTCAAATGCACAGGAGCCAATAAATGATACTCATGGAAAAAGCAATAAATGATACTCATGGAAAAAGAGTTCATGTCTGTTGCTGTGTTTCTCTGAAACACGGAGGGAAAGAGAGAGAGAGAGAGAGAGACACCTGGGGCCACATATGCTTCTCGCTGAAGAGCAGCACTCACTCCCCACTGTGTCACTGTGTTCATGGGTCATGGTATTTTATAACAATATTTTTCTAATGAGAAACAGGGAGAACCATCCCAACCACATGCCTGAGGTGGGCTGTTTTACTAATTTAGCTCCCAGGGGTGAAACTACAAAAACAGCAATATGGAAAAAGTGCCACCTCCCTTTTTCAAAATCTGTTAAACAAAAAATAAAAAGACTTCCCATTCAAGGTCAATGACCACTTGTTTGAGAAGTCAGCCTGACCACATGGCTGCATTTAAAAAATATGTCAAAGGCCAGAGAGTCAGAGACATGTTCCAGTGTGGATTCAACCCCCAAACTGCTGAGTCCCCGAGTGAGGCTGGTTTCTTCTGTGAGCCTCAATCCCCTAATTATAAAATGAAAGAATTAGACAAGACTGTCTCTTAGATGTCCTTCAGGCCTGATAATCTATGATCTTGTGACTCTCTGCTCTCCTTAAAAAATACATTGTGACTAGTGGAGAATAGGAAATTGCTTCTCACAGTAACATGACTTGCATTCCCTTTTTAGCAGGGTACCACCATCTTAAGGACAGAAAAGCTACAGGACTCTAGGAGGCCACTGTCCTGATTTGGGAAGTCCAACTTACTTTGGCCAGACAGCAGCTAAGCTGGTTCATCCCATCAGCCTGGATTGGTGAAACTGAATCACAGGAGATATTTCCAGGTAAGAAACAATTGACTTTGGTTATAACGTGTAGCACACTGATAACCATCATTATACCGCAGGAAGTATGTCATATGCATGCTTATGTTGTGAAAGACATGAAAGTATTAAGGAAAGGGTTCAAGGCTCTGAGTTCTATAGCTGTATTCTGAGTGGGATCTGTGCTATCTTGAGTCTTTTGAGGGTTAAGGAATGAAAGAGGGTAGCTGAGAATTACATGCAGGGGAAGAACAGAGTCGAGCTGTAGATCTAGGTTCCTTTTTCCTTGCAGAATCATTTAGTGTTCCTTTCTGCCCATGCTAGCCAACTAGATTTAGACAGTAGGAGGAGAGGTCCTTTGGTAGCCAATCTGAGATGGAATTTAGATCCCATGTCAGAGAACGGATTTGCATCCCACCTGCTACAACATCTTTAGAAACAAATTCAGTTCATGAAGTTTCATCCAAGAGCGCTTACAGCAGACAGGCTGCAGCTAACCACTCTCATCACCCGCTTTCCTGACCACCAACGCAATGGCTCTGTCTGCTTATTGCTCTTCTCTCTCCCCTCCTCCCAGTCACTTATGGATCCTTTCCTTCTTATGTGCAAGGAATGTGGCCACATCTACTAGAATGTCTTCATTGGAATTGCACCTGATGTAGGCTGACCTCCCTCCCAGATGACCAAAGTTTGGTCAAGCGTTCAGCTGCCTGGACTGTGGTATATTAACACATCTCCCTTACGCAGGCCCAGCGTAAGGAATCATGGTCAGGAGTCATGAAAAAAATGCCAACACACTGAGATGGACACACATCTTCACTCTTGCACTAGTTTTTGGTGTTATCTTCTGCTATCCTCTGTCTTGAAGCTTTTCTTTTTCAGCTAGATACCTTGCCTTTTCTGAAAAACTAAAACCAGAAGTATTTCACGAAGCTAAGCATAGGACAGAAGGTAAGACCAGGTGATATCTAAAGCTTGTTTTGCATTCCCAGGATTGTCTTATCCCAGACTTGTTTCTTATGCCAGACTCTTATTCTTTGGAGAACATGTTTATCTCATGTCTGCTTCCTTTCTTCCTCTTGTAGTTTCTTTCTCTAGAGTGGTTTCTGAGCTATAGCATAATTCAGAGGAAGGAGAAAAACTTTGCGACTTAGACACACCTGACTTCAGATCTCAGCTGTGCTATGTGTTGGCTCAGTGATTTTGCTTAAATCACCATTTTAAATCCCCAAGCTTCTGTTTCCCCACCTGTAAGGTAGGGATAGTACCCTCCATGTTATAAGCTGGTGTTAAGGATTAAGTGAGATTCACCCATGAGCATGGTTTCTTGCTTATAGGAGACCTCAGCAAATACCATCTCCTTTCCCTACCTACCCATTTTTAGAGCTACTTAAATATAGCTTTGATCCCATATCTAGATTTCATTTGAGCCTTGTGCATAAAATCTAGGACAGGCCTTGTCCACAAATACTGTTAAGCCCCAATGATTTAAAAAGGAGAGAAACTGTTAACAGCCTTTTTATTTCAGAGCTCTTCATCCATAGAAGCCTTTTCTCACCTGGACTTTAGCCAGATTGCCTCTCCAGCCTGGCCATTGGAAGGTTTTCTCTGCCATACCCAAAGTTAGAACTACTACTTTCCTAGCCCTTTGTCCCATGAGGTATTAGCTGAAAACTAATTCCCTCCCAGTGGCTTTTTCCCTTCAGGCTAGCCTACATCCAAGACCAAGAGTAAGAGTCAATTGATTTGGGGCAGTATCCTGGCCTGGCACTCAGCAAGACAGTCAGGGTCCAAGCACATGCTCATTCAGGGCTTTCTTCCTTGCCTGTTAGCTTTTCTAAGGCAGCCATTCATCCAGTCATCCATTCAGTCAATAGATGTTCATGGAACATGAACCATGCAGTGGGTGGCTCTTGCTATCTTGGTGATAGGGATACAGGACAGAACAAAACCAAGTTCCTGTTCTCAAGGAGCTTGCATTGAAGTAGGGTCAAGGGATCATCAACAACTAACAAACATGCATGTATTACATCAGGCAATATTAGTTGCTATGAAAAAAATAAAGCAGAAAAAAATAAAGCTAAGTCAGAGAGCTAGAGAGTTGAGGGAAATGGGCATTACTGTTTTATATACAGTGCCAGGGAATACCTCTGGATAAGGCATTATTTGGGCAGGATCTGGAGAAAGTGAGGGAGCAAGGCTAGAAGGAAGAGCCAGAACTAAATCTCTGAGCAGGTTATGCGCTTGGGCTTTACCCAACCTCGAGTGACAGTAGGATTGGAGCAGAAGGAATGAGGAGCCTGTGGAATCAAGTGAGGGCAGAAAGGACTTGGGCGTTTATGTTCTGGCTGGCTTTTCTGGAGATTCTTCTACCCTTTCTTTCTCTTCCCCAGAGCTCTTTCCCAATGTAGTGTTAGTCATTCATTCAAAAACCTTTACTGGGCCCTAGCTACTGGGACTCTGCAGATTAATGAGTCTGGGCCCCATTCTTAGGACTCCATGGCCTGGTGCTATCAAAGCTTCTTGGGGAAGTTGCATCGATAAAGTAGGTTGATGTAAACAGTTGTCTTAATTTGATCATCATAGAGTCAATTTGCTAGAGTAGGAATTTTCCGCTGGAGCCTCCCACAGGTCACTTTTACCTGTTCTCTTGGAATTTACTTACGTGATAGACTATTGGTCTGCCTCGCCTTTGGGGTAGAAGGAGGATCATTCATTCAGCAGATATATGAGTGCCTCTTCTATGTGAGTGCTGCACCAGGCACTGGGGATAAATGAGGACTAGGTCAGCCCCTGCGGTTGAGTTGCTTCTGGTTTTACCAGGAGACGCACTAATGGCGAGACAACACACTTTGATCGGTGTTGCATTAGGAATGGGTGTTTGGGGAGCTCAGAGGAGGAGTCCCTGACCCAGATTGAGGGGTGGAACCACGGAAGCTTCTTGGGAGCAGGTTGTCTGCACTCAGTCCTGGAGATGAGATGTAGCCAGGCAGGAACCAAGCAAGGAGGTCAAGATGCTTCAGGGAAGGGTGTTAGGAATTTCCAGGCCGGGAGATGGAGATACATAGGCAAGGACTGTGCCTTGGGGAATCTTGTGCACCTTCACCTCCCTCCTGAGACTGTGGAATGTGGAGAGGTGAGTCTGAGAGACCGAGGAACTCACTTAGAGAGGGAGGTGAGGGTATGAATGAGGGATTTTCCAGACCAAGCCAAGTGGTTTGAGTCTGTTTTGAGGACAGCTTAGAGCTGCTCACAGTTTTTAAGCAAAAATGGATGAGTTATTAGGATTGGAGTTTTAAGAGGCAAAGAGCCTAATTTTATTTGAAACCCTGGTTCCTTAAAATGCTTATTTTATACCTCTTTCATATATTATCATAAGATTATAGTTTCCTTGGCTGTAAAATAAGTTCACACAGATCAACTGAATGAGATGGCTGTGGGTAGCAGATGCATACAATGACCCTTCCCACCATTGGTGCTGTAGTGAATGCTAAACTCGTCATTTCATGCCCAGTCTTAGTACACAGATAGCTGTGAAATGGTTAGAATATAAGTTTTGTTTCTCTTAGAATTGGCTGGCAAAAACTTAAACTATTCTAGTAGAAATGATGGGATTTAGGTCTTGTTACATTTTCTTCTCATCAGAAAATGAATGAGTAATATCCATTCCTTAACCCTGTCTCCACTGAATACTAAAATCAGAGTGTTCTTTTAGAAATTACACACTCATTAAACAGGAATATCTGAGTATCTACCAAGGGCCACACCCTGTGTTGGGCCGTGAACATCAGGACAAATCGGACATGGTCAGCACCTCAAGGAGTTTCTAATCACATGACAAAGACAAAAGCAGCCAACAGTCAGAGGAGCAGATGGCAGATAAGAACCCAGACATGAACAGTGATGTGAATGCAGAGGATGGAATGTGTTCTCTGCCCAGGAAAGTCAGGGAAGGCTCCAAAAGGAGCCATATGATTTGGGCATTGAAGGATGAGTAGGAGTTGGGAGCTGGAAGTGAGATGCTCAGGTACAGAACTGCGTTCTATAAATAAGGGCCAACATTCATTTCTCTGTCATGGGTGAGGAGGAAATAGCCAGCCTGCTCATCATGCTCAGATAATGCCTCAACTCTGCTTTTCAAAAATCCATTAGTAGCCACCTCCTCATCCTCCCACTTTGTTCCCAACAGTGACTAAAAAGAAGCGAATTGACTAATTTGAATTGATCTTTTCTCTGACCCTATGGAGGTGTTAGTGAGCAGAATAGGGTAAGGGGACCAAGAAAAGACGTAGAAAGAAGAGGAGGAGGAATTCATCTTCATCATCCAGAAACACTCATTTAACAGCATGGATTACACCATAGCTCTCTGGTGGTAAAATGCCACTTTACAGAGACCTGAGTCTGCTTTTTCTAAGTGAAAACTGTATTTCCCCTGCTACCTTCCCTTTGGAACTCTTGGGGTGGAACATTTGGGGTGGAATATGTATGTGTGTGTGTGTGTGTGTGTATATATATATATACACACACACACACACACACAGAGGGTTTTATGTACATGTGTATGTACATATGCATGTACCTACATGTGTGTATATATGGGTATATATGTGTGTATGTATGCATGTGTACATTATGTAGAATTTATTCTAGAACCTAGCTCAGAGCATGGTGCAGTTGACCTCCCATCACCCCTGTTGGCTGGAAGATGAATGGATGGGCTAGATTAAGTCCTGCACACTTCCCTGGTTGTGCCAAGATCTTTGCACTTCATGGTACTGGATGTTCACAAGCTCCAGGAAGTAGCTTGGGACCAGGTACAGAAGATGAGACTGAAGCTCAGGGAGGAAATGGCTTGGCCAAAGCCCATAGCTGTGAGGACATCAGGATCCAAACTCTTGTCTAATTGTCCCCGCTTGCACTGTTCATGCTGTGTATCACCCTCTGCACAAGCAGATGGGGCTTCAGGCAGACCAAGGAGGAAATTATGAAACTAAGCATTGTGTTTGGATTTGAGTCTCACCTGGACTCCAAAATGCAGGACCGGGCAAGAGTGAAGTCAGAGCAGCATATGTCTAGAAGCCCTCTGAAAGCTACATCTTTCCCTTCGGGTGTCCGCTCACATGCTTTCAGGGATGGGGAACTCATCACCTTACAAGGAAGCTGGTTCTAGTTCTAGAGACTGGGTAGCCATCCCTCCTTACAGAATCATCTCTAAACCTAACCATGCCTCAGTTCTAGTTGGCATAAACATCTCAACAGCGAGGGGCTTTGGGGTGGGTGCTTTGCTCTGATGGAGTCTTTTGAAGACAAGGGCAGCTCTGTGACATGCTCTTTACCGAAATGCATTTAGAATCACTTGCCCTCCTTACAGCCAGGGCTGTCTGGTTTCTTGTTCTTAGGGGCCCTATTTGTTCTTCCTAATGGGCTGGGCTGGGGACAAGACATATGACCTGGGTTTCTTCTCTTCTTCCTCTAAGGAAAAGTAGACCTCAACAAGTGCTTTCTCTGACTCCATTCTCTCCAAAACCCGGGCTGCACCCAGGGGGAGTGAGCATTCCCTTTTATATCAGGAGAAATTCAAAAGGATTGTTTAAAAAGAGAAAGAAAGAGAAGATGCTGGGAAGAGGGAGTGAAGAGAGAAAGGGGCAGTGTTCTTTTTAGAGGCAGCATCCTCCTGCCCCTGCTCCTGCACTGAGGCAGTTTCGAGCACACTCTCATGCTGGCCTGGGCTCTGTAGTCCTCCACGTCCTCAGAATCCACACCAAAGACCACCTCCCCAAGGAAGCCTGACTTGATAGCCCAGCTGGAAAGACTTCCCTTCTCCTTCAAAACCCCACAGTGCTGCCTCTCTGTGGTGCTTTCTTGGTACAACAAGGATACAGATTTAAAAATAAATAAAGAGGGAGAGAGGGAGAAAAACAAAAAGTGACCATGATATCTGGGTTTAACTTGGATTCTAGTCCAAACTGCCACTGAGTAACCAATTAACCTTGGTCAGCCCTCTTCCCTTCATCATAACTATGAGGGAATTGGGCTTGATCATGCAACGTCTTCCATCTCTGAACTTGTCTTTAAGATACCCAACTCCCAAAAGAGTCATTGAGTCCTGTTAAATCGCACATGACCTGGCAGGACCTTGGTGTGGAGTTTGCACTTAAACCACCACCAACAGGAAGCCCCGCTGAAGGGACATAAATTACCTCTCACCTCTTCATAGCAGGCAAGGCCTCTGTCAGCCCTCAACAGACAACAGCTGATCTGGCTCACAGAGTGAAAGGGGCTCAGCTTGTACCCTACCCTCCTGGCTGCAGGCCTTAATGAGGCAGCTACCAGCCCTGTGCTGAGAGCTCTGGCACAGCTACAATGTTCAGTTCCTTGGTTTCAGTTCTCCCTCCTTCTTCCAACCCTGTCTTTGTTCCTTCTTTGGGTTGGAATCTAGGAGAACCGGCTTGGCAGGGGGTTTTGGCCTAGGCCTGATGGCAAGCCTGTCTTTCTCTGTTTGGAGCTGTAAGCTGGCGGCACACTGGCCCCAGGATAGAGACTGCACTGACCCGGAAGTGGGCAGAGTCCTGGGGTTGGGGCCAGGTGCACACTGGCAGAGGAGTTATGAAGAATCGTGACTGCTGAAACCAATTTGGCCAGTATTTCCTCTAAGGACCGCACTTGGTCATCAGTGCTCCTCTTAGGACTTCCTTTCTCGTACCTCAGCTCTTTCCTGTCTCCAGACCTGAAGTCTTGACTATGCTGCAAATCAAGGGAGAAGGGGAACAGCCATCTATCAATTGTCTTCAGTTGCTATAATGTGTAATACAAGGAGCCTGGAAACTTGATGACATTTGCAGAGGCACACGTACCTAGTTTCAGGACCCCCGTATAGCAAATATTGTACATGTTAGTGGGCTTCAGGTATGATTTGCTTTCATTGTGGTCTTGATATAATCCTTTGTCGTGCTGCGGTTAAGAGCCCAGGCTCTGGAGCCAGATGCTCTTGGGCAAGTTTTCAAACCTCTTCGTAGGACAGTTTCCTTATCTCTAAAATGAGGAGACTAATAGCACCAACCTTGTAAGGGTTCTGGGATCACTGCATGAGTTAATATGGGTAAGCATTTAGAAAGGTGCCTGGAGCACTGTAAGGACTCCGTGATTGTTAGCGATTTTTATTTTGACTTAAAGCCTCAGTTGAATTTTCTATTAGAAGCAAGTGTCTGCAGTACAACGTAGGTTCAAACACTTGCTGACCATTTATGAAGCATCTCCTGGATGACTGAGTTGCAAAACCGAGGCCAGCATCCTGACAGATATCAGGATGAACACCCGGCAGACATCCCTAGAGTGTGACGCCATCTCTGCCCTTCAGACAACCAAGGAAAGGTCTTAGGAGTCCAGAGGCAGGAAGGTCGTCTGAGCGAGGAGACCTCTCAGAGGGAGTGAGAGGCCCAGAGTCAGTGTGGAAGCAGGAGCCCGGGGGAGCCAGGGAAGGCTGGAGAGTTGACAAAGGGTGATGTAGGGAAGGATGCCATTGTGAATGGGATAGTGGGAAACCAGCCAAGGGGAGAGGAATTGTTCAACAAAGAGTTTTTGGTGCTAGTGTGAGCAGTAAGTTCTACTTGAAGCCTTTTTAGTGCAAATGCCTGCAGGCCCCAGGAGCAGATCCCTCCACTTCGCCCAGCCCTGGAGTCAGGAGGAGGGGGATGTAGAATGTTCAAGTGGCGGGCTCCCACCATGAAGGATGGAGCAGGCCACCACTCTACGGCTGAGTGAGCACAGGCCTCTTCTGTGTGCAGCCTGAGCCAGGCTGGCCTCGTCCCCTTGAGGGACCTGACAAAGACTGGCTTGTTCTCCCCTGACATCAGGCCTCGCCCTCAGGATTGCTCTGTCCTTCTGGGGCAAGATCTCACACAGTGATAATCGAGCGAAACGGAAGAGAAGAATTGAGTGAAGATGGTCCCAGGCGTCACCATGCCAACCCTGGGCCTGTGGAGGGCACTTGCCCTGTGTCCCGTCTGCACCTCCCAGTTTGCACCAGGGACATCCCAGTGGTAGAGCTGCTGGTATCGGTTCAGAAAGACCAGCTGCCTCGTCACTGAGCCACCAAATGTTACAGTAACATTCAGTAATAGCTGCAATATGTAGATTGACTGTTTTCTGCTTTTGCATTGCATTTAGCGATCTAGATTTTCTATTATAACAGAGATTTCTGTGGAGAGTTGAACCTTGGAAACTTCATAAAGCTTACTTTTGGAGGGATCTGAGGGATCATTGGGTCTACCTCTGTGTGATCCCATTTGCAGGTGAAGAAGCAGGCTGGGAGAGTGGAGGCAGTGTTGGTTGTAGGAAGAGTGAAGACTTCATAGCTATCTAGTCCAGCTCAAGGACTGAGATATTGTATGTGAAGCACTTAGTACAAAGCCCAGCCTGCAGTGGGGGCTCAGTAAGTCCTATCCCTGGTTGCAATGTAAACTTTCATTTGTGCAAGTGGGACTAATCAAGGGGCCCACTTGTAAAACCAAATGCGTACTAAACCAGTGGGAGAGGAACTCCCGATTTCGGGACCAATCCTAGAACAACCACTGGGTACTTGGGGGAGGCAGAAAAGAAGGGGATATGACACTGGGACTTCAGATCCTTAGTCAAGTGCAGTGGTTCTCAAACTTGAGGACACTGAGGATTCGATTAAAACGTAGACTTGCGTTCAGCAGTTCTGAGGTGGGGCTTGAGAGACTGCATTTGTAATAAGCTCCCAGGTGGGTGCCAGTCTCCAGACCATGCTCAGAGCAGTAAGAGCCTAGAAAACTCAAAGGAAAAAAAAATAAGCCATTTTGTATTTCATGGTTAGAAACAATTTATGCAGAATTCATTGCCAGAGCTCCTTTATGGACAAGAACTACTGGCTCCTGTTTGGAGCCTGATTCAGTCCATCTAATGGAGTCACACAGAAGGGAATGGTCTTCATGAGTACCGGAATCTTGCTGTGCCACAGTTTCCTTATCTGAAAGCACTCCTCTGCAGAGAGATTTTGAAGATGAGTAACAGCCAGCAAAGAGCTTGGCATCCAGTAGGCATTCAAGAAAAGGCAGCTGTGGAGAGGGATGTGGCACCTTGCCAAGGCCATACAGCTGCTACGTGGCAGGTGACCGGGTGTCGCCACACTCCTTCCTCAGTGTATTTTCCATCCTGCACTGAGCACCAGAGGACCTGAGATTATTTTGTGTAGCTGAGCTGGTTGTCAGATGATATGAGCTGGGGAGCAACTCAGACCTCGTGTTGGAATCACAATTTGCTGTCTTCAAGTGGAATGAAGAAATAGCCCAAACAGTGCGTGATCTGTCTGGGAGGCTTGCAAGCTCTCCAGAGGGTGAAAGGCAAAGCGTTCGAATGTAGAGGACTGTGTGGCCACAGACAGCAGCCTGGGAACCCTGACGACAGGGGAAAGTTGAAATCAGGATAGAGCATGGCTGAGTCATCAGGAGCCAGGCTGCGCTTACACAGAAATTCAGAGATAAACTTTGTGCGTTTGTTTGTTTGGTTTAATTGTGGTCTTGGCTTATCAATCTAAACAGGGAAGTTCCACGAGGACTTTGCTGCCTTCTTTTGTGGATTGCAGATTTCCTGCAGGGACATCCTCCATGGAAGCAACTTGGACCTTTGTCCATCTCCCATCTGTCCATAAGAGCAGGCTCGGGGGTACAGATCTTGAATTAAAGGTCTTCAACTATGTGCATTTCCATTTCCAGAGTATTTTCCAGACCCAAAATATAATTTTAAGTGGAGGTTTTGTTTAAATGAGTTATAGAAACTCATTCTGATAAGCTTGTGGTAGGATTCCAACCTTTCTTTTTACCCTTAACTTGAGTGAAGTTGATTCAGCCACAACGCAGATGTTTTCCTCAGTGGAAAACGTGACTTAAGAAACTAGTTGAAGGGGCTGGAGAGGATAATTACTAAGCCAAATGGCTAAGTCTATTCATGTTTCCTTCTCAAATGTCATAGCCCCGTTTTCTGGCAAAGTGGTCAAGACAGATGCTTTTGAAATGACCTTGAAGCGGGAATTGGGTTACTACATTAAGTAAGCATTGGCTACTACAACTGTGAGTTTAAACACTTTTTACAAATGAGGGGAATCACGTTTAGAAAATATTCAGGATGTTGAACTTGATACTTCTGCTTTGTCCTTTTTTCACAATTTCTACATTTGTATTCTGTACCTACCTGACCAGGTCTGGCATTTTTAATGTGAGATGATAATGCCCCTTAGTGGATAAAGTACTTAACTGCAAGCTCTTGCATTTGCCCAAAGAAAAGCTCTCCAATGTAGCAGAAATATACAATACAGTAACTCTTCAAACTAACCTACTGGAGGGTAATTGTGAGAATTAAATGAGGGCATTTGCGTGTAGCACTTAGCATAGCATCGAGTGCAGGGCTGACACTTAGCGAATGGCTGCTGTTAGTGTAGTTATCAGATCATGAGAATTTGATTTAGATGAAGGCCTTTGAAAGCAGGGGAATGAGTCTCCTTGGGATTTCAGTGTCAGGGTCCTCTGTGTCTGCTCTGGTATGCATTAGGAAACAGGACTGAAGAGAATCATGTCCTCCCCTGGGACAGGACTACCCGCTGGCTCTCCTGCCCAGAGGTGGAGGCAGTAAATACCTGAAAATGCACTCCTGAAAATGCATGGAAGTCTCCCAGCCTTCAGCATTCTTCAAAATTCCTTCAGCTGGAATTTTGACTTAAAGGAGTGTACTAATTCATTCTCACGCTGTTATAAAGACATACCCAAGACTGGGTAATTTATAAAGGAAAGAGGTTTAATTGACTCACAGTTCCACATGGCTGTGGAGGCCTCACAATCAAGGAGGAAGACGAATGAGGAGCAAAGTCACATCTTACATGGTAGCAGGCAAGAAAGCTTGTGCAGGGGAACTCCCATTTATAAAACCATCAGCTCTCATGAGACACATTCACTACCATGAGAACAGTATTGGGGGGGAACTGCCACCATGATTCAATTACCTCCCACCAGGTCCCTCCCACGACATGTCGGGATTATGGGACCTACAATTCCAGATGAGATTTTGGGTGGGGACACAGTCAAACCATATCAAGAAGCATCCATAAAATGAGCATCCACCTCCGCTTGGTGGGGAGACATTGCTATTTTTCAGCGTCTATCCTTGAAGTTGGACTTCTCACCTAGCTCAGCCTCCTGCAGCTGATTGGCTGCTTCAGAGGCCAGAGCAGAGATGGTTCTGCAGGCTTCTCATCATGGAAGTAAGTCTCTGGCCATCACATCCTAGCAGTGGGTGGCAGGCTCTTCTCAAATCCTGCTGTCTTTTTTAGAAGTTAATTTGTGCATCATTGAGGACATATTTCACTTTTTTTGTTGACTCAAATTATCTTTCTTTTAACTTTCAAGCATAGCATGAGATCTTTAGCTATATCTTTACTAAACTGAGTGTCACCATGGTGGAACCATTTTTATTCCTCCCCTCCCTTCATCCTACCCTCTTTTTTCCTCCTTTTCTCTTTCTTCCTTATTTCCTTCCTTCCTTCCTTCTTCCTATCCTCTCACCCTTTTCCCCCCTCCCATCCACATGCCCTCCCTTCCTTCCCTCTTTCTCTCTTTCTAAGTAGTTGCCTGGAAGAACCTCAGGCTGGAAGGACTTGGATTCTGATTGTGGCCTTCACACTATCATTCTTCACTCATTCTTTCATGTATTCAGCCACACACATTCCCTGGGTGGTTTGCTGTGGATTCAATCACAAGTAAGTTCCAGTTCCCATCCAGGGGGTCTTCACCTCCTAGGAGGAGAGCCAGGCAGGTAAGCAGGAGTGACCAGGAATGTGGAAATGTGGTGGGAGAGAGGACACAGGGGGCTGTGGCACAAGGTGCAGAGGGCAAGGAGTCCCCCCTGCAGGACTGGGACATGTATCGTGGCCTGGCAGGAAACTACTTTCAGAGCAGGCTTAAGAGCCACACAGGAAACCTGGTCCCACTACTTCAACATAACCAGAAGATTGGGAGCTGGCAATGGCTTGGCTTTCGCAGATCTTAAAGCCAACCCTGTGATGGCTACCACTCCAGAGATCCCTCATGTCCAACCTCCACCACCACCACCCCCGCCCCTCTGCCCAGTACGTGCGATCTCAGCAGATCCCAAAGTGAAGGACGTTGGGCTCCCTTCTTCACAGCTCACAGGTGTCTTGGCAGTGGGATGTTCACTGGGAGTTTCTCCCTCTCCTCCACCTCGAGCTACAGCCCCTTTCTGCAGGAAACCCTCCCAGACTATTCTAGTCCAGATGAGGCACCTCCTCTTTTAGACTCCTTTCCCCAAACACTTTGCCTTTACCCAGATCACAGTCCTCACTAGAGTCTTCCTCCCCATTATAGTTGTCTTGGAACGCAGATTCTCATCCTTACTGGTCCTTACTACAGGAGCCATGTTTTATTTAGCCCTAGTCTCTAAAAAGAGCAATGCTCATGTATTTATTTCTTTGACTAGTCACCAGATTTATTTATTTATTTTTGAGATGGAGTCTCTGTCACTAGGCTGGAGTGCAGTGGTGCAATCTGGGCTCACTGCAACCTCCACCTCCTGGGTTCAGGCAATTCTCCTGCCTCAGCCTCCCAAGTAGCTGGGGCTACAGGCACATGCCACCACACAAGCTAATTTTTTTGTATTTTTAGTAGAGACAGGGTTTCACCATGTTGTCAAGGATGGTCTTGATCTCTTAACCTCATGATCTGCCCGCCTCAGCTTCCCAAAGTGCTGGGATTACAGGCATGAGCCACAGCCCCCGGCCTAGTCACCAGATTTCAACTCTGTATTAAGAACTGTGCTAGGTACAGGGGATGGATTGATGATTAATACCTGTCCTCAAGAAGTTCAACAGATAGGTGTAAATATTATATTTTTGATAGAAATATACGCAAGATATACAGGGTATATATATATATGTTGGGACTAAGAGAAGTCAATCCTATTTTTGAGGCAAGTGCCAAGGATGATGAGGGGTGATGGATAGAGGGAGGATCAGCAGAATTGAATAAAATGGGAAGTGAAATGTGGGTAGTTAGGTAACTAAGCAGAGCCTATACAGTTTTGCCAACTATACAGAAATTTTGGTTATGCTTGTAATTTCTAGGAACTTCACAGAAGTTTATCATGTGTTCCAACTACATGGGGCAGTGTACACAGGCTGCCGAAGCCTTGGGATTTTTGAGTCTCAACTTTATTGTCTGTACCTAAACGGGACTGGGCCACTGGGCTGGATCAGGGACACTTCTCCCTGTTCCATGGCCACAGGCCATGTCTTAAGCTATTTTCTGTTTCCCAAAAACATCTAATAATAGTGCAGGAGTATTCGACAAAATAACATAGTGGCTTAGACTGTGAGTTTCCTGGTATGATGGGCTGTGTTTAAATTCCAGTTCTGCTGGTGATTAACTGAGTTACCTTAGGCAAGTTATTCACTTGCTTCAGTGTTCTCATTTCTAAAAGGGAGATGGTAGTAGCACAGAATCTTGAGTTTGCTTTTGGCATTGAAGATGACACTATATGTATTTAGCACAATGCCTAGCACAGAATATATGCACACTCTGTGGAAGTTATTATTATTATTCATCTTACTAAGTAAGCAGTAAGTACGCAATTGCATTTTTTGTTGGCTGTAAATCAGTACATATTGGCAATATGGTCTGTCTGCCAAAATGCCTCAGTACCATCTTGGGTTACATCAGTAGAGGTTTAGTGTCCAGATGGAAGCGAGATGCAGTCCTTCTGGTCAGACCATACTCAGAGGCCTGGAAACGGTTCTGGATACTACACAGTAGTAGATTCTCTGACCAATAAGAGTGTGTGAATAAAATATCAGGATGATCTGAGAACCTCTTTTCCCCTGTAATATGGAGGAAGAAGCATATGTTTTGTTTTAGGAGGAGAAGCGACAGGGGAGTCATGGAAGATGTCCTTATTTATTCCACATATATGTATGACATTCCTTCTATGTGTCAGGCCCTATTCTAGGAGTTGAGGGTACATAAATAAATGATGATATATACTAAAAAGAAAAGCAGAGTTACTGGGGAGTGGGAGTAAAATAGTATTTTGGACAAAACAGTTAGGTTGAACTCCACTGAAAAATAAATCCCGAATGAATATATAAAGAAAATCTATGCAGATTGTGGAAAAACATTCCAGGCAGAAGGACTGGCAAGTGCAAGGGTCCTGTGGTAGAAATATGTGGTCTCCAGCTAGAAGCTGAGGTCTGAGGAGGGATGAGATGACATGCCCAGGGTCTTGTGGCTAATCCATGTTACAATTGAGGTGTTGATATTTAAAGTCAGACTTTTCAGACAGCAAAGCTCATGCCTATTGTCTTTAGACAAGGGAGGGAGAGAAGAGCCTGGGGCCCCTGGGGTCCCCCTTGTGTGCTTTATCCCCGGTATCCCTGGCCCGCAGTTCCAGAGATGACCAGCAGAGGGTACCATGCACCAGGTTTCCGCAGCCACTGCCTGAAGCCATGTTGAATGAGCAAATGTCTGCAGCCGCCTCTGTGAGATCTAAATGTCTCCTTGGCAGGAAATCCGCGAGGAGCACGGCGGGGTTGTGCAAACAGCCTTACAATGTCCGCTTGTGCGTGTGCACTCGCCTTCGCCTGCATCGCCCACAATGCTCTGTGTTTTTTTTGGATAATGGGGCTCTGTGGACCCATGTGCCTTGTCATGCAAAGGGAGTGACCTGCGTTTGTCATAAATGGGCTCTTGTATGATTAATA
Organism: Hylobates moloch; assembly: GCF_009828535.3. Taxonomy (NCBI): domain Eukaryota; kingdom Metazoa; phylum Chordata; class Mammalia; order Primates; family Hylobatidae; genus Hylobates; species Hylobates moloch. The sequence continues at coordinate 16,152,375 of NW_026652288.1, read as the reverse complement.
GCCATGTGAATCATCCCGTCGCAGCAGCAGTTCAGCACCCAGCTTCACCTCTTCACTGACGTGGTGGTCTGAGTCGGCATTCTTCTCCAGCTCCAAAGCAACAGTGCAGGATTTATTGCTAAAAGGGCAATGACTTTGCGCTGTGGTTGCAATTTTTGAAATGCAAGGCAGGGGGCGCAGATACTTATTTGTTAGGACCTACTGCATGCCAGATGCTACACTAAGAACTTCTACCTGCATTATCTTACTTACTTAGTAACAATGCTAAAAAGGGAATATTTTGATTTACATTTTACTAACAGGGGAAACTCAGATTCAATAGAGTCCGATGAGCCTCCCAACGTCTCCAAAGCTCGTGCTGTTTCCATGAAATCATTCCCTTTCCTTTTTAGAGTAGCTTAGTCCGTAGTCCACACTACAAAACGCCGTCCTCATTCCACTTGGCCATCTATAAACTGAAATTTGCGATCTTAAAATAGATGAGGGATTCCCTCGTTTCTGGGCTTCCGTGTATTTATTTTACCTCCTGAAAATATATCAGTCTGCATGTGTGCATTTTTCTGAGAAAGCCAGTTTTCATTAGATTTTCAAAGTAGTCTGTGGTCCTAAAACAAAAGGGCCAATCACCCAAAAGTGTTTATATTTGGGGAAATGCTTATTTTTCTCTGACCCATTTCTCTCACCAATGACTGTTTTCTCTGCTCAGTCTGTGTGGTTGACGTCTTTGTTGTTGCTGCTGGATAGTGACTACTTATCCAGCCCTTCCCATCCACCTCAGTGGCCGTAAATGAATAATGTGATGTGTCGGACCCTGCTTGGTGGTTGGGCGGGCAGGAGTGAGGAGGCGTGGTTGAAATGGCTAAAACGCTGACAGCCAGTCAGAGATAGCCCCTGCAAGAATCCACAACAGCAAAGGTGCTTACTTATGCCTGGGGTTTGGGGAGGAGGTTGCTGGGAGAAACGATAGGCCGTCTTTAGGCGTTCAAGGCAAAAGGACCAGCATGAGTAAAAAAATAGAGGCAAGGACCAGGCACTCTGGCTCACACCTGTAATCCCAGCACTTTGGGAGGCCTAGGCAGGTGGATTACTTGAGGCCAAGAGTTCAAGACCAGCCTGACCAAGATGGTGAAACCCTGTCTCTACTAAAAATACGAAAATTAGCCAGGTGTGGTGGCACACACCTGTAATCCCACCTGCTTGGGAGGCTAAGGCAGGAGAATCGCTTGAACCCGGGAACCTGGGAGGCAGAGGTTGCAGTGAGCCAAGATAGTGCCATTGCACTCTAGCCTAGACGACAGAGCAGACTCCATCTCAAAAAAAAAAAAAAAAAAAGAAGAAGCAAGGAGGCAGAAACCCTTCCACTGTCACATTCTGGTGTGGCTTACGTACAGAGTGATCAGAGGAGCTTCAGCAGAGGGGCAGAATCTTGAAAGAGAGCTCTAAGCCAGGCTTATAGCCTTGCATACCAAGTAAAAAATTTACCCACCTTTATTTGACAGCCAGCTTAGCAGGCGTTTATGCTAACCATGGCTAACTTCATCAACTCAGCTAACTCTGTATTCTATTTGTTCCCTGGATTCTGTCTCAGGAAGTAGCACCCCCCACCCGCCCCTCCTTGCCTGACAGGCCCACCTCCCACCACTCTGCAGACTCTCACCTCATCGACCTTTCCTGTCCCAGCCTTAGGTTGACCATCTGCACAGCTTGCTCAGGTACCAAGCCAGGGCTTTTATTTTAACATGTTAGTTTTGTTTGCAATGATGAGTACATTGAAACAAGGGCAATTGCTCCTTTCAGAAGCTGGAAACAAAGGCGGAGCCGCACCTGTCTCTGAGATTTCAAGTGAAGTTTTGACACTCTGGACATTCTTGATGCTTGAGATTTCACGGAGCATGCTAATCTCTCTTGGCCTCAAATTCTTCAGGTTTTTTGTATGTGATGGCTTTTATTGGATTTTTTTTTTGTTTCAGTACCAAAATAATTTTTATATCCCCCTGCACTTGCCAAAATAAATTTGACCTGGAAGCAAATTTCCTTTGCTCCTTTGCTTGGACATGTCACATCCAAAGCCTCCTTTGGTACCCAGATGAGCTCCAGTTTAAGAAAACTCAACATCTAAAAATCTTCTTAGATGTCAAGTCATCCCAAGGTCCTGGAGCCATTGAATTCTGCAGGACTTTTTGCTTCCCAGAAGGAACATTTTCATCAGGACTCGCCTCCCGGTCCCTTGACCTGATAGGTTGTATTTTACCACCTGCCAGAGAACGATGGAGGCAGATAAATTTCAAGAACAAATGCGTGATGCAGTTGCCTGTGGAGTGAAAGCTGGGAAGGGAAAAGGAGAAGGCCTCTTTTTCATTTTGTTTTGTTTTTTAGTTATATTTTAAGACAACAGGAATGGAAGAGATTTAATTCCCCAGAATTCATTGTATATGTGACATTCCCTTTAACATGTTCAGAGACTGGTGAATGATCCCAGGGGTCTCAAGTATACAGTATAAGAGTGGGAAGAGGAAAGAGAGAGACTGGAGAGAGAGAGAGGATGAAGACACCCAAGAGAAGGGCATCGGGAAGAGGAATAGATCTAAGGGAGACGTGGAGAGAGTTTGGTGGGAGAGTGGTTCAAGGGGTACAGCAGGTAGAGAAATCTCAGGTGGGGCCCAGGGCTCTGATTATGTCACTGGGAGGATAATAATGCTTTTTGTTGGGTGAGGGAGGAGGAGGAGATTTTGGAAAGGGTGGAAAGTGAGGTTTCTATGGCCTTCCCCGAATGGCTATGCTTGTGGGACATTCACTTGGATTGATGGGCCTGGAGCTAGGGACAGAAGTCTAATATAGAACCAGAGGTTGAGAGTCATCTGCCTATGGGTGGAAACTGGAGTCAGAAGGGTCTCACCAGGGAGGATGAGAAAAGGCTGAAGAAAGCACATGGACACCAAGACTTAAAGGCCAGATGGAGAAAGTAGAAACTTGAGGGGGAACTTCCAGAGAGGTGAGAGATGAGGAAGGAGATGGGTCCCAAGCATCTCAGCAAGGAGGAGTTGATCAGCGGTGCCCATGACAAGCCTTCACCTACAGCTCTGCTCTCAGAGGGTTAGAGGGTCTTGGATGTTGTTTATTTAAATACTTGAGAATGAATTCTGGAGAAAGGAGGTTTGTAATCCAAAAAACTGACAGCCTGTTTAAGTGAATTCACTATCAGAACAGCCCAAATTTGACGTAACTTCTAGGTGTTCCATTTTACTTTCTGGAATGGAGTTGAAACCAACCAAGAGAGGAAGAGCAACTTGCCCAACATGACACTAAGTGAATGGTATCTCCAAGATGAGCGCTTGGGTCTCTGGGGCCCCTTGCCCTGCATGGGGTACCTTTCTCTTTGAAATTAGGCAGAACGGGCCTGGGTAGGCTAAGAGTGTCCACCTGCCTAGGTAAGAAGCAGGTGTCTCAAGCAGTTTCTTCATAAGCGTGTTCTTGATTTACCAAGAGAAAGGGGACAGATTCACTAGTGACTTCCCAGCGGTGGCCTGGGCCAGAGCTGAGCCCAGTTTGATTGCTCCCATGTCACTAGCATTTGAAAGTGGGGGATACATTGACTTTCACTCCCTAAAAAAGAATCTAATTTTGCCGTCATTTCTTAGGTACTTTTTGCTGCTGATGTTTATGGAAAAATTAGCTATGATGAGGTAATAGTCTATTTTAGAAAACTGAACTCAGATATTGAAAGAGCTATTTTAAACCTGCATTTAATTGTTCAATTCCATAATGGTTTCATGGTTTTTTTTTTTTTTTTTTAGAATTCCCTTGAATTGCCTTACAACTGGACTCTAGCAGCTTGTATTCCATGGGGAATGCCAAGCCCTTTTGAGGGACACCATGGTATTAATGATCGATGAGAATATTCAAGGCATTTTCTCATTTGAGTGCCATTACTTGTAGTGTTAAAACGTTTTGAAAACACATTTTAGCCATTAACTCATTTTTATTGTCAGATGAAAGTGCTTAATAGACTCACTGCACTTCAGTTTTCTTCCTTCATCTTGGAATGAAATCATCTGTTGGATTCTTGGCAATACATTCGACAACGGAACAGAAAACCTCATGACTTCATTGCAAAAATGGCAGATGGAGCAGGGATGTGCAAGCCCAGCCCTGCCATCTAAAATGGCTAACCTGGTTTAGCAAATACAGGCTCCCAGAATGTATCAACTGAGCTACTTCATTCCAGTGGTGCATATTTTTCCCCAGAAAAGCTGCTGCTTATATCATTTAAGAAATGTACCTTTAGATGAGAAGTATTTTTTAACACCACCTATTGACGTATTGTAAGCTGATGATTAAATGGAAGTGGGTAGTTTGTTTTGCTTGTAATTCAAAACAGTCAGATGGTGTACATGTCGTATACGGGGTTCTGTGGTGACCAGGAGAAAGCGTGTCTGAGTCATCTGAATACTAGACATGTCAGGGCTGACACCCTTCCTCCTGGGACACCCACTGGATGCCAGCCGATGGTTGGGAGGAGCCAGAAGTGCTGCTGGCTTTGCAGAGCACTGTGGAACACATGCAAGCCTTTGATGTCACTGACAGCAGTGGCCGGCCTGGCTGCCCATCAGGATTTCTCCAACTCTGAACCTTGCTGATAAGCTTGAAAGGTAGATTGTCTTAGTTGCCCTCCTAAAATCACATCCAGTCTCCAGAAACATTCCTAAAGCCAAAACTGGACTGTTTTCCTCTACTCTGTTTTCTTCTACCCTGCTGGGGAAATCTTGGGGCCCCATTATAGCTAGAAGGTCAGACTTACACGGTAAAACAAAACGAGGTAGCAGGTGCAGATGAAGGCGCTGGCCTGACGATGTGAGAGGCCAGGTCATGCTTGTAGCTCTGCTCCCAGCCCCACACAAGGCATAGCCCAGGTGCGTGTTCCTAGACTTCAGGATTTCAAAAGTCAGTAACATTTCCAAATAAACCTGGCATATTTAGGATATAATTACAACATCATTTTCCAACATAAATAAAAACCTTGTAACATAGAAGTGTTTGAATAACTTTCTGAAAGGCTCATGACGTAGGCTTTATTTTTCTCATTTTGCCTTGGAGGGCTTGGGAACCACCAGTCAGAACAATCCTAAGGATTTATTTTTCAGTGCTTACTACATGCCAGGCCTGTCCTTAAGTGCTGGGAATACAAGGAGGTGTAAAAGCAGCCCTGCCCCAGAAGACAGGGAGATACAGGAGAAAGCGTATGTAATTATGGTTTGCTGCAATAGGCACTGTCGCATGGCACACAAGGCATGTTAGGTGAGCAGAGACAAGGAGCTCACTCACCAGAGTGGCTTTTGTTTTTACTGGTGTAGAATAGAAGGGGAGGAGGGCTCAGGGGGTCCTTCCAAGGGTCCTGATTTTCACCCTGCTACTTCAAAGGAGGTGTGGGGGAAGCAATTGCCAAGAGCTGGTGCTTAGATGTCAGATAGAAGGGGATTCCAGTGACCCTGATCTGTCGCTGGTGAGATGCAGTAAGTTTCTGTCTTTGAGATTCTTTCTTTATCTCTGAAACTGGGATAATAGCAGTAACTATTTCATATGGTTGTTGTAAAAATTAAAATATGGCAATACATAAAGCGCCCTCCTCACTCTGGCCTGCAGATCATTAAGAATGTTAAGCAGACAGAGCAGCATGTGCAAGGGCCCTGAGGCAGTCAAGAGCGGAGCCACTGTAGGGACAGGATGTGCAGGGCAAGGCTGGAGTGGAGAGGGTGGGGTCCAGGCTTTCTGTGCCCAGTGCATGCATTTGAATGCATTCTATCCAACAGGCACTGGGGAGCCACAGAAGCATATTAAGCAAGGAAGTAGCATCTCAGATTTGTGATTAGGAAAATGGCTCTGCCAGCAGCATGGAAATGAGTAGAAGGGAGACAAGACTGGTGTCAGGAAGATCAAGTTGGAGGCTATTTGCAGGATACTGGCAAGCTCTGCCAAGGGTATGAATCAGGAAAATCAAATTGAGAAGGAAGGGAAGTGTGCAAATTTATTCTGGACCACCAGCGAGGGTGTCCTTATTAGGGAGCAAAGAGCATTCTGAGTTCATCATGTCTTAGAAAATGAACTTGATGTCCCATTTACTCTTTGTATTAATGGACAGAGCATGAGATTGAGAGCCACAACATCTCTCTTCTAGTCCCTTCTTTGACCCTAATGTGCTGTGGATTCTTGGACCCATCCCTTTTTCCTAAAATGAGAGCTTTAAAAAGATGACCCCAGTTCTAATGTGAAGTGTATTCAGATTAAATTTGGGGATTTAGGGGGCCTGTATATTATGAAGTCCAGGACTCATCTGGAGGACCTTGGGAAGGACACTTACTATACCTGGTCATGGAGTTCTTATACCTGTAAAATGGGTCCAATGATAACTTTTCTCCCTTTGACACATGCTCATACTGAAGATAAATGCAGTCAGACACATCTTTGACAAAGATGTGAAATTATATAAATATATGTTATTGGTGTATTCATGGTCAGTCTGTAGTTTAAATGCTATGTTGCCAAAAAAAAATTGGATGAGTCAGGACTTCCTTATTCCCAAAATGTTGTTATAGGTAATCTGAGTCTTCGATTTCTTAAAGCCTTTGCACCAGAGATGCTAAAGATTATAGATTCTGGAAGGTATTAGGTCATTCAAAATGATAAGAAAATCTATCCTTTCTGATAGTGGTCTTATTATCTGTTAGAGACGAGTATTATTGTCTTAGACTTTTAAAAAAATGTTAGAAAATAAACACTGGTAGGGCTGCTGTTGTATTGATTTATTTTCTCACCTTCTGTTCATTATTGATAAAAAGTAGCATTGGCTTAGGAATTCTCCTTTCAAATAGTCATAACCAAAAAAGAAATCTAGGAGCTTGTGATCTACTCATGAAGGTTGCGCATTGAAATTTTGGTATACACAGGCAGAGGTCATCATTCACACTGCCCTGTTCCCTAGGCCTGCTTCCTTTGATATGTCTTATTTATAGAAACAAATGAATTTCTCCATAAACCACAGTCACTTCTTTTTAAAATAAACCCTGCTTGAATTCATTTGGTTTTATACTCTGGGAGTGCAGCTAATGCTATCAACTTATTTTTCTTCTAAACAAAAATAGACATGCAAATAGTGAAAAACAGTGTCTGTGTATATGAATTCTTTTCTTTTTTTTTTTTGAAACTGGAAATGTGACTAGAGAATTATTTCTTAAAGAGAGTCATGGTTTTCCACTGAATAGCCTCAAAGCCAACTCTCATAGAAGTGGTTTTGAACTGAGAGCCAAGAAAGTGGTCATAGAAAATACCATGAGTACATCCAAAATTGTCACCCCTTAAAGATGAGTGCCTCCCTTGGCAAGGGCATGCAGGCGGGCTTTAGAGGCACTGCTACCACTCCTAAAATGACTAGAGAAACACCCTTCTTCTAGACTATTTGGGGAAAAAAAATTTGAAGAACCTATTTCAAAATACTAGCGCAGTAAGTGAATCTTGAGGAAGAAATTCTCCGTTTTTGGAGGATTGAGGAGTCACCCAATGTGTATTCTGTGTTCCCTTCACACTCAGAATCCCCCCAACCCCCCTCAGCTGGAGGGCTTCTCTCAGCCAACCCGGATTCCCAGGATTCTTCACGTCTGGGTGGCAGCTTGCTTCTTCTATCGAGCAAACTCTTCCAGAAGACTTCACCCCACATAGTTTTCTTTTCCTTCATTTCCTAAAGAAACACCTCCTTGCTGTACATGCTATTGAGTAGCACTAGTGTAGAGCCGACCCCTTTGGAATCTAATGGAAGCTATGGGCTCTCTCCCCAGAAAAAATGAGCATGTTCATTCAACAATACAGCACCCTACACATACCTTCAGCTGACCACACTCTCTGAAGTCCCCAAGCAGGCGCCTCCTAGGGATGTGGAGCCCCAGGACTTCTACTGTGCAGAAAAGAGTGTAGTCTTCAGATTCACAGATTTTCAATGTCAAATGTGACTCTGTCTTTTATTTTCTTGTAGTATTTGAAAAATTGTTTAGCCATTCGAACCTCGTTTTTATCCCCCCAATCAATGTGATGATAATTATAGCTACCTGATGTTTGCTGTAAGGTTTGAATGAATTAAAGTGTGTGAAAGCTTCAAGTATAGTGCCACACACACAGTGGGCACTCAATAAAATGCTGATGTTCCTGTTTCTCTCATAAATTATAGTAGTAATAACTATAATTACTCTGTTACTTAATACATACCAGGGACATACTATTATTTTCACATTCAATTAATATATTTGAGTACTTACGATTTATCAGGAATGTGATACGTGCTTTTAGGTAGATTAAATTGTTTAATATAACTCGTGCTGTTTCCCTAAATAGAATGTGCATCACCTGAATATGGAAGCCATGTCTTCGCTCAGTGCATACCCCACCTGTAAGTGCCCTGGGGATTGAGTAATTCTCTCAGAGTAATTGTTAAAGGTAGCATTTTCATTAGAAAACCAAAGAAGGAAGAAGAAACTTGCCACCCAAACTTCAGATTACCTTTTCATGGGATAGGCATTGCTTTTTCCTTTTATTTTGCTGTCACCAAGAGAGTCAGTGCTGAGGAAGATAAAGCAGATCTCCTAGGACCGGAGCAGGCAGCCACCCCAAGTCCCCCACTTCAGATTGCTAGAAAAATCTATGTGTTAACTCTTTATGCTTTGGCATCTATTTCTTTTCAGTAGAAGTATTTATGAACCACTTTGTTTGGGTTTTCTTTATTAGACATTTGTTTTCCTTAGACTTTGTGCTATATGACGTGGGGTACACATAGACACAACTGTTTGGTTAAAAAGTAAAATCTGGCCGGGTGCGATGGCTTACGCCTGTAATCCCAGCACTTTGGGAGACCGAGGCGGGTGGATCACCTGAGGTCAGGAGTTCGAGACCATCCTGGCCAACATGGTGAAACCCCATCTCTACTAAAAATACAAAAATTAGCTGGGTGTGGTGGCGGGTGCCTGTAATCCCAGCTACTTGGGAAACTAAGGCAGGAGAATTGATTGAACATGGGAGGCAGAGGTTGCAGTGAGCTGAGATTGCACTGCTGCACTCCAGCCTGGGCAACAGAGTGAGACTCTGTCTCAAAAAAAAAAATGTTAAATCTTTGATGATAATCCAAGTATTACTAAAAGAATGACCACACCATTCATATTTTTTAAAGCATTTGTTTACGTTTGGGAATTTTGCATTGAAAATGGATTTTAATTTTTGTAGAATTAAAAGCTAGCAGAAGGCAAGAAATAACTAAAATCAGAGCAGAACTGAAGGAAATAGAGACACAAAAAAACTCTTCAAAAAATTAATGAATCCAGGAGCTGGTTTTTTGAAAAGATCAACAAAACTGATAGACCGCTAGCAAGACTAATAAAGAAGAAAAGAGAGAGGAATCAAATAGACGCAGTAAAAAATGATAAAGGGGATATCACCACCAATCCCACAGAAATACAAACTACCATCAGAGAATACTACAAACACCTCTATGCAAATAAACTAGAAAATCTAGAAGAAATGGATAAATTCCTCGACACATACACCCTCCCAAGACTAAACCAGGAAGAAGTTGAATCTCTGAATAGACCAATAACAGGCTCGGAAGTTGTGGCAATAATCAATAGCTTACCAACCAAAAAAAGTCCAGGACCAGATGGATTCACAGCCGAATTCTACCAGAGCTACCAGGAGGAGCTGGTACCATTCCTTCTGAAACTATTCCAATCAATAGAAAAAGAGGGAATCCTCCCTAACTCATTTTATGAGGCCAGCATCATCCTGATACCAAAGCCTGGCAGAGACACAACCAAAAAAGAGAATTTTAGACCAATATCCTTGATGAACATTGATGCAAAAATCCTCAATAAAATACTGGCAAACCGAATCCAGCAGCACATCAAAAAGCTTATCCACCATGATCAAGTGGGCTTCATCTCTGGGATGCAAGGCTGGTTCAATATACGCAAATCAATAAACGTAATCCAGCATATAAACAGAACCAAAGACAAAAACCACAGGATTATCTCAATAGATGCAGAAAAGGCCTTTGACAAAATTCAACAAGCTTCAAGCTAAAAACTCTCAATAAATTAGGTATTGATGGGATGTATCTATCACAAACTTATATAAAAATTGTTCTTTTGAAAATTTAGTTGTCTGCCGTAGGAATTTATATTTTTTAATCAGCTTCTACACTTAATTTTAATAATTCTTAGTTTTCTAAGCTCTAATAGTATATATCTGCCCGATGTATATTTTGAATATGAAAAAAGAAAACGTATCTAAAATACAGTGTCTTGCCTGTAGAAAGTCTCTTTCAACTATTAATGCCCATAAGCATTTACCTGGTTATAGTTTAATGTGGAAAAGATATACATAAAGGACCATGAATCTTAGGACACCACTCTTGAAAAATAAAGAAAAATGGAAATCATATGGAATCATACAATGCTGGGGACATTAATCCATTTATTGGATTCCCTGAATATCTTAAACTATAAGAGGAGTTGTAAGGTTGAACAATTATAGGTAACGTTTGCCCAGCCCTTTACGGTATATATGGTGCTTTCACGCCCAGTTCATTTAGTCCTGAAAAGAGTTCCATCCAGGAGATACTATTATCATACTGTTGTGCAAATGAGGAACCCAAGACTCACAGCTACAATGACTTCCTCTGGAGTAACAGGCAGTTAGATGGTGCTTTATATTCTTGAGACTCTTTCAAGCACTCTTTTCTATGATCCTATTCATTTATTACTTACAGTACACACCTTTTTGGGTAAGATTTGGTGTTCAGAAAATACAAACAGGTTGAACTAGAGAAATCCAGCTTTTTTTTTTTTTTTTTGATTGAAAAACAAGGAAAAAGAGTCATGGCTAAGAGAGAGTCAAGACAAAGAGAAACCTTCTCTGTTTTCTAAGAGAAGAGCTGTTTCACAGTAGAAGTCATATTTGAGAATGAGCTGAGTCAACACATCATATTGTTACTTTGGCCTACTCTGCTTCAGATTCTCAAGACTGTGTCTTAATCCCTGTAAGTTAGTCCCAGCTTGCAAAGCATGGGAAAATAGACCCAGCCAATGCCAAGGACCAGTGACCCAGATGCCCAGACACCTTCATTTCAGTAAAGAAGGGGCAGAGTCCTGGAAAATCTAGGCAGGGAAGACTTGCACCTCTAAGAGCAAAAGGCCTCCCAGAGAGGACATGGATAAAAGGAGGACCACCTTCCAATATCACTCTCCAAAGCAGGAAACATTCAAATAAAGGATGTTGATTTTCAGGACCCCATCCCTTCACGAGTGCTTATACAACTGGTATATCCTCTCTTGTCTTTTCATCTGGTAGCTAAGACCTTGTACAGTTTGAGTATCCTTTATCCAAAGTGCTTGGAGCCGGAAGTGTTTTGAATTTCAATTTTTTTTTATTTTGGAATATTTATATCATACCTCTTAGTTGAAACTTCCAGATAGAAAAATCTGGAGTCCAGTGAGTATTTCCTTTGAGTGTCATGTCAGTGCTCAAAAAGTTTTAGATTTTGGAGCATTTCAGATTTCAGGTTTTTGAAATGGGAGTATTCAACCTGTACTCTCTGTCCTTGCTCCACTCCTACCAGACCCTCCCCCAGGAATGCATTTAGATCTGAAAATTTCTATGTGCACCAGTGTAGCTACATTATGTCCCAGTAGGACTTCAACTTAGAAATGATTTCTGAAGAATGCCAAGGGAGTCATTGTGCATGTGTGTGTGTGAGTGTGTACTTGTGTGTATATGTGTGTGTGTCTAAAGTAAGTCTAAACTTTACAGTATACACAACATACTATATTTAAGTAATAAACTCAGATACTCATATTAAAGTCCTCCTAGGGAGCTGAGAGTACCTGCTGGATTGCCGTATTCCCTCTGATATAAGCTCCCATACCATAGGGAAAAGTTGTAAACTGATGTCCCTTGGGATAGACCCAACAGCAGGTCATTAGGAGGGTATCACCAAATAGAATGTAGAAACCAGAACTCCCAGCCCTTCAGAGTACACCCCAACCAAGCTACTCTGCCACCCATTTGGCTGTGTAACCACAGCTCTGCCCATGGGAGCTCTGAGACTCAGCTCATCCTCAAATATGACTTCCTCTGTGAAACAGCCTCTCCTTTTAGAAAACCAGAGGAGATTTCTCGTTGTCTTGTCTTGGTCTTAGTCATGACTTTTTTCCTTTTTTTCAATTAAAAAAAAAAAACTGTACTTCTCTAGTATAATCTGTTTGTATTTTCTGAACACCAAATATCGAAGGGGACACTTCTTTGCTTTGGCTATCCAGGAGCAAACGATAAGCCATCTCCAACAAATGTTCTGGATGGAATAGCTTATAATTCATCTATTTCTTGCCTCTACCTTTATCTTACTATTTCACTTTTACTCTCCTACTCCCCCTACTTCCATTATTTATTTGCATTCTCTAATAGTGCATAATAACCAGTTATTTTATTGAATGAGATAAAATAATAAAAAATAAGCTCTATATGAATTAATTAAGCTATTTCACGAGTACTATGGTAATAGCAATGTATATTTTGTATTCACTGACGAGCTGCTTGAAAAAATTGGAGAGTAATCTGTCATGCAGAATATGGATGAGAGGCCTTTCCAAGTGAAACTCTGGGTCCAATTAAAAAGAACTATGATGTCTACTAGGTGACCATCTGTGTGATGATGGACCAATTCACTTTGCAGATCCCCCTAAACCAGAAGACACTCCCATGAATTCTTATCAACCTTGGAGTGGGGCAGTAAGCATCAAATCATTTGGCCATAATGAGATGAAACACTTGTTTTCTAGGTTCCTTGGGAATAGACTTGTACTCTATCTCTACACAGTGTCCACAGTCATTATTCTAGAGGTCCTTGCTTGAGAGGTGACACATCTAGAATCCTGAGAGTTTCAAGTAATTAATCTTGGTTGATGTTAGAATGATGTTCAAAAATATCTGATGATATCAGCCAATCCACTGATATAACCTTTTGAAGACATGGAATTCCACAGCCAATATTTAGACATAGTTTTTCATGTGCTTGTTTCTATCTGTTACGAGTTTCAAAGGCTTGTTACATCTTCTACTCAGGTATGCTGACAGTAAAATCACATACAGGACAGAATTTTAGGAGGAAGCCCAATCCATGCAGGTCTCTTATGACACATTCATAGCACAAAACTAAGAAACCTAAGAATATTTAACTTCCATTAAAGCACTTTGTATGAAAGTCAGTACTCCTACAAACAGTAAAATCATCTTCCTACAAGAAGTGACTCCAGACCTAATCTGAAATTTTTCCTTAGTCTGGAAACAGATCATTTCCTAGAGACCCAGGAGGTTAGTGAATGCTGCCCAATGGCAGGGATGGACTCTACCAGCCCAACCTTTAATTTGGCAGAACCTACCTCACACAGGGTTTTGTTCAATAATATCTTAAAAGGAAATGGGCATAAAGGCAGGGAAGGAATGGAAGAATGACAGAAAAGACAATAATCTTTGTGAAGAGAGAAATATGGTGTTTGCTTTCCAGTGTGTGTGTGTGTGTGTGTTTGTGTGTGCATGCCCAAATATATTCCTGCACCTCAAGGTGGGAGATGTCTAGGATGCGTCTAGCCCAGCCTTCTGCCCCACACATAACTCATTTTTCCAACGATGTTGAGGGCTGATACAGCATTTTTCTGCTTAAATATCACCAACGAGAGAAAACTCACTATTCCACTAGGCAAGTCACTTAATATTCAGACAACTGTAATTTTTAGAAATTTTTTCTCATCATTTCTCTGTTAGTCTTCTCTTTCTTAGCACAACATATGGCCTATTATAATCCATCTTTCATAGGCTAATCCTAAACAAGCATTTGAAGGCTGTTAGGATAATCATGATGATGATGATGATGATGGTGACTACCATCATCATCAATAGTAAAAGCACGTAATTCTTCTCAAGCACTTCCTGTAAGTGCTGTGCTAAGCATTTTATACTTTTATCTCATTAATTCTCACAACTTGATGAAATCCTTTTCAAAAGTTTATTTTACAGATGAGGAAACTGAGGTTTACAGAGATGAAATTTCTTGCTCTGGATAACAGAGGTAGTAGAAAACAGCTGGGATTAGACACCGGCCGTCTAACAAAGGATAGACTACTTAAACAGTCTGTCTTCTGATTTCATGTTAGTGATTTATATTGGGGAGTACGTCTGCAAATGCGTGTTTTCCCAGCGGAGGATTATGGAGGCCAGATTCCACCACTTGCTACATATTCTCATGCGCAGAGTCATCCTTTTAGTGCATTCTTCTCTCACCACATCTTGCTTAGAATGGTGTGTTTTTTAAAATTCCTTGTATCAACATAAATATTGTTGGAAACTATAGCCATAGAAAATTGAAGCCCAGCAGTTTCCTTGCACCAGTTCAGTAATTTTTCAAAATGATCCTTCAAAAACTGAGATATCTGAGGCACAAGAGTTCACTTACAGCAGAGTTAGAGGAATGTCTTCCCAAGAATACAGTGCCCAGCATCTAATTGCTCCTCTGTAAATATGTGTTGAATGAATGAGTGGATTGATGACTTCCCTAAGAAGATAGTTTAATGTCTAGAGCTGAGAGCAGTAGAAATTTTTCTGTTTATTAGAAAATGCCCTACATTTTAGCTATTCTTTTTATTAGGTTGAGACTGCTGATATGTAACAGGCTTGTAATTTTCTGTTGATTTGACTCACCTTTGCAGATGTCTTAGGCTGCAATTTTACTGAGAGTAACTTTTTGGGCATTATGCCTTTTCATTGTTAAGCTTCCAGAAGTATCCAATCTCATTACCATTGAAATATCAGATCACAAGATCCTCTAACTTGCCTGGGAGCCACTCCTCTGAGAAATCTGGCCTCTTATACATGTTAAGAGGAGTTCCTGGCAGTGTAAATATATGTTTCTAAACTCTATTCCTCATGAGCTTTCAGGAACTTACTTTTTTGGACAGGTATTTTTAAAATGCCCTCTTTGTTGTCTTGTCCACTGACGTGACATGTGCCACATCTATCCAAAGGAAACAAAGCAAAGCCGAAACATTTGCTGTAAGGATCCAGGGGATTAGGAAAGTGGAAGGGAAGCACTTCGGAGAATATTCCTAAACTTTGTCTCCTATAATGAAAATACCTGATTCTTTTCATAGACTATTCTTTATTTTTTTATATGGTGAACGAGATATGGACTACAGGTGTATTCTCGAGAGATTGTAACACTTCTATCATTGTCACACTTTGTATGACATGTCCCTAAGTTTTAGAGACCCAGCACCTCAGAGATATTTATCTGTCACCAATTTAGAAATGAGTTGCTATGTTATTGCTCAACCCCTGGGTTGGAGATGCTCTCTTTCTGGTCTTCAAAGGTAGCTGTGGGGGGACCCAGGGATATTCATGCAAGTCTATTTTTTTATGTTGCTAATGGTATTTGGTTTTGTGTTGCCTTTCCTAGGTTTGCTGGGATGGGAAACCTGCTCAAAGTCCTTACCAGGGAAATTGAAAACTATCCACACTTTTTCCTGGATTTTGAAAGTAAGTTCCAAAAATTATAATAATGGAAACATTTTTACATTCCTTATAGTTTGTTGATAAGGAAGTTGTAACATAAAGATTTTATATCATAGTTGAATCCAATCCAAAGGTCACTGTATTAGTCTGTTCTCTTGCTGCTAATAAAGACATACCTGAGACTGAGTAATTTATAAAGGAAAGAGCTTTAATTGACTCACGGTTCCACATGGCTCAGGAGGCCTCACAATCATAGTGGAAGAGCAAGGGATGTCTTACACGGTGGCAGGCAAGAGAGAGCTGGTGTAGGGGAACTCCCCTTTATAAAACCAGCAGATCTCGTGAAACTCCTATTCACTGTCATGAGAACAGTATGGGAAAGACCTGTCCCCATGATTCAGTTACCTCCCATCTGGTCCCTCCCACAACACATGGGAATTATGGAAGCTACAATTCAAGATGAGATTTGAGTGGCGACACAGCCAAATCATATCAGTCACTATGCATTTTTTTCTGAAATCATTTCTAATGTCATTTTCCTTCTTTTTTCCCTAATTTTTAAGAAATCCAATGGAAAATGTGTTTAATGTACCCATGGCTTTCTTTGATTTTTGGAAGTGATCA
This sequence comes from Hylobates moloch, assembly GCF_009828535.3. Classification (NCBI taxonomy): domain Eukaryota; kingdom Metazoa; phylum Chordata; class Mammalia; order Primates; family Hylobatidae; genus Hylobates; species Hylobates moloch. Next base: position 16,136,160 of record NW_026652288.1, on the reverse strand, counting down.
ACTTTTGTAGCCCTAGCCTAAATAGAGGATCATTTTAGTCTTTGCTTTCCTTTTGAAGGTCGTAAGCCCACAATTATTAAGTGCATACAAAGGAAAAAAGATGTGAAGAAAACCATCATGTATTTTTCCTAAAAATGTTTATGAATTGCCGTATCACATTCCAAAGAAAGTACTAAGGACAGTAATTTACAAAGATTCATATAAACCAAATATTGCTAAATGTGAAAGAAAATCATGATCAATACCCAGAAATAAGGCTTACAGAACATTTTTAGTATTTCCTTTGTTCTTTATGTATCATTTGATTGTACAAACCATTTCAGGATTTTGACATATATCCTGTTTATCCAAAAGGTTATGTTTCTCTTATCAAAAACTTTAAGTTTTTCTCAGGTGAAATGGCTTAAGAATCATGACTGAAAAAAGACAGAGACTTTTTCTTATTTTTTGATTGAATATATAGACAAATGAGAATGAGTACATGAATGAGGAACGTTTATGTTTGCTCAGACTAAGCTCATGTTTCTTCCTTAACTCTCATGTTCACCCCTTTTCAAAATTCCAGTTTCACAATAGCAAGCACAGTTAAATGTCTTTTTTTCCCAGTAATCACCATCTGTTGCAAACTCTAATGTGCTTTAAGCTTTAATTTTTCAAGTATTTTATCTCCATTAAAAATAAAAATTGGAACTTCCTTGCATATAGATTAAACCTTCTAACAGAAGTTTGGTTAGGAAATGCTATAAGACCCTTCTAAGGTGCACTAAACCAAAAGTGTAAGCTCCGTAGGTGTATTTTATTTTTTATTTTTTATTTTTTTTGCTGTCTTTGGCAGGTTTTAAATAGCCGCTTGGAAAGGAAAAGTGTCCCCAAAGCTCGTATGTTCTGAAAACACGTTTAATCTAGTTTATAGTCAATGAAAGATGCCTTGCTTCTGATTTAACTCAGCGTGCTGTGTTGTTCTTATTGTTGGGTTTGGTTTGGTTTGGTAAGGGGTTTAGCTAGAGGCAGAGTGAGTTGATATATCAAACAAATGGGCTTTTTTACTGGTTTAGCTGGTTTAGCTAGAGGCAGAGTGAGTTGATATATCAAACAAATGGGCTTTTTTTTACTGGTTTAACTTTTGGTATTCCTCTAAAAAAAATACACACACACACACGCACACACACACACACACACCCCTACACACACACATATATGTTGTTAAAAGAATAGTTTATTAATTTTTTAAAAAAGTACAAAACAAATTATCTATAATCTTACCACCCTTCTTTTACTATTTACGTGTTTAATTGTTCCCATCCATTTCTTATCAGATGCATTTTACATTGTTGCATTCAGTGTGTACGAAGGCCAAAATAGTGGTAACGTGTACCATTTATCCACAACTGTGAGGGTGTATAAAGGCCTGGGAGTAGGAGACTAACGTGCTTGTTCTGTTTTGGAAACCCTAAATTCCGTATGCATCTGTTCATGCTCATATGTACCTCCCAGAATTCAGTGGCCTCACTTGCCTGTTTAGCTGTTCTTGGAGTCTCAGATTTCCGTGCTTCCAGAAAGACCAGTGTTGAGTTCTTGGTCAAGTCTAATCTCAAAAGCCTTTAAAGTGATCCAAGTAGAACTTGCAGGGATTTAAAACTGGTTTTCAACTGGTATTCTCCTGAGCATCAGATTTCTGAGTCTATGTTCAAAAACTCCATCCCCCCCGCCATAGCATGTAGGGAGGCGTTGAGAGGGGCTTGTGCACACCCCTACCCACTACTACCAGCGTACTCTGCTTTGCCCAGTCTGGTACTTTGAATATTTTCTTAATGTTTTATGTAAAGAAAGGTCATGGTGGCTAAACAGAGCATTTAGAAGTCTCAAATTTTGATGATAGTTTATGGTACTAAAACTCCATTTGTCGATGTAATTTCCTCAAGAGGAGGAAGTGTGGACTGGATTCACATGTCTGGTGGTTTATTCCTGGGACTACAGCTATAGTATTTAAGGAAGATATAGAACTATAAATTTATAAACATATATAAAATCCTGCTTGTTTTCTCGTCAGTCCTGTGGAGAAGATTAACTTTATTCCACTGAGACTCTGAGAAGATAAATAACTAGGGTGAAGTCACACAGGAAATGACTAGGAGATCAAGATGGGAACACAGATCTCTTTGGCTCTCCTCCTCCCCTGGTTTTACTTCGCCTAAGAGTTCACCACCAGTAGCTTCCTAGAAGAGCTACAGCAATTGTTCTGTCTCTGACCAGAGAGGGACATCTTAGTTGTCTGCAAACTAACACATGCCATGGAAAAAAAAAATTTTATCTTGAAAATCCTATTTCCTAAAGATGATTTTCAAGAAATGATGATGGGCTGGAGGGGTCGGGAACATGGGCTGCTATCATGATTTCTCCTTGAGTCTCTAGATTTCAATTCAGTCCACTAAGGGCATGTTGAGTATGGTTGTGAGTGTACTTGTAAGCCACTCAGTGTTAGGGACACAGAAGTAAACAAGAGCAGTCATTGCCCAATGAAGTCTCAGGCTAGAGTGGAGGACAATATAGTCACTCAGTTTAAGATGAAATAAATAAAGGACTTACAAGAGTACAGTGTGGCATGAGAGTAAGGAAGGAAAAAGAGCATACTTCTAGTTTCGCAAACAGAAGGCTATGGAAGGAATTGGAGAAGTCTTCTTGCAAGAGGTGGCATTTGGAATGGGCTTTAAAGAATGAGTGGTTTTTCTACAGGCACAGATAGGGAGAGTTTTTTAGCAGATGGAAACAGTATGATTAAAGGCATGGAAACTGGAATAAGAAGGGCATGTTTGAAGAACAGCAAGAGGTCTGATTTAGACAAAACACCAAATGCTTCCTGGAGAGAAATGGGGGATGAAATGGAAGGCTGGCTTTGGTTAGACCATGGAAGGTAAGGCTTAGGAGCTTAGGGCTAGATGTCCAGCACTGGGGCTCACCTCCAAAGAGAATAGCTGACATCCCTGAGAGAAAACCAGAGAGCTGAGCAGATGAGAACATTAGGCGTGCTTATGTTTAAAGGGGGCTTGAGCAGTCCGAGGATCCATGAGAGAGGTCAGACTGTAGAAGAAGGAGGACATTTTACTAAATTGAGATTCCTGGAGGCAGAGTCTGGGCCCTCCTCAGTTTTGTGACTCAGCACTTAACCCATGAATGAACCTCAGTAACAGATGCTGATCCCATGAGGGAACAGAGTGAAGCGGGCTCTATCCAGGCAGTCACAAGAGCACAGGTGATCAAGAAGGAGGGAGTGTAAATGGATTCAATGCTGCAGAGCTGTCAAGAAGAATGAAGCTTGAAAAGGGACTGATGAATTAGGCAGTGAGCGGTCCAGTCACTAGTGGCCACTAGGGGAGCAGATTCCGAATTTGTTGCTTTGAATATAGAGGCTGGATTGTAAAGAGTTAAGGAGGAAGAGGTGGCGGGAAGGAGGAAGGCTGAATAGCATGTAGTAACAACTTTAATGAATTTGGCACCTCTACTTTGAGTGTTAAATATTCTTTTTGAAGTTAGTGATAGAATATAATTGAACTGGGTCAAACAGATATAATTAAGCTGGGTCAAAACAATACAAAATTAGACACATCTGTCCTTAGGTTTTCCTGTTGCATAGATCTGATTTAAATTCTCATCTGACCTTTACAGTGCATTCTATATACTTTGTATTCACATTTCTCTACAACCACTCAACATCTTCTTTATTGTTGTTTTTCATCCCTCTATTTCTTTTTCTTCTCTCTCTACTTCCTTGCCATGTCTCCATGTCCTCTTTGAAGTCTGGGAGACAGGGAGGAATGAAAGATTAATGTAGCAAATTAATCTTTCATGAGTGATGTCTTCAGTTTGCAGGAAGAAGTATGTCTGAAGTTCTACTCAAGATTGTGCAATCAGACCCACCATTATGGCACCCAACATGGGCAGCAGGCATTAACCTTTCAATGAAGTAGTTTCAGTAATTCCAAGGCTGAAATGACCATTAGAAACATCTGGTGAACCTTCTTTTTATATGATTACCTGAGACTCACCTAAAAAATCAGATTCAGTTGTTTAGTCTCAAGAATCCATTTTTCCCACATTTCCAGGAGCTTCTGATGATAAGCTGCTTTGTGAACCACCTTTAATTCATGCATCTAGGTGAGGATACATAGTTAGTGTTTACAACAGAGGAGCTAACCCATGCAACTTTTTGAGCTCCAAGATCCAAAGCTTGGAGTGGAAGATCTCCAAGTTAGGTAGAGGTTCAAGTAGATTCAAATCTATGCATTCTCACTTCAAGTAAACTATTTTTTTAATCATCAAATAATTTGATCTATCAAAGATTTCTTTGGGATCTGAGTGGACATTTCTCCAAAGAAAATAAACAAATGGCCAAGAAGCACATGAAAAGATGTTCACTATCATTAGTCATGAAGGAAATGCAAATCAAAATGACAATGAGATCGAATTTCACACCCACTAGGATTGTTCTAATCAAAAAGAGAGATAATAAGTGTTAGTGAGGATGTGAAAAAATAGGATTATCATACACCACTGGTAGGAATGTAAAATAGTACATCTGCTTTGGAAAACAGTCTGGAAATTCTTCAAAAGGTTAAACATAAAGCTACCATATGACCCAGCTATTCCACTCCTAGATATATATGCAAAAAAAATGAAAATATATGTCCACACAAGAATTTGCACTTTAATGTTCATAGCAGCATTATTTATAATAGCTGAAAAGTGGTAACAACCCAAATGCCCATCAGCTGATGAATGGGCAAATAAAATGTTATATCAATTCAATGCAATATTATTGATCAACTAAAAAAGTGAAGTACTGATATGTGATATGACATGGATGAACCTTGAAATCATTGTGCTAAGTGAAATAAGCTAGTTACAAAGACCACACACTGTTGATTTCATCTATATGAAATGTCTAGAATAGGCAAATTTGTCGAGACAGAAAGATTAGTTGTCTAGGCCCGGAGGTGGGGAGAGGATTGGAGAGAAGTGAGGAGTGGCTGCTAATGGGTACAGCCCATTAGCAATGGGATGTTAATGAAAATATTCTAAAACTGATTATAATGATGGTTGCACAACACTAAGAATATATTTTGAACTGTTTACTTATGCACTTTAAATGGGTGAATCGTATGGCACTTGAATTAAATCTCAACAAAGTTGTAAAATTTTTTTGTTTTTAAAAAAGGATTCCTTTGGAAGATCCAATTCTTTTCTTCTGGCTAGTGCTGACATTATTCCATCTTCACAGAATATATTATTTCTCTTATTTTCCTGATAACTCCACTTTTTAAATTTTATTTTCATTGGGACATAATTTACATGCACTAAGATGCACTGATCTTAAGTTCACATTTTAGTTGGTTTTGACAAATGCCACACTCTATCAAGACACAGTATATTCATGTCACTCCAGAAAGTTCCATCAAGCCCCTTCCCAGGAAGTCTACCTACCCGACCCCAAAAACAGCTACCGATCAGGTCTGACTTATATTGTAAAAGACTAATTTAGCTAATCTATAAGTTATTTAAGTTCATATAAATAGAATCATACAGAATATGCCTTTTTGTATGTTTTTCACTCAATATAATGTTTTTGACATCCAACCATGTCATTACATGTATCAATAGTTTATTTCCTTTTTGTTATTGAATACTCTTCTGTTGTATGACAATTTGTTTTCATTTTCCTGTTGATAAACATAGGGGCTATTTCCCATTTGGGGCTATAATTAGTAATTGTGCTATAAACATTCTTGTAGAATATTTGTGGGCATTATATTCCTTGGGTAAATACCTATGGGTGGCATTCCTCAGTGATAGAGTAGTTATATGTAACTTTTCAAGAAACTGAAACAACACAATATACCCTTGTAAAAAAACTTATACGTGGCATATGTACCCACTGGATTTAAAATAAAAATAATAATAATAATAATAATAAACGTGCTTATACATACAAAAAAAAAGAAACTGTGAAACAGCTTTCCAAATGAGATGTGCTATTTTACATTTCTGCCAACAACTAAGCAACTCCAAGTGTTCCACATCTTCTCCAGCATTTGGTATTGTCAGTCTTTTTCCCGTTAGCTGTTCTAGCAGTGGTGGGGTAGTATCTCATGGTGTTTTTAATTTGCATTTCCATAATAACTGACAGTGTTGAGCTCTTTCTCATGTGCTTAATGTATAGTTGCTTATCTATTTAAGAAAATATCTTGTCATGTCTTTTGCCTAGTTTTAATTAGGTTGTTTGTATTGGTAAATTGTAGGAGTTCTTTATTGTAGTTTGGATACATGTGAGATATATCTTGCGAATATTTTTACATAGTAGGCTTACCTACTTATTTTCTTAATGATATCTTTTCATGAATGGAAGTTTCAAATTTTGATGTACAGTTTATAATTTTTAAATTTTATGCTAAGCACTTTCTGTAGTCTAAGAAATTATGACCTATACCAATGTCACAAAGATATTTTGCTTTGTTTTCTTCTGAAAGCTATATTGTTTTAAGCTTTACATTTAGATCAGTGACTGATCTTCAATTAATTTTTGTATATGTTGTGATAAAGGTATAAGGTTTATTATTTTTTCATAGTCTATAATATTGTAGTAGCACAGGTGGATTGCTTTAATGTCCATTTCGTAAATTTGCTAATTGTAATATGTGTGATATGGGCTATTTCAGGACTCTCTGTTTTCTCTGATTGCTCTATTGATCTACCTTCTCACCAATTAATACCAAATATAACAAATAATAGGTCTTAGAGTCAAGAAAGAGTAAGTCTTTTAACTCTTTTGCAAGATTGTTTTGGCTATTCTAACTCCTTTACTTTTCTAAATAAATTTTCTAATTAGTCCTTAGTTTCTACAATAAAAAATTCTACTGGGATATTGATTATAATTGCATCAAATCTATGGAACAATTAGGGGAGAATTGCCATCTGCTTAATATTGATTTTTCCTATCTATGAATATAGCACATCTTTCCTTTTATTTATATATCATTTAATTTTACTCACTAATAGTTTACAATTTTTAATATAGAAGTGCTGCACATCTTTTGTCAAATATACCCCTAAGCATTTTATATTTTGACTATACCAGCCTTTTTATGGTTAGTGTTTAACATGGTATATATTTTCCCAGTCTTTTGCTTTCATCCTGTTTATGTCTTTATCATTATAGTGTGTTTCTTATAAACAACATATAGCTGGTCCTAGCTTTTTCATCCAGGCTGATAATATCTGCCTTTTAGGCTGAGCACAGTGGCTCATACCACCATACCTTTGGGAGGCTGAGGCTGGCAGATTGCTTGAGCTCAGGAGTTCAAGGCCAGTCTGGGCAACATAGCGAGACCTCATCTCCACAAAAAATACAAAAATTAGTTAGGCATGGTGGCATGCACCATAGTCCCAGCTACTCAGGAGGCTGAGGCAGAAGGATTGCTTGAGGCCAGGAGGTGGAGGCTGCAGTGATCTGAGATCACACCACTGCACTTCAGTCTGGATGCTAGACTGAGACCCTGTCTCAAAAAAAAAACAACTTCCTTTTAATTGAATATTTAGTCTATTTACATTTAATTAATGTTTATATATATGTTTAATTAATGTTTGTATTTGAGCTTAGTATTTGAGTCTATACAATTAATTATTGTATTACATTTAATCAATGTTTGTATTTGAGTCTATCTTGGTGTTATGTCTATTTATCATATTTGCCTTCTTTTTTTCTTCATGTTTTTCTGATAAATCAAACTGTTTGGGATACTCTATTTTGGTACTGTATTTTGTCTTTTCTGTTGACTTTTTATTTACGTCACTTTTTACTTGCTTTAGAGATTATAATATACATGATTGTGATCTGCCTTCAAATCTATTCTTTACATAGTAAAGAAATTAAGAACTTATCACAGTATACCTGTAAATTAACACCTTTTCACTTTGTGCTTTTGTTACATATTTTGTTTCTATATATGCCATAAACTTCTCATTGCAATGTGTTTTTTATTTTAAATTGTCAATTATCATTTAAGAGTGTGTGTGTGTGTGTGTGTGTGCACGCGCATGCATGTGATTTTAACAAGGGCTTTATATTTACTTGCGTATTTATTTACTTGTTCTGGTGTTCTTCATTCCTTCTCACATAACAAGGTCTTTCTGTTGTCATTTTACCCAAGTCTAAAAAACTTATTTTAATGTTTCTTTTAGTTCAAGTCTGTTGGAAACAAATTCTTTGAGTTTTTATTGGTCTAAATGTATTGCTATTTAATTTTCATTTTAAAGGATACTTACATAGAATTCTAGATCCACAGGTTTGGGGGATTTTGGAGTTGCAGTTATTGTTTGCTTTGTTTTTCTTAAAGCACTTGAAAGAAATGATTCCATTGTCTTCTGGCTTTCACTGTTTCTGATGAGAAGCCATTTTTATCATTGCTCCCCTAGATGTAATATGCTTTTCTCTGGCTGCTGTCAATAATTTATCTTTATTTTTGTTTTGTAGTAGTTTGACTATGATGTGCCTGGATATGTTTTCTTTGTAATTATCCTGTTTATGGTTCTCTAAGTTTCCTGGATCTATGAATTAATACCTGTCATTAATTTTGAACATTCTTGCTTATTATCTTTTCAGATGTCTTTTTCTGTTGTTTTCTTTTTCTTCTTCTTCTGGGACACCAATTGTATAAGTAAGTTGATTTGACATTGCTTCACAGATCTCAGATACTCTGTTCTATTTTTTAAATTCTTTTTTTCTTTGTATACAGTTTGTATAATTTTTATTGGTCTGTCTTCAAGTTTATTTATACTTTCTACTAATGATAAACTTATCAATGAGGTTATAATTAGTAAAAACCACGTAATGTGGAATTTTTCATTTTTAGCATTTCTGTTTCCAACAGCAATTACTTTTGCACCAACCTAATAAATAGTTTCAATGGATTTTCTGAAATTTTCCATTTTTACACATACATTATTCAACATTAGAGATTCTTTAACATATTTTTATAGTTATTTTAGGATCCTCATCTATACATTTCAACCTCTGGGCTATCTCTAGACTCTATTATTGAATCTTTACTTTTTTGGTGATATTTTCTTGCTTTGTGTTTGGTGATTTTTTTCCTTTGCTTTTTTTGAACAAATGCCAGGCAGCAGAACAGTGATGACTGATGTGAATAATGCGTGCACTCAGAAAATCACATGCCTTTCCTTCTGTCAGTCCACTAGTGTGGTTGAGTCCATCCAAACTGGATCTGGGCTGCACTGTTTCTTGTTATACCTGGTTCACTGTAAATTTCAGATATTTGAGGAAAGGATCAAAGCAGGCCGTTTACCAGAGCTGGGGATCTGAAGAGTTTGTCTCAGTTTTCACTGTCACATTTTCAGGCTTCAGAAGGCCCTCTAGAGCACCTGCTTCTGAGGATGGCTTTTCTCAACCTCCTCGGCCTCACCAGGCAGACAGTTGTTCTTTATTTACTGGGGAGTGGCTGGTGGCTTTCTCTTCATTTTCTGCTCTGTCTACCACAGCAGGCCTGGCATGCTGGGCCCTAGAGGGCACCTTCCCAATGCTCCTCCCCTCCCGCAGTCATAGATGACCACGCTTCACCCTTAGGTAAGACTGAGAGTGTAGGAGCATTTCTCTTGTGTATCTTCCCCTACCCAGAGGGTTTCTTTTTTAAAATCTTTTTTCCTTTCTTGTTCTCAACTTCTTTTGTTAGCACTTGGTGAAGGTTCATGGAAGAGACTTTGCAGGTTGACATAGACTGTCCTGCCTGGAGCTCCCAGGGACTCTTAGCTTTCATGACACTTCACACTCTTCCTTTTACAGTGTGTGAAAATGTCAGCTATATTCTTGTTACCTGCATTTATGGCAGCTTTCTCCTCTTACCATTTCTCTATCAAACTTGAAATCACCGTGGTCTCACATCTCCTAGGAAAGTCTTGTCACCTTATGGATTATAGTTCATTAAGGACTTTTGCAACCTCAACTTTCTTATAGTTGAAAATAACAAGGATTTTGTAGAGTATATAATTTGTTCTCTTGTTAGGGTGAGAGCAATACTGTTTGTGAATTTTACATCTCTTTAAAAATATGAAAATGTGTTACATATTTATATATAAATGTGTTACAGATATTTATCTAAATTAACATTATTTTATATCATCAAATATATAGTATGTATCGATATTTCTCTGATTTTCTCAAATGGCATTTAATAGGTTTTTTTACTCTAATCAGAACTGAAATGAATTCACACAATATATTGGATTATGTTTCATTTCTTTTTTATTATGGTAAGAAGACCTACCATGAGATCTACCCTCTGATCAGATTTTAAGTGTATAATACAGTATTTTTAACTATAGGCAAGTTGTTGTAGCATAGATCTCTAGAACTTATTTATCTTGCATAATGGAAACTTTATACCCATTGATTAGCAACTACGCATTTTCCCTTCCCCATGCCCAGGAAACCACCATACCACTCTCTGTTTCTATGAGTTTGACTCCTTGAAATACCTCATGTAAGTGGAATCATGCAGTTTGTATTCTGCTGTTACTTGTTTGTTTTGCTTAACATAATATCCTCAGGGTTCATTCATGTTGTTGCATATGGCAAGATTTCCTTCTTTTTTTAAGACTGAATAATATTCCATTGTATGTATAGTCTACATTTCCTTTATCTGTTTATTTTAAATGGAAACAACTCAACACTTTTGGCTCAATTTTTCACGTTATCATAAAAGGGGTATTCTCGTGCTAAGCTTCTGATAGTTGTGGTGTGAATAGCTGCAAGTTTACACTCTACTGGAGGAGGCAGATGCGATGACCAACATCAATAATGCAATATTGGTAAATGCTGTAGCAGGGACACGACCTGAGCTCTAGGATTCATAGGAGAGAATAATTAATTTGATCTGAGAAAAGATAGAAGAGACAGTTGCAGAAGGACAATCCTGGGAAGATTTCCAAGAAAGGGTGAAATAGTAGCTTCAATGATGCCATATTTTACATCTTCCTTTCTGAGAAACTTTCTTAGCTTCCACTTAGGTTGTTCCTGAAAAAAGTCTCTACATTCAATGCCATTTAGCTCTCACTGCATGTTGACTTTTATTATACTGTTTTACTAAATTATTACTGATAGCTTGTAACTTTCACTTTAGGTTGTCAGTCTTATTTTATTAATTACTTCATCCCCCACAGCACCTGTCACTGTGGCAGGCATATAACAAGTACCCAATAAATGCTTTCTGAATCTAATGATCCTGTCTTCACCCTCCTAAGGTCCTTGAGGACAGGAACTTTATCATTGAATCCATATCTCCCAAAAGTGTCTGGCATCATTGGCACTTAATAGGCTGTATTAGTCCGTTTTCATGCTGCTGATAAAGACATACCTGAGATTGGGCAATTTACAAAAGAAAAAAGTTTGATGGACTTACAGTTCCACTTGGCTAGGGAAGCCTCACAATTATGACAGAAGGCAAGGAGGAGCAAGTCATGTCTCTTACATGGATGGCAGCAGGCAAAGAGAGAGAGCTTGTGCAGGGGAACTGCTCTTTACAAAACCATCAGATCTCATGAGACTTATTCACTATCACAAGAAGAGCCTAGGAAAGACTTACCCCCATGATTTAATTACCTCCCACTAGGTCCCTCTCACAACACGTGGGAATTCAAGATGAGATTTGGGTGGGGACACAGCCAAATCATATCATTCTGCCTCTGGCCCTTCCCAAATCTCATGTCCTCACATTTCAAAATCAATCATGCCTTCCCGACAGTCCCCCAAAGTCTTAACTCATTTCAGCATTAACTCAAAAGTCCAAAGACCAAAGTCTCATCTGGGACAAGGCAAGTCCCTTCCACCTATGAGCCTGTAAAATCAAAAGCAAGTTAGTTACTTCCTAGATACAATGGGGGTACAGGCATTGGGTAAATACAGTTCCAAATGGGAGAAATTGGCCAAAACAGAGGGGCTACCACATGATCTCTTTTGACTCCATGTCTCACATCCAGGTCACACTGATGCAAGAGGTGGGCTCCCATGGCCTTGGGCATCTCTGCGCCTTTGGCTTTGCAGGGTATAGCACCCTTCCTGGCAACTTTCACAGGCTGGTTTTGAGTGTCTGTGGCTTTTCCAGGCACACAGTGTAAGCTCTTGGTGGATCTACCATTCTGGGGTCTGGAGGATGGTGGCCGTCTTCTCACAGCTTCACTAGGCAGCACCCCAGTAGGGACTCTGTGTGGGGGTGCCCATCCCACATTTCACTTCTGCACTGCCCTAGCAGAGGTTCTCCATGAATGCCCCACCCCTGCAGCAAATTTCTGCTTGGACATCCAGGCATTTTCATACACATCTTCTGAAATCTGGAGATTCCCAAACCTCAGTTTTTTTATTTCTGTGTACCTGCAGACTCAGCACCACATGTGAACCACCATGGCTTGGGAATTGCACCCTCTGAAGCCACAGCCTGAGCTGTACCTTGGTCCCTTTTAGTCACAGCTAGAGCAACTGGGATGAAGGGAACCAAGTCCCTAGACTGCACACAGCAGAGGGACCATGGGCCTGGCCCACAAAACCATTTTTTCCTCCTAGGCTTCCAGGCCTGTGATGGGAAAGTTCTCTGACATGCCCTGGAGGCATTTTCCCCATTGTTGTCTTGGCGATTAACATTTGGCTCTTAGTAACTTATGCATATTTCTGCAGCCCTCTTGAATTTCTCCTCAGACAATGGGATTTTCTTTTCTATCACGTTGTCAGGCTGCACATTTTCCATACTTTTATGCTGTGTTTTCCATTTAAAACTGAATGTCTTTAGCAGCTCCCAAGTCACAATCTTGAATGCTTTACTGCTTAGAATTTCTTCCACCAGATACCCTAAATCATCTTTCTCAAGTTCAAAGTTCCATAAATCTCTGGGGCAGGGGCAAAATGCTGCCAGCCTTTTTGCTAAAACATAACAAGAGTCACCTATGCTCCAGTTCCCAACAAGTTTTTCATCTCCACCTGAGACCACCTCAGCCTGGATTTCATTGTCCATATCATTATCAGCATTTTGGTCAAAGCTATTCAACAAGTCTCTAGGGAGTTCTAAACTTTTCCACATTTTCCTGTCTTCTGAGTCCTCCAAACTGTTCCAACCTCTGTCTGTTATCCAGTTCCAAAGTTGCTTCCACATTTTCAGGTATCTTTTCAGCTGCGCTCCACTGTACTGGTACCAATTTACTGTGTTAGTTCATTTTCACGAGCTACTGATAAAGACATACCTGAGACTGGGCAATTTACAAAAGAAAGAGGTTTAATGGACTTACAGTTCCACATGGCTAGAGAGGCCTCACAATTATGGCAGAAGGCAAAGAGAAGCAAGTCACTTCTTAGGTGGATGGCAGCAGACAAAGAGAGAGAGCTTGTGCAGGGGAACTCCTCTTTATAAAACCATCAGATCTCATGAGACTTATTCATTATCACAAGAATAGCATGGGAAAGACTTGCTCCCATGATTCAATTATCTCCCACTGGGTCCCTCCCACAACACGTGGGAAATCAAATTAAGATTTGGGTGGGGACACAGCCACACCATATCATAGGTGCTCAATAAATATGCTTCATTGATTTTCCTATTATCTCATAACATTCTACTCTCTGTTTTCAATTCTGGATTTTATCTTTCTCTCATACCTTGGCTGGGTACTACTTTGGAAATATAGAATATTTGATCAGTGTGTTAGAATTAACTGCAGGGAGAAGTCAGTCTGTTAGTGTCAAGAATCAGTCATCCAGTGGTTAATCACCAACTGTCTGAGACACTGCCAGGGATCAAGCCTTGGTAGTTTTCTTCTGCAAATGTATGTTTGTCTACTCATTGTTGTACACATCCCTGAAGGGAGAATTTAGATGGCATCTTATGCTTATATTATTCTGTGTCTTATCCAGTGTCCAGCCTAGGGCTGGGCATGAAATGTAAGCTGAGGAACACTGGCTTTGATTGACAGTTACCAATGAAGAAACTATATGCAGAACATCTCTTGCATTCCTCAGGAAGAAACAGCAGCAATGGGGTGTGGGTTCTTAGTGTGGCCGGGGGCCTGGAGGGATGAAATATAGCACATAAATATAGGGACATTGGAAGAACATGATCTCTTGTTCCAGAAGCATATAATTTTGTTGAGGAGATAAGATGTAAGCACATGGAAGAGACAGTAGTGCAGGTAGTAGGGAAGAAGTCTGTAACAGAGCAGAGAGTAAGTGATATGCTAGCCAGAAGTACAGGTTCTATATTGGACTAAAGAAATGTTTCTTAGAAGACAGTGGCTGAAAAAAATGGTTTTCTTGCAAGACAAACTCACATTAATTAACATAATAGGAATGCCAAGATCAGTAATGGATGTGGTGGGGGCTGGGGTGTAAAGAAAGAAATTCTGAAGTCTTCAAATCATTGTACTCTTAAAAATACTCTGGCTATATTGACCTATTCAGAATATAGACTCCTACTCTTTTTTTTTTTTTTTTTTGAGATGGAGTCTCGCTCTGTCGCCCAGGCTGGAGTGCAGTGGCGCAATCTCGGCTCACTGCAAGCTCCGCCTCCCAGGTTCACGCCATTCTCCTGCCTCAGCCTCTCCGAGTAGCTGGGACTACAGGCGCCCGCCACCACGCCCGGCTAATTTTTTTGTATTTTTAGTAGAGACGGGATTTCACCGTGGTCTCGATCTCCTGACCTCATGATCCGCCCGCCTCGGCCTCCCAAAGTGCTGGGATTACAAGCGTGAGTCACCACGCCCGGCGACTCCTACTCTTTAAAACAAAGGTGTTGAGTCAAATCCACCTGTCATCTGGGATTATTGCTGTTGTTGCTAACTCAGACCACTCCCTGCCACTATTGGTTTCTTCTTTCCTCTGTTCTTCTCTGCTGCCCCTCCCATCTGCTAAGCTGTTCAGAGGTGGCTTGATAATCTTGGAAGAAGAGGGGAAGTATCAGATGTCTTTTGGTCTAGTATCCTCACTTTACAAAAGAAAACAAACAAACAAAAACAGAACATACCTGGGAAGCAGTTTTTTGATGGCAATACAAAGATTCCGTGACAAAAAAAAAATTCATTTTTTGGCACTTTTGCTTTTTAAATGCTTTAAATCTATTCCATCATCTTCATTATGACCCTGCAGGTAGGGAGGAGACAGGCTATTCTTAGCTTCCCTCTCTTTTAACAAGAATGAATCTGGACCCAGAGAGATTACTTGGCTAGCCCTGAGGTCTAACATTGAGTGGCAGTGAAACCTGGTCTCAAAAATGCCATCCTTGGACTGCTCCCACCACAGGGCCACTGCATTTGAAGAAAATAGACAGCCTGCAGGAACTTTGACCCTCCTACTCTTTTCAGTCCTACTGTGATTATTCCACAGGAAAGGGCTTCGTGCCCTGGTGTAAGATGATTAATGTCCTCTAACATTAGTAAATATGCCAGCCCTGTCACACATATTTTCTGGCAGACCTTTGCAATTTTATTCTGTTTTCATAAGCAGTTAGTATTGTGCTATAAATCACTTCCATTTTACATCCCCCAATATTAATAATAGATAATTATTTATGCTTCTTAGTTTATCCTGAAGGGGAAAGAGATTGGAGGAGGGAGGAAGTGGGTGGGAAAGAAGGGCAGAATTTAATTTACAGCTTTGGCAAATGCATTTTGCTGTACTTTTTTTCAGTGTTTATACAACAGTCATGGGGCACAGAGATAGCTATATATCCTGTTGATGAAATGCCAGGGCATCTTTCAAAACCAAAGATATCTCTATGTAAATGGTGTTTTCTACTCACATTATCTTAGGTTAGTTTGATTCTCTGTCAAATTGTCCATACAGTCCTAAATGGGTTGTTAGGAAAATGTGTATATGTTCCTGGTGCATTTGAAGACAGTGTAAGTCTTTGGCCGACTTATAAAAATTAGAATACATGGATTTGATAGCCCTTCTCCAGTGCAAGCCCTGCTGTTGTGCCCTGTGGCAGGTTCACCAAAGACCTTCCCAACAAACAAAGCACATAGCCACCTTCTTCTCCATTAGCATCAAGGAGTGCCATGCATTGGTGTAAATAAATATCACTCTTCTCCACAACGAAATCTTCCACACTGCCTCAGGTGACAGGAAAGTATTGACAGTTAATATTCACCATCATTAACAAATTGAGCCCCTGCAAACAAAACTAATCCTGTTTAACTATCTTAATGTATAAGGTACTTATGCTATTGCAAATTCTAGACACTTGGAATTTAGTGAGTTCTTGACAACAAATGTATATGTGTGCAAGGTCGCAGGGCACATGATACATTTTCAAACTTTCACAGTAGCAAGTCCAGAACAGGACTGTAAATCATCCCCCCAGATAATGTCCTGGATACACTTATTCCAGGGCTCCTGGAAGTATTGGTTTCTGAAACTGCCTGTGTAAATCACAGAGATTTTTAATAGCTTTATTGTTAGACAGGAGTAACCCCAGCTTTATGTAACCATTCTCCTCAATTTCCGTGAAATAATTGGCAATGGTTAGAAGCTTAGAATGTGGTTCTTAGAAGGAACATTACCAAAGAAAACACTGGCTGCAACTAGAAATAAGGACCCATTTTCACCAGCAACATTGTTGGTGTGTGTGTGGTGGGGAGTGTTTGTACCTTTCTTTGACTAAAGGTCAGTCTTTGTGTTAAAAATAGAAAAGCCAAGCACACAGTTCCGAGTTCCTGTTCACTCAGCAGATGCTTTAAGGGGTTGCTGATAGCTTAAATTTAGTAACCTTTTCAATCACTAGTTCTTCAGGGTTCCTTTCAAGATGTCTTTCCATGACATCTGAAAACACAATAAATTTCAAAAACGTGCTCACCACTTGAATCTGAATATCGAGAAGGCCAAGTGTAGACTCCAAAGCCTCTCAAAGGGATTTTCCAGATGGCAAAATGATAACAGCTTTCAGATTTAAAAAGTAAACGTAAGTGCAGTTTTTCACTGTGTCAGACTCAACAAATACCCTATTAGTATGTTAACCACACTGATGAGACATTCAGGCCATAGATCAATAATGGATGATTTGAGAACGTGGATGTTAATGAAAGAGTGGATGGCCAATTTGACTGTAGGTAAATACCTACATCTTAATGGTAACCAGGAGAGATGTAACTATACAAAAGCCATTTGACTGCAGTGAGCTATGATGATACCACTGCACTCTAGCCTGGGTGACAGAGCCAGACCTTGTCATTTAAAAAAATAAAATAAAGTCATTTTGGGAGTAGAGACAGAGGAGAGGATCTAAACGTAATAGGACCTTTACTTACTACACTGCTTTCAAGTACCCAGCATTCTATCCCACCTTACCAATTTCTTCGTGTATTCATTGATTCATCACACGTTTACTGCCTGTCTCCAATGGCCTTCTCAAAAGATCTTAGAATTCAAAGACAAGCAGAAGAAAAATCACAAAACAGTATGAGTAGTATATTCAAATTATTTGTTCAACTGTTTGTTCAGCAAGTTTTTCTTGAGCATCTACTATGTGCCAGGCCCTGTGCCAGACCCTAGAAATATAATGTCAAGTGAAACAAATATGACCAGAGTCCTACAGTCGAATGGATAAGATTTTCATTAATTAGTTCTGACTGTATGATCATTTAGCTGGGGGATGAAAATAGAATGAATCATGGACTTCCATAGGGATTTAGGCCAATGTCACATGTCACTGTGGGTCACACAGTTCTTTTCCCATTTGAAAAGAGAGACAGACAGACAGAAGACAGACAGACAGACTAGAGCTTCTCCCAGTTGTCACTCTTCCTTGAAAGCTGACACCACTTGTGATTTGAGTCCCCTGAGAATCTTATGGCACTCTGGCCCAGAAGGCAGGAACTGTGCTGCCCGTCTAATTATAGCTGGAAGAGGTGACTTCAGTTTCATGACAGGAAAGAAGGAAGAAATTGGACATCCAATCAAACCAACAAAATTTTGGATGAAAATGAGGCAACGTATTTCTAAGCCTGGATGAAAGTTGGAAATGATGGAGTGGCTTTCTCCTACCGCATCCCACCACTGCTAAACCACATGAGAACTATCTCTAATAGGACACCAGGAAATCTGCCAAAAGAAACAGTTTCTTAGAGAGGGAGGCTGAGGACTGAGGGTCCTGTCTTATAGATCACCCCAGCTGCCAGGAGAGAATTACTGTAGGATGGAAGGTATTTGTTTACCATAGCCCCCGAAATCCGCCTCCTCTGGGAGAGAAGTGGTACCAGCCCCCTGGTTACTCATGCAACTCTGTGGTCATATAAATATCAATGCTGATTTGTTGAAAGGGTCCCTTTACCTGGGATGGAGAGCACAGTTTGTTTGTCTCTAGTGCCAGTACCTTTTTCAGGCCACCCTATCAGAAAGTCTTATTTTTGAAACAGTTAAGAAAGGCCTCTATTTTTAAAGACTGACTTGAAATCTTTCTTTTTTTCTGTTTAAGTAATCATCAACAGGATTTTTTTTTAAAATTTTCCAGCTCTCCTCTCTGGCCCACTTAGTTTTAATTCTGTTTTGTCTAAAACTTATCAAGTGGTGACTTGCTAGGGTGGAGCCAGGTGACAGCTGGGATTAGAAGGCTTTCTGTTCCGGCCTCAGAGTGCCTTCTTCTTTCCCATACTATTTTATAAATATATTCAAATAGTCTTAGCCCTGAGAATCTTGGTCACTATCTTGCTTTTCTTCTTCTCCAAATACATACATCTCTAGGAAACTGTCTTTGTTTAGCTTATGATTTTTCAAAAGGAGAAAGGATTTGAATAGTCAGTGTTTTATTTTTATTTGTTTTCTAGGCTCGTTGCTTTGCATTTTTTCTTATGTTTTCTTCCCTGACGCTTTCCTGACACTTTCCTTACTCAGAAACTGCCAGCCTTACCCTGGAATTCTATTCTACCAGAACACTTTCTCCAGTTATGGGCTTCCTAGCTTGTGGATTTTTAGGTTTCTGTTTAAGATACTTGCATCACTTTGAGAAAAGTTTGAGAAAGCAGAAAAAGGTAAAATACAAAGTGATTAATATTAATATTGTGAGTAACATCGTATCTGAGAAAACTTACCAAATGTTTTTGGGAAACACTGATAGGCCGTAAAAACCTAAAAATGTTCAGGTTGAATACCCTTATCCAAAAATGCTTGGGACCAGATGTGTTTCAGATTTGGGTTTTTTTTTTTTTTTTTTTTTTTTCTGATTTCGAAATAGTTGCATTATACTTACCAGTTGAGCATCCCAAATCCAACAAGCTGAAATGCAAAATACTCCAGTGAGAATTTTCCTTGTGCACCCTGTGGGCATTTCAGATGTTGGAGCATTTCAGATTTTTGGATATAGGAAGCTCAACCTGTAATAAATGTCTTTTTCCCTAACTGTCTCCCGCAGATTCTCTTTTCTAACCTAGCGGGTTTGTTTGTTTGTTTGTTTGTTTCCCAGCCTTGCTTTCTCCAGCTGCCAAGCCTTTTTCCAAGCCGTGCGCTCTTCATGAATATACTCCATTTCACCTTCCATTGCCCCAGCTCAAGTCCTATCCCTTACATGTAACTGTTTCCACTCTTTCTAGACCACATTCATCTTCTCTTTCTCTGAGTCCTGGTGCACAGGCATTCTAGTACCTCCTTACCTCCTAGTTGAAATGGTTTCATTCTTTGAATGTATAGTTTGCAAAGTTTCTGGATAACCTATGAGGACCTATGATCTTTTCTTCAAAGAGAATTGCCATGGCACTGATGATTGTCACTCTTCATTTCTTAGGAAACTCTACCAGTTTCTCCGGTCTTAGGCAGGACCTGGTGAGTCACCTAGTCTAAAAATCTCCATGGGCCCCAGTCATGGAGAGTTTAGGTAACTGAAGCAGGAGCAGCCACCCCGCCTCAGTTCCTCCCCGATCTCAGCATTTCTGAACACCAAGTCAGCATAGCCAGTGCCCCACTTCACCATCACTTATGTTGTGGATTGTGTCTTTTGTTTTTTTGTTTCGTTGTTTTTTTTTGTTTTTTGTTTTTTTTTTGAGATGGTGTCTCGCTCTGTTGCCAGGCTGGAGTGCAGTGACATGATCTCAGTTCACTGCAACCTCTGCCTCCGGGATTCAAGCAATTCTCCTGCCTCAGCCTCCCAAGTAGCTGAGACTACAGGCACACACCACCACACCCAGCTAATTTTTGTATTTTTAGTAGAGACGGGGTTTCACCATGTTGGCCAGGATGGCCTCGATCTCCTGACCTCATGATCTGCCCGCCTCGGCCTCCCAAAGTGCTGGGATTACAAGCGTGAGCCACTGCGCCCGGCCCTGTCTTTTTTTTACCCCCAGAGAAACACTGGTAAACAATCCTCTTGCAGGATCAGCCCCTTGTACTCCCATGAAGATTAGTTAAAACTGAGATTTGATCTGGGGAGGGTTAGACCACATGTAAACTTGGCCTTCACCCTCTGTTAGTGAGGTCTGCTGCAAGCATGCAGTGCCTCACGATCTAGATATTTGAAAACAGAGTTTTATAAGATAACATCTGTCCCCTCTCCATGAGCAGTGCCTTTGTTTTAGATGGAGAGATGAACTTCCCTACTAGGCCAGGGAGATAACCTATTGCATAGGAATTGCAAGATAAATCAAACCCAATCTTTACTACCTCTCCACCACCACCCACCAGCTCCCATGAAATGCTCATGGGAACAAGAATACATACTAGCTCCAGGAAAGTAATCAAGTGAGAATTCGCTGAAGAGCTCGAGGGTGCTTCTGTGACTGTTAGAATATTGTTTTCATTATGGAAGCTTCGGTGTGTCACTTGTTTTTGTGGGTAACAGTCATGGTCAAGACCAAAGATAAACAGAACGTTTGTCTTTAAAATGAACTCCCTGCACGTCTTTGCCAAACCTCCTGAACATGAGATCAGGTTCAATGAGAAGTGCTTTCCACATACTCATGTGTTCAGCTATGATATGCCTCTGTCATGGTTTGAAGGATTTTAGTTATCCAGTTTTTAAGCATATTTTAAAATATAGAAATATAAGGCAGACTGTTTTTCCCATCTACACTCAGATTCACAGATTTTCAATCAAAGCAGAAATATTCAGTTGCTTCTCCTTAAAAAAGCAGACCCAATACAGAGTTTCAGTTTTACGAGATGAAAAGAGTCACGGAGATGGAGTGTGGCGATGGTTGTACAACATTATGAATGTGTTTAATATCAATGAACAGTACACTTAAAAGTGGCTAAGATGGTGAATTTTATGTTATGTGTATTTAACTACAATAAAAATAGTAATTGAAAAAGTACTAAAATAATAAAAAGACCAAAAAATGTGGACTCAAAAAGACAATGCTTATTCTTTCTATCAGCCAGTGCACTGTTTTACATAGCAGGTGTGCAAAAAAATTGTTCCACATAAATAAATAAGTGCCTATAATGATTTCCGTATGCTTGTTTTATGACTACAAAAAGATCATTGACTATTTTAAACTGAGTAATGGGCAGAAGTTTTGTCAGTTTTCCCTTCCTAGCATCCTAGGAGCTTATTAGGTTGAAGAGTAAATAGCAGAGCAGCAGGAATATGATAGGATTGTCAAGCAGGTAAAACTGAATATCCATCCTCCTCCCAAGCTATTTGTAAACACCAGCACTCTGTCTCTCGGTTTCCCTGTTTCTTAGATGCTCAGCCTACAGAAGGAGAGAGAGAAATCTGGAACCAGATCAGCGCCGTCCTTCAGGATTCTGAGAGCATCCTTGCAGACCTGCAGGCTTACAAAGGCGCGGGCCCAGAGATCCGAGACGTATGTCAATGATCACGCTGAACTGACAACACCCGAGGAGGGGAGAGAAAACCACACATGCACACGGACACACGCAAGATTAAGTAATAGCTATAGTATTTCCTAGAGTACCAGGAAGAACAAGGAGGGTAATGTGTCCTTAAAAACAAAATGCATGGGCCGGGTGCAGTGGCTCACGCCTGTAATCCCAGCACTTTGGGAGGCTGAGGCGGGTGGATCACCTGAGGTCAGGAGTTCAAGACCAGGCTGGCCAACATGGTGAAACCCAGACTCAACTAAAAATACAAAAAAAAATTAGCTGGGCATGGTGGCAGGTGCCTGTAATCCCAGCTACTTTGGGAGGCTGAGGCAGGAGAAGCACTTGAACCCGGGAGGCAGAGGTTGCAGTGAGCTGAGGTTGCACATCGCACCATTGCACTCCAGCCTGGGCAACAAGAGTGAAATTCTGTCTCAAAAAAAAAAAAAAAAAGAAGAAGAAGCATGAATCGCCCCTTTTATTCTAATGCATTAATCTGCTAGATTAATATTACCCATTCTCTTCTCAAACACACAAGTGATATTGCAGGACTCACATTTAAACAATAACTTGTCAATATATTATTTCATTTAAGAGAAACAATGTAAAGTCTGTGAACAACAGTTGAAATATGAACCATGAAGTCTGGGTGGACATGTACTTTCTGTCATTTGGTAATTACTCAGGCAGGTTCCACCAGTGTGATACACAACAGCCAAAACCACCTTGCTTTCAGTTTGTCATCTCAAATGTCTTATGAGATTTTCTAAAATTAACAGAAAACAAAACAACAACAAAAACAGAAAATAAAATCACCACTTTGACTTTTGCAACTTCACAATACCTTAAAAGCAAGAAACTTCATGCTCTTTTTATTTGAACGCATTAGTTTTGTGGCAATACCAACACATACATATATGCATGCAAATACACACAAACACACACACACATACTCACACATGCACACAGTACTTCCACTGCCCCCATCCTTCTGAAAAGAACACCACCACCATCGTAATCCTCAAGTTGCTGAAACTCAGACAAGGTGGAGTTTCTAAGAAAGTAACAGTTCAGTAAGAGGTGTTTTTTCTACTTAGGGGTCACCATTTAATTTAGACAATTTAGGTAACGTGACAAACTGGCAGGAATGCAATACCTATTAAAGATAAAGGAAATGTCTACAGAATGTGCACTTTATAATCAGCACTAATTCCACTTTGGAGGGGTCTAATGGTGATGGAGAGGGCTGAGTTTCTTCCAATTTAGATGTGAATTTTTGGTATTCAAGATAACAGAAACAAGTAAGATGACACAGGACGTAATTGTAGAGCCATTTGCTGTATGTTCAAGTGTTAAAATTTCCATTCATAATGAGCACGTAGGAGGACCGTCCGATGAACTGGTGTTGATTTAAGTAGTATACATCAGCAAAATATAGCAGGGATTGTATTTTAAACTAAATCTTAGGGCATTTTAATGTGGAGCTTACCACTTCTTTTTAAACAGTCAGCTCTACTGTGTTTTTGTAGGCAATTCAAAATCCCAATGACATTCAGCTTCAAGAAAAAGCTTGGAATGCGGTGTGCCCTCTTGTTGTAAGGCTAAAGAGATTTTACGAGTTTTCCATTAGACTAGGTGAGTATGTGTTTGTAGTTTTTGTGGCCCACATACGGAGTTCTGTTTTGGTATTTGAGTAGGTAGTGGGAACAGTGTGGTATATTGGAAAATGTCCCACATCCATCCACTGTGTCAAATGAGAGGCCATTTATGAGCAACAACTCTTGTCATTTTCATCTCTGTCAATCCACCACAAAGTTTCTTCCCCTGAAGTTACTGGCACATTTAGTGTGTCTCTACTAGTGAGTATCTTCTTGGTCCTGTTCTCATCTGTGTCCAACTCTTAATAGTTTTACTGTGGGCTGATCACATTTCTAAATAACAGAGAATTTAAAAGATAACAGGTTACCTGCTCACTCAACAAAGAACTTGCTTGTCTGGAGTCATATGATAAATTTAATAGAGTAAAATACAAGAAAAACAAATGTAACATTATTTCCTTAAGCTTTAAAAAAGTGTGCAAGTACAGGATGGCTTTGTAGATGTTGAGTAATGCCAAATCTGGTTGGAAATAGGATCAATGTGACCAGCAATATGACAGAATCACTCCCCAGGGCAGAGGCTTCATTGGTTAATACAGTATATCTTGAATGAGGAAGGCACATTCTACTCTACTTTTGCCATAAAAT
The DNA here is from genome assembly GCF_009828535.3 of Hylobates moloch. Lineage (NCBI taxonomy): Eukaryota > Metazoa > Chordata > Mammalia > Primates > Hylobatidae > Hylobates > Hylobates moloch. The sequence goes on along the minus strand of NW_026652288.1, from coordinate 16,112,067 downwards.
GGGTGCCACAGATTAAGAGGAAAACAGAGGACTTGAAATACCTTTGAGGAGTAATGACCATGATGTTGAGAGGACTAGAAGTTAAGACCAAGGATAGTACTTGAATGAACCAAACCAGTTTTCCAAGAAGAGAGGGTTTCTGACAACTCTCAGATAGAAGAGAGTAAAAGAGAACATAGACTTCTTTCTATATTTCCTCAAAGGGTAGACCCAGTGAATGGAAATTCTGAGGAGCCAAATTTTTGCTCAACAGAAGGAAAACAATTCCATATGAGAGCAGGCCAAGGTAGAACTGGCTGCCTCAGAAGAGAGTGTATTCTCACAGATGGAAATATCTCAAAAAGGCCAGAGACATCCCTGTAGAAATGCTATAAAAGTTACGTAAGAACTATATAGAGCAGATGTCCGCAAACTTTTCTGTAAAGGGCCAAATCGTAAATATTTTAGAGTTGTGGGCCATCCTGTCTTTTTTGCAACTACTCGCCTCTGCCACTCTCACGTAAAGGCAGCCCTAGTCATTACGCAACAGAATAAGCATGTCTGTGTTTTAATAAAACTTGTGTTTATTTACAAAACACAAATAATGGACCAGATTTGGCTGATGGGTCATACCTTGCCAATCCCTGCTTTAGAGGATTGGTTAAATGACTCTGTGCTATTAGAAATATATTGAAGAACAAGCTATAAGGGAATGTTTAGAAACAGACAAGTGGGAGTGGTGAAACTGTTGCAAGAAAAATAATGGAGGTAGATAGGGCAATGGGTTCATAGAAAAATATTCTTGGGATTAGGTTAGAGTGTAGATGCAGAGAAAAGTCCAATAGGGGCAGAGGTCTTTCCCTGCAAAGCCGGTCATCTAACCCATGTGTTTAGGGCACTGTCACATCTCATCCTGAATCATGAATGGCTGTCTCATGCACATGACCCGAAAACACATATTTGTGGCTTCCTAACAGTGTCAGAAATTGAGATTACTAAATATGTCCAGGTCCAGCTGAGCTTAGAGAGAAATTTACAAAACACTGTGGCCATGGGGGGTTTCCGCAGGGGAGGCCACCTGCCCAGCCACGTGGGATTCCTTCTCTTCCTGGTCTGCATGCAGCACACCTCACATAGTTATCGGGAAAGACTCAAGCAGGTGATCTCTGAGATTGTCAACTGAGGCTGGGAATTGTGTTCTGTGAAGGACCTCGGTGGGCCACCTCCAATATATCTATTTATCCCTTTGATTTTCAGAAAAAGCTCTTCAGAGTTTATTGGAATCTCTGACTTGTCCACCCTACACACCAACCCAACATCTGGAAAGGGAACAGGCCCTCGCAAAGGAGTTTGCTGAAATTTTACATTTTACCCTTCGATTCGACGAGCTGAAGGTTAGGCCAAATGTACTGTGAAAATTTAAAAAACTTGTACCGAGTACCTACTGTTTACAGCTGCTCTGTTAGTGCTGTGGGGTGGGTGGGTAGAGAAATGAGTAAGATGTAATTCCTTCCCTAGAGAGACATATAATGTGGTGAGAATTTGCATTCCATGTGGTAAAAGTAATTTAAGATGATGATTTGTATATGGAAATTTTAAATCTGCTAAATGAAATCAGAGAAAACCTTTTCAAGTATCTGTTCCACATTGAGACCAAATATACTTTCCCTGAAATCTAGCCCACAGGGCATATTTTAAAATAATGACGTTGTGGGTCCTTATTTTTAACCAGAAGTTGCTTTGACTCTTATGTAACAAAGAGAAGTCCTGGAGTATTTATAAAATCTAGTGTCTGGCCTCCTAATGCATATCCCCCATCTGATACTGAGAGATGACCTTCGCTCTTGTCTTCTGAATTTCAGATGAGGAACCCGGCTATTCAGAATGACTTCAGCTACTACAGAAGAACAATCAGTCGCAACCGCATCAACAACATGCATGTGAGTCCCTGGGTCGCCTTGATCTTTGCACCCTTCTCCATGGCTCTTTTGATTTCTGCAACAGGCAGAGCACAGAGAGAAGACAATGTCCTTGCCTATAATTCAGTTCCAGAGAAAAAAAATTGGAGCATTTGGACTTTCTCTTTATAAATCTATCTTCTCTTCTTATTTTCATCAGCTAGACATTGAGAATGAGGTCAATAACGAGATGGCCAATCGAATGTCCCTCTTCTATGCAGAAGCCACACCAATGCTGAAAACCCTTAGCAATGCCACAATGCACTTTGTCTCGGAAGTAAGTGAAGTTGAGCAATGAGGGGCTTTTTTTCTTAATTCCACACAGGAGCTGCAAGCAGGGCTAATGTACATTTGTGTCTCCCATTTAGAACAAAACTCTGCCAATAGAGAACACCACAGACTGCCTCAGCACAATGACAAGTGTCTGTAAAGTCATGCTGGAAACTCCGTAAGTTAAATCAGAGATGTATTCGTGGTTGAGACTTCACCCAGCCAGTGTCTGTTAAGATGATGATGTTAATGACATGTAACATTTGGGTCAACACCCTGAAGTTTTCATGTATATTATCTGCTTTAATTTCATTAAGAACTCTGAATGGTAGGTGTCACTATCACTATTGCATAGCTGAAGAAGCTGAGGCCCAAAGTGGTTGGCTGACTTCCCAACAACTGCATAGCTTGTTAGGTGGTAGAACCAAGGCTCAGATCAAAGATGCTGTAGAAGATGTGTAAGAACCAAATGGAGGGTGTGTTAAATGATGGGACATCATGAAAAATATATTGTAGAGAAGATACAAAACCAAGAGTTGACATGATAAGACTGTTTCAAGAGTGAAAATGGAGGTCTCGGTCTCTCTCTCTCTCTTTCTTTTTGTACCTAAACTAGTTACTACTTGTTAGATTTAAAAATGATTGAGAATACTGAGGATGAAGCAGCATGGTAATCTGTGCTCAAAATTCTGAGTTCCACTTATGGCTGTAGCCCCTGCTATGCCTGTAAATAACTGGCCTGACTTCCTGAGCCTCAGTTTCCTCATCTAATGAAGTTCCCATAAGGCCATCTACTTTGCAGAGTCTTTAGGAAGACCAGAGGCATCAAGAGTACCTTATAAAATCTGATAGCCTGTTCAAATGTAAGATGGCATTAATTTCAAATATTTCACTTGTACCAAAGTTAAGATTTATTCCAAGGCAGAAATAGTAATCATCTTCATTGCAGAACCAATTCATAATGAAATAGATGCTAAGAAAGCCTCTAGAAAAAAAGCCCCTAGAATTGGCCTGAATTATCAGAATCATCAGTGACCCTGTCAAGGTAAGTGGACAAAATTCAAACTCTACAAATACTCTTGGATGCTCAATGAAGGATACATAGTTTTTTTTAGAGAATTTTGCCAATCCAATACAATGTGCAGCCTGTGTTTTAACAAAGGAAGTTACTCTGACTGGAGACATGATAGCTGCTCCGTAGAAATGAGCCCGATTCTTTTTCTCTGTAATGAAGCCATTACTCTCTATAATCTTGGGCAGCCAGAGAGACCTGCTATAAAATATTCAAGATTGATAGGTGGAGGAGTGATGTACATGATGAGCTAGCCCACTGAAGGGCAGATGAGAAGGGAATTTACTGCCCTTTAATTTACCTTATTTTCACACTGAATTGCTGGTTGAATAGATTCAAGGAGAATTATCATCATGGATTTCCTCGGGAGCATATTAACTGGTTGTTGCAGGTCTGGGATTGTTCCCAAGAGAGGATTGGAGGCATCTAAAGTATCCAGTTGTGGGGCCAAAGAATGCACATGTTCTGACAAGGAAATGATGCCACTGCTGTTTCTTCTCTTGCAGGGAGTACAGAAGTAGGTTTACCAGTGAAGAGACCCTTATGTTCTGCATGAGGGTGATGGTGGGAGTCATCATCCTCTATGACCATGTCCACCCTGTGGGAGCTTTCTGCAAGACGTCCAAGATCGATGTAAGAATAGTTGTGAAATGTGCTTTCCATAAGGGCCCATGAATGTTGCCAGACCTTGTTTTTCTTCCTCAGGCGCCTCAAGACCACTCTACTGAGAGTGATCTTTCTAAGATGCACAGCCCATCCTGGCAGCTGTCCTCACAGCAAGATGTCCAGGCTTTTTCATGTGCTTAGGACAAAACACTCAACCTCAAAAGCATAGCAGCAATGTTACGATGCTGATCCCCTCAGGCTCTAATGGAGCTGAGCAAATGAACAGTCACTTAGTTGCATGCAGTCCCTTCGTTTATCCAGTGTGCTGTACAAATAGATGGTTTCTATTTTACGGGTGTCCTATTGTGAAGAGTTGGGAGATACTGCATTACAAGACACTATGGTCAAACCCCAAATTACCCTTTCACTTCCTCTCCCACCACTACCTGTTGCTCCACTCAAGTCCCATGCCTTTCCTCATCATTTGGATATACATGATATGTGTGAGTCCTTTCTCCTGCCCAGAGATCCCTTCCTCTTCCTCTCTGATGGGTGGGTTCCTTTCAGACATGCTTCAAATGTCACCTCATCTAAGAACACATTTTCTGCATGGGACGAGCCTTCTTGCTTCTCTGGTCCCCAGAGCACTCACCGTTCTGTATTTTCTGACTCCCTCACAGACAATTTCTTGACAAGGACAGAGACCATAATATCTATATACCTCATGTCTGCTCTATTGCCTCACACAGTACCTGGCACATAGTGGGTGGAACTCAACAGACACCCCGTAGGTGTTTTGATGGATGAATGAAGATAATTGAAAACACATGACTTTGGTGTGCAGTTGCTTTGCTGTTGATTGTGGCATAAAGCACACCTCCTCTTCATCCAGCACTTGCCTGCAGCACCAACCCAATAGTGTATCCCATGTACTCATTTAAAGCCTTTAAAGTGCAGAATAGCACCTCTTGGTAGTAACTTACTTACTCCAGTATAGCTGAGTCTGGGTGACACACTGTGTTCACTCATCTGCAGAGAACAGTGTCCTGATGCTCTGGCCCTATGCAAGAGAAAGTCTACATGCCCAGGAGGGCCATAGATCTGAAGAATGCAAGATAATGTATCAATAAAAAAATGTAACTTGGATTACTTATTTTAAGGTTCTGGGTTCGTAGTATAGTTAGTCATGTTTCTTCATAGACTCTTTATTATTTTTAATGTAATTATTTCTATGTACCAAGAAAATAAATATTTATGTGAAAAAAATTTTGACACGTAGGAAATCAAGACACAGTAAATTAAATGTATCTGTAATAACCTCACCATAGGCAGAGGATAACTGTTCATACAGCAGCATGCATGTGTACCTTCTTTTAGTATAGATGCTTGTGTGGACGTGTGTGTGAATGTCCTTAACAAATTAGGACCCTGCTTTATGTGCTATTTTGAAACATATTTCATTTACATAAAAGTATCTTATGGGCATTTTTATACCAATAAATATTTTTACTGTATCCTTTGTGAGGCTTTAACATTTTCATACTATAGATTGAGTATAAATAACTCTATAATATTATTTGACTATGGATTCAATTCATTACCTGAGACTCATAAGATATTCTCATTACCATAGCCATTTGTTAACTTGTCACAGAGTCAACAATTAAAAATACACTGGGTAAAATTATGCCTTGTAACCCTAATCTTTAAAAAGCTTGGCTTTATATGTTATTTACTGAGTCTTTCGGTCGAGGCTGTAAACCTTATATCATGTTAAGTCTTCACGCATAGTCTTGATGAAGTTTGCTTTTGTCCATGGAGGCCTCACTACGTAAGGCTTGTTCATATGGATGTTTTCATGTACCTCTGAGAAAGTTTCAGGCTTAACAGGCACGGTAAACCATTTGAGACGGGCCATTTTTTTAATGACATATAGGGTCTCCATTCAGATACTAATCTGTTTCTAAGCCAGCAGTTATAGTCACTGGGCTTATAAATCATTAGGGCATCAGCATCAACTGTGAAAACCCCAGGATCTCTTTGTGAGGGCCCAGGAGAGGCAGGCACTGTGTGTACTTACAAAGGGCATGCTTTGGAGAGCAGAATAGGCATGCAGTGAGCTCTAGAAACCTAGGGGAGGGAGAAACTCATTTTGCTGAAGAGCAGAGACAGAGGGTGATGTTTGAGGTGGACCTTGAAGAAGATGTAGGATTTTCCCAAAAGGACAGAGGGAAAGCAGAGTCCTCCAGGCAGGGGGAAATCATCAAAGTGGCCGCCAAGGCAGCACAAGCCATTTAGAGAAGAAATGCTAACTGTGGACGCCAGGAAAGGAGGGTTGGGAGAGGTGGTGTTTTCAATTGATTTCCTTGGAATCTTTTGAAATGACCCAATAGGTAATCACCTCTTAACCCCTGTCCCCATCTCAGATTTTATCCAGAATTCCAGATCCATTTCCCATGGACACCTGAAATATGGCCATCCCCAAAACAGAGATTCCCCTCCCCCCACAAACCTGTTCCTTCTCCTGGGTTCCTGTCTCAAGTATTTCACATCCTCCAACCAGTGTCTAAGCCAGAGGCTGGAATTGTCCCTGAGAACGAGGAATGGCTTCTTCACCCCATATCTCATCAGTCACCAAATCCTATGGAGTTGACCTCAGATTAGTCCCTGTCTCTCCTTGCTCCCCCATGCCCACTGCTGCTCCCACACTTCACACCCTCAGGGGCTCTCACTGCCCCTCCTCTCTCTGTTCTTGCTTCCTTCTGGTCCCTTTCCATATTAACCACATCACTAGATTATTTAACACCTATCAAGGATGTTTTCCACAGGTAAAGGCCCCCAACTCCTGAACATGCTGTCGAATTCACACTGCATCTGGCCCCAACTGCATCCTTGACAGCATCTTGTTATTCACTCCTACAGCTTAAATCACCCTAAGTGGAACTCCAGATTCCCAAACAGCATTCCCTGCTCTTCCACCCCTTCCACATCTGCATTCTCACTGCTTCTTAGGCCTGGTTCACAAGAATACTTCTACACTATGATAATCAACTATGGGAGAGGGACAGAAGCTCTGCATCCCTGGGCCTGATGCCATCCCAGGCCTGGGGTGGCATATACCTGGCATGCTTGTAGCTTCTCCCAATCTGGTATGCATCACAGACACCTCTTGTTTGCCATGACATTGTTTTTTGATGAACCTGTAGTGATCCTCACATGATTCCCAAACCCTGTGTTCTGGCAGCCTCCATCAGTCTATCAGGGTCTATCAGGCCTGTAAGATAAAACTTTTGACATACAAGAAGCACAATGACAGAAAATGTTTCTAAGGGCTGTTACAAAAGGGGCTCTAAGTATAACCAAATCCAATATATAACAGCGTATGAATAGCTTTGCAGGAAGATTCTTGCTTTGCCAAAAAATACTCCAGGATATGCATAATGTAATGTGATCTATATAAATTCAGCTTCCATGCACTCTCCAAATTATGGGTCAACTATATTATACGGACACAAAAAGCTAAGACACTTGCCTAGGTTTGTGAAGATACTAAAGAAACAAGCATGAAGGAAACTCAGGCATTTAGCCTCTGTGAAGTTCACATTCTGAACAGTGGCCCTTCATCAGTCCTCTCAAAGATGGCTGAGACATAGACTTGGACTTCCAGGAGCTCCTGGTCTAGTGAAGGAAAGAAGTTAATATGGGCACTAAATTCTCCAAGTTTCTCTGAGAAATGACAGAGTCATATTGGGAGCATAGAAAGGTGTTGATTGCTTCTATCTAATGAAGGTAGTGAGGTCAGAATAGGATTCCAGGAGGTAATGATCTTCAGCTGGGTCTAAAATAAGTGTTAAGGGTTTGCCAGTCAAACAGGTGAAGGACAGAAAACATTCAGGGCAGAAGAATGGCATAAAATTATTCAGATTTTATTCAGTAAATCTCAACTGAGCACTGAGTGGACGGAAGGCCCTGCATTTGGCTCCATAGTACAAGGCAAGATCAAAGTCTCAAGTCTTTGTCCCTAAAGCCAGGCAAGTGAAATGTACAATTGCAATATAGTATGAAAATTGATAATGATTGCAGTCATACAGAATCCTCTAGAAGCCCAGAGGAACAGCTCACCAGCCTGAGGGGGTAGGAAAGCCTGTTGGCCATTTCTGCTTTGGATTTCTATGGGAAAAAATAATGTGACATTATGGGCACATGTTATTATGGGCAGACATTGGCATAGACAGTATTACTAAGATATTAACAAACATTGTGCTTTCTCCTCCTAGATGAAAGGCTGCATAAAAGTTTTGAAGGAGCAGGCCCCAGACAGTGTGGAGGGGCTGCTAAATGCCCTCAGGTGAGCTTCAACCCTGTGTCAGGCTCACAGGGAACAGCCAGCCTTTCAGGGCTATTGCAAATTTAAATACTGTTGTGGATAGCACCAAACTTAACCCTTGCATATTTTAACACATTGAATCTTCCTAACAATCTTTTGAGGTCAGCACCATTTTTATCATTCCCCTTTTTAAAGATGGAAAAAAAAATGAGATTTAAGGAAGTCAAATAACTTGCCAAAATTCACACAGTAAATGGCCAAGCTAGGACCTGAACCCAGGTGTCGGTGACCCCACGGGTCATGGACCTGATTCTCAGCCACATTGCTTTGGGGCTTAAAGAGACTCCTCAGAACAAGAGGCTTCCAGGCTCTCACTTTCCAGTTTACCAGTGGTTCCCAAACCTGGCTTCACTTGAGGATTATGTGGGTACCTTTTGAAAACACTCCATGTGATTCTGACTGCATGTGACTCAGACCAAATGAATTGGAATCTCTGGGCTAGGGTCTCAGGTATCTATTTTGTGTTTCTTTGTTTATTCTAAAGCTCCCCAGGTGGTTCACATGTGCAGCTACCAGAATTGAGAACCCACTGTCTAGATGCCTAAATATTTGGCCAACTGTGGCATGTTTCAGCTTCTCATTGCTAGCAAGTGATGCCTAGGCAGCTGCTTTCTTCCCTGGGATGCAAGTGCTTAATCCATTTCAGAGAGGGGATGCTTTTTTTTTAGCTCTGACACATCTACAAGAATTGGTTGAATCACACTGCTATGTAAATCATTCTGATACTAGATTGCAGTCTAGAAGGTTTATGGCCCCTGTTGTCTTATTCATCTTTGATTCCCCTGAGTTCCACTCAGTGTTGTACATGCAGTAAGTGTTCAATAAGTCTAAGTGGGATGGATCAATAATGCTCTACGTATGTACAACACTCATGTTTTGTACTCCACCTCTAATCATATTGTCTCATTTAATCATCATAAGTCAGAGAGGTAAGGGTGATCTGTTACCCCCACTTAATAAATGAAGAAACTGAGACACACATAAAATGAACAAAATAGACCCTGAGGTTGATGCTGTTTTGCTGTGTTGCTAAGTCATCATCCTTTAGAAGAGACTTAGTATTAATATAAGAGCCTTCCAGAGTCTATGGGAAAAAAACAAGGTTTTCTTCTGGTGTCCATTTCACACCAGGATGACTTTCTATACACAAGAATAAGGCTTTAACTTCTGAATGTGTTGAGCTTTCCAGCTTTATTCAATCAAGCAAAACCCTGTGCTAGGCCCTGAGTCCCATCTGATTTGTTAGAATTTGTGTCTCCTGGAGACACTGTGATGATGTCAGAGGAGCACAGGCTTTCCAGATAGCAAAATGTAGGTTTGAATCAGAAATCACAAATCTCAATTCAGTAACCTTGTGATCTGGAATAGATCATTTAACCTCTCTGAATCTTAGTTTTCTTTTCTGTAAAATGAAGGCAATAACTTCACCTTTACAAAGTTATTGTAACACGAAACTTAACATGGAGTGCCCACGACCTGGCCAAAGTTTTATTACGTGTTAATTCTCTTTTCCTTTTTCCTTCTTTTGCATAAATGATTTCTACACCCGGCTATTGGGAGGCTACAGATTGCACCATTTTTGTGGGTTTGCTTGCCAGCATTTGTGCCCCCTTGTGGTGGCAATGAGGTTAATTAAGCATTGCCAGGAAAGTGGAGAACCATAAACATTCAAGTTCTGGCAATGTTGCTATGCAAATCTCTATTCTGAAATTTGTGAGTCAGCAGGGGCAGCCTCAGTGGTCAGGATTCTGCACTCAATCCTGTGAAATCCACCTCCCTAGAAAATGAGACTGCTCATATCTCCTCTGTGTAATTATTTGATTATGTAAAATATCCACTTGGTTTAATAACCATAATACAAAATTCCTTTGGAAGGAAGAATCAAATATTAAATCTGAGATGACTGTGAGCATTGAAGTGTGGATTTTTGTCTAAAGAAATAAGCCCAAATATCAATTGTGTTTCCCAAGGTAAAGATGGGCTGAAGCTTACACGGAGCACTGTTTGCCGCTAACCTCTACCATTCTCTCTCCATCCAGGTTCACTACAAAGCACTTGAATGATGAATCGACTTCCAAACAGATTCGAGCAATGCTTCAGTAGAGCTCTGCTCAAAGAAGAGGATCTATGTGCTGACCTCAGAAGATGTATATGTTTACATAATTTAATACAGATTGATGTTAATACTTGTGTATTTACATAACCGTTTCCTTCTTGTCACTGAAATATATGGACCTTAATTTGTATCCTGACTGACTCAACCCAGCAGAGCATAAATTGACTTGAGAGCCTTACCTTTGATGTCTGAAATGAAACCCCCTTCTCCAAAGGCAAAATTCGGAGACTTTGATCTTTGCTACTGGAGTCCTTTAGCAACACCTGTAACGATAAAAAATTCCTAATTGTTTGTGGTAGTATTTTCATTCTAGATGTGTTATCTCTCTGGGAAGTATAGTTTATAGAAACACAAAGTATTTGATTTCCTGTGTCGGCTCAGCTACAAGAAACACAACTGTTATCTTGACAGAGGAAGAGAGGAATCCAAGAAAAATGCATGTGGAGAATTAAACCCAAGTGCTTTGAATTCAGCACACCCCCTCTCTGTCCTCAGACTGCAGTCCACACGTGCAACTTCTCTGTTTGCACGTGTTTTATTAATCAGCATATTCCTTTTCTGTTTGGATTTATATCCCTCTAATGTTCTCCTTTAATTTCACAAGAAAAAAAAATCTCCTGTATTTTAATCAGTTAGTGGGAGAGCAGCAGAAATAGATGTGCTGTTGCCACTGGACTGATGAAGGTGGCTGTCTTGGAACTGGGAGACAGGTCCTCAGAGGTGCACTCAGGCAACAGGACAGCCATCTCTCTGCTTCAACCCTCTGCCTACAGGGATTAGGGAAATGAGGCTTTGGCTTTGAAGTTATTTGTGAGTTTAGCAACCTTCCAGTTACCTGCAGAGTTCTGGGTGCACAGCCACCACTCATAGGAGCCCTGTTCTCCGAAGACCATTCATATGAGAACAAAGGTCTAGGATACTGCATTAGTTACCAGAAAACTAGGGGAATTTAGAGGGAAAAAAATCCAATCCATATTTTCTGTTTCCCAGGATTTTAAAAAGTAGCTCTTCCCCAACCCTGTTGCTAGCTTGTTGCAATATAAAAGCCCTGGTGCACCTGAATTTACTCCTGGCCTTACTAATGATTCATAGTGTGATCTTGGGAAATGTGTTTAAGCTTTCTGAGTCTTAACCTCCTTGTCTCTAAAACGGGCAATTAAAACAATCTTCAAGAGCCCTGTAAGGTTAACGCTGATAAAACGACTGACTCCGCCCTTCTTCCTTAGTAAGTAGTATCCAGAAAGCATTGCCCCACCTTGTCTTGTTGATGAACAATATTATGAAGCCTGCAGTCATTCTCTCTGTAGATCAGAGCTTAGTTCGAATGGAATCATGAAAATCTCTGATTCTGGCCTCCTAAGGAAAAATGAAACCCAGAGGATGTGGTCATACAGGATGGCTCCCATGCGGTCCTAGAACCCAGGATGCTTCACTCTTGACTCCATGCTCTTCCTTTTATACCATGTGGCTGTGAGTACATACTATGGGATGGGATTCAACCCTTCTAAGTAAATCCTCAGTCTGGTCTATATTGTTACTTGCCTGTTTCCACTAGAAGGAGTCACCCAGACATTTAGTGAGTGATAATCCTAGAAGTTGAGTCTGAGTACATCAGAGTTTGGCATTATTTGCAACATCCCAGGGATGATCTGTAAGACTCCATTGCTTTCTGGACTTTAGCGACCAGCTGATCTTCCCTTGGATCCTCCAAGAAAGGGGAAAAAATACTTGTCTTATGTTGTTTTAGCAAGGGAGTTCAGCCAAGTGGCAGGAGAGATTCCCTGGTCTGCATCTAAACATCAGTCAACAGAGAAGGAAAAGGCTCTTTTCCTTGGAGATTTTCGAGTTGAAGAAGTACAGCTGCTTGGGTGGAGGTTCTCTCATCAGAATAGAAATGCGCTAGATGGTCTTCAAGACCTTTTTGAACCTATGGATTCTAAACCTTAGAGGAAGCCAGAATATGTGATTATACCAGATGAGGAAAGTTAGGAGATATTCATCTTAAGAGGTATTTCTATTTGGCAGTCACATGTTACACTTGAGCAACAATTGTCTAGACTAGAAATATAGAACCACACGATGTTTATCATCATTGGGTCAATTTCTCCCCCTCTATCAAGTGAGGAGATTAAGGCTTAAAGAAAGGAAAGGACTTGCCAACCACCACAGGGCTCATGAGAGGCTTGAACCCATGTCGTGTGCCTCTACCACAGCTGACTCTCAGCTGGCTAAAGGAGAAAATGTGAGGAATTACCTGTCAAATTAGACTGAGTTCAGAGTAAATAGATGAGCACATTTATAACTCTAAATTAGACTTTCTATCAAATGGGACCAAACATATGGAAGGGGCTGCTGTCCTGCCTCAATTTAGCCAGGCCACCTTGTCTCAAAGCCAAGACTCAGCAGTACATGGATTCTGGGAAGTCCGGGGTCTGAATTGTTGTCTCTGATTACTGGAAGGACAGGTTAACTGAATGTCTGTGATCACTAACAGGTGATGGGCTTTGTGCCCACTCTGGAGACATTGTGGGAGACAAATTCTTTTAACAGCCTGTCCTCCCGGCATCAGGAGTCATTGAACAATCATGGATTGTTGTGTTTGGGTTTTTTTTTTTTTTTTGCTTTGTTTTTGGTTTTGTGTGTGTGTGTGTGTGTGTGTGTGCTGCATGCACATGCGTCCAAGACTTATGGGTGGTTTAGGGGAAAATGCTAGCAACAGTGTCAATGTCATTGTTAACTATATTTCATATTTGAGGTCTCATTGTTTTCAAATAAACAGTGTTTTCCATGACTGAGATATTTATTTTTGGGAAAGCAACAAGGTAAAAATTATGTTTCTCAGATGCACTGCTACTTTGGCGTTATTACTGTGTTCTCAGAAACTCTTTGTGTGCCACTAGGAATTAGTAGTAGAAAAAAAACCAACAACAACAGCAACAAAAAAAAAACAACTGGAAATGGATGTCTTCACTTTAGGAGTGGAGTATTAACAACCAGAAAGAAAGTTTGGATATTGCCTTTTAACTACTAGTTAACATCATGCTTGATCAACATTTGCTCCTAGTTATCACCATTAAATTAAGACATTAATGGTAAACTGAGGTTACTGATGCGTCATCACATTTAAGTAAAAATAATATCATGCTTTCCCCAAAGAAAAATTAAGCCTCCCAATCTTAGGATCCAACTGTGTAGTAGAATTCAGAGACTTCTCATTCAATCTTATATCCTATGCAGCTACAAATATTTTTTAAATGTTAGTAATAAACATTGGAATTTTGTCTTAAAGAGTTCAAAACCTTGGAACCCAGTTTTCTCACTACATCTGTAAAGGCCATTACAGACCCAAAGCTGTTTTGAAGTTTTCATATGTTGTTTGCTGAAGTCATTGTAATTTTTTTTGCCTGCTTTGCCTTTTTTGTACAGGGGTTTTGAGTGTGAAATGAAAATTAAAGTTTCGTACATATATTTAAAAATGCACCTCTATTTTATATGATGCTCAGGGTTGAGTGGGTGATAAGCACATGATGATTAGTCTACATAGATATTTGCTAGACACGTACTCTGAGAAGATCACACCAGCAGCCCTTCACCTCTCTATACCTGAATTTCTTAAAAAAAAAAAAAAAAGTCATACACAAAATGTGCTACTCTTGGTACCAGCTGTCTTTTGTTCATTTTGCAAGAGAACCCTGAATAACAGCCAAAGGCAGGAAATTACAAAAAAAAAAAAAAGGCAGAAAATGAACAGAGACATGATTGATATCTAGAGATGCCTGAGCCCTACTTGTCGAGAGATGCTAAGAAACACTAATAAGTGATCTTTTATTCTTTCTTTTGAGTGCAATACTACTTCATGGGTTTGGCAAGATCAGCAAATAGCCTGTTTTATGTTAAGTGTATTTTTCAGGCAATGTAAGCCCTGAAATAATTCTTTTAACTATTCAACTTTGAGGCTTTCCTATAGCATTGCTTTTAATCCCTGCACTTCTGAAGCTGATCACCTGAGTTCTAATTGTGTGTACTATCAATGGCTCAGAATTCCCAAGAGAGACCTTCCATGATGCCCTGTGCAAAAGACAAAAGCACAATTATTAGGATTATTTGTGACACAAAGGGAAAGAAATAGAAATAGGAATTTTTTCTGTAAATTGACAAATGGACAAATTTAAAGAGATAAAACCTAGAAGGAGAGGGAAAGAAAAGGGGCCTTGAAGAGTGTGCATGTGTGTGCCCCTAATTAAATGAGTGTTGAGAGTCAAAGACATGAAAAAATAAGGAAGGAAGAATATGCGTAACTGTCAAGGAAATACAGATAGTGAGGAATTGATGGATGTGCAATTCAGAATAGTCTTTATACCAGCCAGAAAGTTGACTGTTATTCAGGGTTCTCTTGAAAGGATGGGGATGAGGAGCTCAGCTGACCACATTCATGAAACCTGGTGAATATTTGCAGTCTTTCTTCGTGCCTGATTTTACCTTTTGGCTTATCAATGTGTAGATAGAATTTCTAGGTGTTTTCTGCTTGAAAGGTCTATATTATATTTGGCCATCACAACTTAAGTGACTGATTAAATAATACTGAATTGTATCGATCAGTTTATTTAAGCTATTCATATTCATTAAATACAATAATCCATCCAGTACCTAAATCCTAGTGCAGACTGGCCTAATACCATGCTGACCTCACCTTCATAGTGCCTCTTATATCATAAATAAAGTCCTAGGCCATTCTGTCTGCTTCTGCTCAGAAGTCAAACTCTAAAGAAGAGAGGTTTCCTGTGCTGGTCCCATCAGGTTCCTGAGGCTGTGTCTTTGATGCTCTACTGCTTTCCTTGCCTATTTCTCTTACATAAAAGTCTGAAAATTCTGGAACTGTTGGAAATGGATGTTCTGAAAATATGTTCTGCAAAATACCCCCATCAGATTGCCATTTAAAATTGTGCTATGTAGAATTTTAGGTAAATCTCAGAATTTAATTTTAAAAGAGTGTCTTTGGAGACACACCTTTTTAAAATTTACTTAAGAAAATCTTTTCTTGGCAGGGCGTGGTAGCTCATGCCTGTAATCCCAGCACTTTGGAAGGCTGAGGTGGGTGGATCACCTGAGGTCAGGAGTTCGAGACCAGTCTGGCCAACATGGTGAAAGCCTGTCTCTACTAAAAATGCAAAAATTAGCTGGGCACGGTGGCATGCACCTGAAATCCCAGCTACTCAGGAGGCTGAGGCAGGAGAATCGCTTGAATTTGGGGGACAGAGATTGTAGTGAGCCGAGATTGCACCGTTGCACTCCAATCTGGGTGACAAGAGTGAAACTCCATCTCAAAAAAAAAAAAAAAGGAAACAGAAAAAGAAAAAAGAAAATCTCTATGACATCTTCTACTTTCCCCCATCAAATCTCACACTGCCAGATTATTTCTTTTATCTGCCTGCATTTTCTGTGTATTTTTAAATGTTCCTTGTTTGCACAATGACATGCTTTGTTTCAAGATGGGAGCTACATTTTATTCACCATTCTTAAGCCACCCAAGAGGTAAAGTTTTCAGTGCTGTGATTTGAGGAACGGCAGTTTTAAGAGGCTCCCTACACCTTGAAGAACATGCCTCTAGAAAATATCAAAAGCACTTCGGTGAGGCTATCAAATTATTTTCTTCCAAATGTCAATATATTTGAAAAAAATGTTCCTTTTATATGAGACAAACAATAAAATCACTGTGGGGAAAGGTACGGTAGCAGTGGGGTTCCATGTGAATGTGAGTGGGGAGGATATGCTAGACTATGCATAGAAATGATAGGGAGCTCTGGTGAACTCTGAACCTGATGAGTGTTTATTAATCTGTCAGATGTGTGGGCATTTCCACATCTATGGTGCTGTCATTAATGTACACCCTCTTTTTTTCGTCTATATGAAGTCTACTTGTGTACATTAAAGCCCAGGTCATTCTCCACCTCCTTTGTGAAGCTTTCCCTAATTATACCAGCCCATGCTAACCTTTCCTTTTCTGGGTCCCTAATGCATTTAATTTATTTGATACTAAATACAGGCCACTTTATAGCACTTGAAATAAGCATTTGTTTTTTCTACTAGATTTTGATTTCCTCAGTGTGTCGCTTAGAAGGCTGGGCTCAATATAAGCCAGTGGCTGAGAGGCTGTCTGCCAAGGGGAAACTTCAGGGTCCTGAGACCTGATATACTAAAATCAAACCCTGAGAATTAATTTCTACAGCTCACCAACCATCCACAATAACAAATTATCTGCTTCCTTGGCTGGTCAATTTTATTTCAAGAGGAAATATTTACCTACCTGTCAGGATGTTTTCAACTTCTGTGGACACAGCCTACAGCTTGAGGCTGCTCCGCCAGGAGTCCAGATGAGAAATCAGGCTGTTGTCTTGATCAAAAGTCAGTCAGCTAGTCCTGGCAAGGGCAGGAAGCCAACATAGTAGTTAAATTATGTCTTGGGACGTCAGTCTGGGACAAGGCTGCTACTTTATAAGAGAGCTGAGTTTGACACACTCAGAGGCAGAAAGGCACCAGAAGCAGGGAAGTTCACATAACCAGACGAATTGATTCAGCACCTTGGAGAGCAACCTAGGTGTTGTGCTCTAACAGCATAGTCTTTACACTGGATTCTACAAGCCCTATTAGTTGGTTCAACTTTGTCTCTAGAACTCTGGTTTTCAAAGATAATATACTCCTTCTAAAAATAAAGTTACCAGGTAGCTAGAAATCCACTTTCTTCTTTGTGGAACTTCTGAATATCACACAAAATGGGCAGAAAGAAGTTTTTGAAATGCCGAGGAATCACCTTGAGTGTTCATATTTATGGTGTTTTCAGATTTAAGCCAAACTTATAGGCATGACTCTTTCTTCTTCTTTAGTCCCACACCTCTTAGTCATACATATTTCTTTCAAAAGAGCTCTCAAAATATAGCAACTTCTCCCTAGTGTGTTTTGCTTTATTTTCTCAAACCATCATCATCTCCTCCCTAGATCGCCCAGCCTTTTCTGTTGTGGCTGCAATTTTTTCTCCACACAGCCAACACTCATTTTGCTGACATGTATCTGACCACATTGATGTCTTTAGAAAGTTTCCTGAAATATATTTTCAGAGTTGTTAATTGGTTTTCAATGTGTAAGGTGAGAGGAAGATGTCAATTTTCAAATATTTGTGAAACAAGATTAAAGACATTATTTTACTATTGTTTTTACTACCGGATTTTTTTTGTATATTGCAAATCTCCATGGGAGGGTATACCATATGATACATATCAATTCTCAAGTTTATTTGTCTAAAGACTCTTGTATATTTCACAAAACATCTATAATTTCTCATGGACATTAGCATTCTGCAAAAACATTACTAAGTCAAACTCAATAGCTTGAGATACAAGGCCTTCTATGAGATAAACTGCTTAATTCTCCCATCTCACTTACCTTCTATCAAACACCCATCCCATTTTCCCATGCTACAAAACTGGTTACAGTTTTCTAACATATCATCAATTTTTTCATAGTTATATGTTGCTAATAATGCTTCCCCTTCTGTCTGAAATTCTACTTCCTTTCATCTGCCTTATAAAATTATATTCATCCTTCAAGGCACTGCTCAAATGTTTCTTCCTCCTTGGACCTTTCTGTGTCCTATCCCAAAAAAATTATGAACTCTTTTCTGTGGTTCTCATCCCTCTCCTCTCTCTCTCTGTCTCTCTCTTTCTCTCTCTCTCGATCTGCCTATATACACACATACACAATACATATACTTTAATATATATGCAGTTTTATATATAATCTATATATAATATGGTATTTAATATTATATTAAAGATGAGTGAGATTGGAGAAATAAACACAAAGAGACAAACATAAATGAAAACATGTTATATATGGATGTTCATCATAATATTTTTCACTTATGTGTTTACTTATGCTTTCTTCACTGAACAATGGATTCCTTAAAGGCAGTGACTATGTCTAATTTCTCTCTTAACCTCTCTATTCACATTATCTAATGAAATGCATAGCATTCAATGTCTGCTAAGGGCATATTTAAATGAATTCGCTCATCTCGCTTAGAGCTGAAGCCCAGGCCATCCCACCACTCAAAGCAAGATGAACTTGTGTGCTTTTGCACAAATGCAGTTCTGCCTGCTGATCTCCCTCTGGTGGGAGCTTCACTTTGCTGAGGATGCTCGTCCAGAACCACTATGTAAGATTCAAAATAGATGTCATGGTAATGGATATAGTCTGGCTCTTGCTCTGCTCTCCAAGCCATGATTCTGGCATGGACTGTGCAATCCTGGAAGAAGAATCTTCTTTTTGTGTTCTCACAAAGCAAGCATGAATGATGACAGCCATGCACCAGGCCATCCAGAAACTACTGGTTCCCTGTTACTCCTGTTAGTGTATTTGGTACTGCCAGTGTACTCTGCTACTCTCACCTAAATAAATCTCCCCAGGATCTGTCAATAAGATGCTGATAGGATTTTCTAACAGGAACATTTCCCCAAGATGTTCATGCTAGAGCAGGTCTCAGATATGGGTTATTATTCAACGACACATTTGGGCAAGGGAGAATAACAAAACCTAATCACAAATGTTCATCACTGATCTCTATGGTAATTGTCAAATTTAAAGGTGGAGGCAAGGGTGAGCCACTTTTAATGCTGAAAGCTGCCTGTGCCACACTAAGGTTCTTGTAGTGCCAGAATGGATACATCACCACAGAACCTGATATATCACAGAATTGTAGTCCAATGCAATCATACAATATGGAGACAGAGACATGATTACCAGGTGACATAGCATTTGGGCTGGTTGGCCTAAGAAGGTAGAGATTGTCCTCAATAAGGTGGAGAAATGTAAACACACTAGTATATAAGGTGATAGGCTTCCACTATGGAAAGTGAACTTATTTAGAGAATAGCTCTCTTTGCTGAGTTGTGAAACCCAGCTATCTTCAAAGTTCCTGGGTCAACAACCATGAACGCCTAGGCACTGAGTAAGATGATGGAGGATTAGCCACTGGACCAGGGGAGCGATAACTAAAGCCACTTTCAGGATTGATCCCATCCACTGGCCTACAGTGAAAAGCTTCAGGCTTGATAGAAGTGAAGTGTAGAAAAATATCTTTAAAACAAATAATGGTTTCCCATAATATGCCATTATTTCAAAACTTTTAATATTTTCACATCTTTTATTTATTATCATTATTGTTTACATGGAATAAAAAATTCTTATTTTTATGAAAATAGATTCAAACTGTATATAATTATGTGAATTATGTGTCTTGACTTTTAATTTAAAATATATAATGAACACCTTTCCAGGCCAGTGTGTATGTGCATATGAGAGTGGGGCAGGTGTATACATTAGCACATACATACATACAATTATACTTAAAATTTGTTTTTTATATATAATTAATCCAATTTATTTTCACTTACTTTTTAAATAAATTTACTGAGGCTCAGTTGACAGACAGTAGACTGAACCTATTTAATGCATACATTTGTGAGTTTTGACATGTGTGCACACTCACATGTAATGTGAAACCATAACCACACCACACACTACAATAAATATGTTCACTATCCTATTTCCTCACGCCCCTTCTTAATCTTCCTCTCCTATTCCAGCCCCTGCCATTCTCAAACAACCACTGGTCTGCTTGCTGTCATTATAAGTACATTTTTATTTCCTAGAATTGTTGTAAGTAGAATAGTATAATACTTATTTTTTTCTGTTTCATTTTGTTCACTCATCATAAACACTTTTTTTTTTTTTTGAGACAGAGTTTTGCTCTCATCACCCAGGCTGGAGTGCAGTGGCGTGATCTCAGCTCATTGCAACCTCTGCCTCCCGAGTTCAAGCAACTCTCCTGCCTCAGCCTCCTGAGCTGGGATTACAGGCATGGGCCACCACGCCTGGCTAATTTTTGTATTTTTAGTAGAGATGGTGTTTCACCATGTTGGCCAGGCTGGTCTCAAACTCCTGACCTCAAGTGATCCACCAGCCTCAGCCTTCCAAAGTGCTGGGATTACAGGCGTGAGCCACCACACCCGGCTAGGAACGCTTTTAAATTTATCCATGTTGTTGCATGTATCAATAGGTTGCTCCTTTTTATTGTTGACTATTATTCTATTGCATGCTTGTAACACAGTTTGTTTATGCATCCATATATTTAATATTTTTTAATCACAAATTAAGATATTATAAACATCCATTTGTAAGTTTTATATGGACATATGGTCTATTTACTTAGGAGTACTATGGCTGGACCATATGGCAAAAATATTTAAAGTTCTTGAGAAACTATAAAATTGCTTTTCAAAATGACCATATCATTTTAAATTCCCACGAGCAGTGTATGAGTGTTTCAGTTGCCAACAAAGCCTCACCAACAACTGGTATAACCAGCCTTTTTAAATTTAGCCATTCTAATGAGTAGAGGTAATATCTTATTGTGGTTTTAATTTGCATTTCGCCGAAGACTAATGGTGTTTAGAGTATATTCATGTACTTTGTTCGTTATTCATATGTCTTGTTTGTTTTTTGGTAAAGAGTCTGTTCGCATCTTCTGCTTTTGTTATTGTCTTCATTGTTTTCTTATTATTGGGTTTTGAGACTTATTTGTAATGAATACAAGTCCTTTATCAGATACAAGATTTTCAAATATTTTCTCATAGTCTGTGGTTATCATTTCATTATCTTTACAGTAGCTTTAGAAAAGCAGTACTTGTTGATTCTGATGAAGTCCAATTTATCAACTCTTTTTATCTTCTATTGCACTTTTGGAGTTGTATCTAAAAAATTCTGTCTAAACGAATGTCACAAACATAATCTCCTAAGTTTTCTTCTGAAAGATTTAACATTTCAGGTTTTACATTTAGGTCCATAATCAATTTGTGTTAGTGTTTGTCTATTTGTGTCTATGGTGTTAGGGATGGTTTGAATTTCATTATTTGCATAAGGATTCCAGTAGTTCCTATGTAACTGCTGAAGACTGTCCTCTCTCCACTGAATGGCCTTTGCATCTTTGTCAAATATAAATTGACTGTATATGTGTGGATCTAATTCCAGTTCCTAGTCAGTTCCATTGATTTATTTGTATAACTTAACAACTTAGCATAAATACTACACTGTCTTGATTAATGTAGCTTGATAATAAATCTTGAACTGAGATAATGGAAATCCTCCAATTTTGTTCATTTTCGAATCAATTTTGGCTGTTCTGGATGCTCTCAATTCCTTTATGAATTTTAGAATTACCTTGTCAATTCCTACCAAAAAAATTATCCTGCTGAGACTTTTATTGAGGCTCTTTAGAATATATATATATATATTAATTTGGGGAGAATAGACCTATAAACCATATTGTGTTTTCTGATCCATAAAAAACTAGTAGTAAATCTGTCCATTTGTTTAGGTCTTTAATTTTGTAAGATGTTCTACATAGATAATCTTTGACTACTTTTTCTTCATCAATTAGAATCCCTTTTATTTATTTACTTTTTAAACTTATAACGCTAACTAAAATCTTTAGCACAATGTCGAATAGATGTTGTAAGAGTGGACATTCCTATCTAGTTCCTGATCTTAGGGGGATTCATTCAGTCTTTCAGCTTAAGAATGACTTTAATTGTAGGTTTTATGTAGATGCACTTTATCAACTTGAGAAATTTCCTTTTTATTTTGCTAAGTACTTGTCAGGAATGCATCCTGGATTGTGTCAAATATTTTTATGAATCTATGAAAATGGCCATATTATTTTTTCTTTTTAAATCTATTTAATATTAATATGGTGAATTATATTAATTGACTTTTGAATGTTAAACCAAACTTGCGTTACTGAGGTTAACCCCACTTAGTTATAATTTATTATCTTTTTTATACATTTTAATATTTGATTTTCTTAAAATTTGTTAATAATGTTTGCATCTGTTTATAAGGAATATTGGTCTGTAGTTTCTTATCTTTGTAATGTTGGTCTGGTTTTGGTATCAGAGTAGTGCTGGCCTCATAGAATGAGTTAGGAAATTTTTCATCCTCTTCAATTTTCTGGAAGATTTGAGTAACAGTCACCCTTCTTCAAACTCTTTAAATTTGAACTCTTAATCATTTTGCATTAGCTTAAATATTACTTTCTTGGGAGATCTCATCTGGAATTCTTAGATTTTTTATATCCTTCCTAGGTATGTGTTACCACGATCCACTATATTTTTTCTTTCATTAATGCACATGCCATCTATAAGTGCTTTATTATGATGAATTTTCCCTGCCAGACTTTAAACTTCATGAAGTCAGGGTGCTTTTCTGTGTTGCTCACTGCCTTATCGCCATTGTCTAATAATACCCAGCCCATAGTAAGGCTGGAAAACTTCATAGTTAAGTAAATTAATAATTTTTTGACCAAATGCTCTTAAATATCTAATGGGAAGATCATTTTTTCCTGTGAAATAAAATGTAATCAAGAACAAAATTATACAAGTTTCTAGTTTCTTAATATATACAATTCATACATCCTGAAATGAATTCTATATAGTCATACTGTACAATTTTTTATAGTATAGTGGCGTATACTTCTGGGTTCCCCTTGGTTTAGTTTTATTTAGTAATTTTATCAGTATTAATATTAATACTAGCATATTATATATGTGTGCACATGTGCAGGTTCACAATCTTTGTTATAGTGTTTAAAAGAATCAGATATTTATTTTTTCTATCCACTCTAGCATAAAAAAACTATAGAATATATGTTGTTTGAAAAATCTGAAACAAGGAACCCTCTCAACCCCATTTTTTTAGGGGAGGAATTCTCAGTCAATGTTCTCAATTTCTTCTGCATTTGTGACCCTTGTTCATGTAGTCTACATATTTCTTTTGATTTTTAGTGATTTGTATTTTTATAGAAAATGATACATTTTATCCACATTTAAAAATATTTAGTAAAAACTTTTACACTTTTTTCCATCTTTTTAATTATTTTCTTTTTACTTGTAGTTATATTCAGTTCTTTGGAACTATTTTTTTTGAATTTTTGTTTTTTGTTTTATTTACCTTGATTAGACAAATACAATATTTATCTATTTGTGTGTATGCATTTGTGCACTCATGGTTGTATTTGTGTGTGTTGTAATAAGTAGCTATTGGACAATAGTAAATGGTTTGAGAGAGAAAGCGAGGTTCTAAGTGCAGACACCCTAGGTTTTTATTTAAGTTTCATGACTTATTTAACGTACACTCTTGGGCAACTTTATTTGTACCTCAACTTAATGGACTGTTAATGTGGACTGTTGGGCTGTTAATTATAAAAATGTAATAAGGGGCTTGTATATAGTAACCAATCAATAATTATTTGTTACAATTATCAATATATCTATTGTAGTAATTTTTATCTTTATTTTCTACCACCTTAAACTTTTCTACTCTTATTAACTTTCTTATTTCTTATTTTTGTAACTTATTTTGTGGACTATTTCATGCTTTTTTTCTCTGTTTATGGGAAATCTCTTTCAGGAAATGCATTTTTCTATCGCAATATCTTCAGCTGCATTTCATAATTATTTTTCCCAGGCTGTTTTATATTCTGTATATATTTTTTATCCATTTAAGTGTTATTTAGGAGTGATTTTAAAAATCCAAGTAGTTGAGGATTTTGTTGGGCTTTGCATTCTACTTTTGTCATTTGTCATTAATGTTAGTATTGCATCACGATCAGAATGTGTGATCTATACTATCATTACCACTTTGGAATTCACGAAGAT
Source organism: Hylobates moloch (assembly GCF_009828535.3). Lineage (NCBI taxonomy): Eukaryota > Metazoa > Chordata > Mammalia > Primates > Hylobatidae > Hylobates > Hylobates moloch. The sequence continues at coordinate 16,087,913 of NW_026652288.1, read as the reverse complement.
TTTCTAAGTAACATCATAGTGAATTCCCCTGAAAACAGAGTTTGATACCAGGACTTAGGCCCAGATCATTTGTTTGGAAGGAAACCCAGGAAGCAGGGGCAAGAGGACAGAGGGAGTGAGACAGGGAAAGAGGAGCACCTGACAACAGATGCGTTGTTGAGCAAGTTGCTTCTGTGGGAAACTAGAGCTCAGTCCTTTCAAAGCCCTCTGAGGAGCCATGTAGAAAACTCCTAAGTATTGTCTTTTCAAAGAACTGATGCTAGGGCATTTATCCACTCTTTCCTAGCCCCCATTAACTGAACTTTGCCCGGGGTAGGGGTAGTATTTGCGCCCTGTCCTTCTGAGATGCACCTGTGCATGGACAGAGCAAGCCTCAAGCCTCTTTGACTTCACTTACTCTAGTATCACGTGCTGGGAGGGGAAGAGGTGAAAGAGCTCCCTTGGTCCTTTTTTATAAGGGCACTAATCCCATTTCCCAGGGCTCTGCCCTCATGGCCTAATCACCTCCCAAAGGCTCCACTTCCTAACACCATCACACTGAGTGTTAGGATTTCAGTAAAGAGATTTTTGGACAGGACATGCGCATTCAGTCTGCAGCAGCAGGCCACTGACAATGCACATGAACTGTCGACCACAGCTGCAGCTGACATCACGTTTGCCTCAGGGAGTCTGGAGACCTAGATGGCAGGTTATACATAAAGTCGCTTGCATTTTTGAAGTGTGCCAATAATAATGTTTTGTTTTTTAAGGATGTTTTTGAGGCATAATTTCCAGTCTTTGCTGCTAATCTTGCACTGAGGAGAAGCTCAATACATCACAAGGAAGACAATTATATTTTGGTATATATAATAGCATAACCATGTTATGAGAAAAGAAGTATAATTCTGTATCTTCTTATTTAACAAATGATGAATAATTTTTCTCATTTATTCGACTAAGTTTATTTATGTAAAACTGGAACTTGAAGAGTAAATAACACTTCAGTATTAATTAAGAATAGATAGAACAGACACATTCTGAAATAATTAGCATTAGTAATTTCCTAAAAACGTGTTGTCTCCTTTCCTGTTATTACAAATAATAACACTCACCTGATGGAGCAACTTCTTATCTAGAGAGAAATGATAACCCTGTAAGAAAATCACATCTCTAATATTAAATTATTAGAGGGGAAAACTTCATTGCCTCTCCTAATTATCAGACTGGTATTTTTTTCTTTGATTTCAATATAAATTGTTATTACATCCTATTCTACTGAAAAGTCATTCCAAAAAACTTTGGGTACTCCCTTAATATGATAAAGTTCATATAAAATTAATTATGGCAAGTAAAGAGCATACATTTAGAAGAACAGAAAGGGGAGCAAAGTAGAGTATATGAAGAACATTCAAAAATATTTAAGACAGATGATGGATTAACACTGCTACTGGTAATAGGGAATCTTATGTAACATAAGATGTTACAGATGGTAGGAATTATGGATATGAAAGGTTTCACACTGACAGACTTTGCTAGTGTTTTTAATAAATGTCCCATTCTAGCCTTAGACAGAGTTGGGTTGTTTGAGAAGCAGCCATGAATGGCATGTTGATTTCAACTGCCTGTTATTAAGTCATTTTGCAGCCTCAAGATAGCAGGACCCTACCTGTGGAATTACAGTTTTCTGTGCACCATTTTTTTCAGAGGGTTGTCAATTTAGCATCCCTGAATTCCTCTTGTTGTACATCAATATCATTGACACGGGATAGAGAAGAAGCTCTCAGTAGAAACAGCCTTCATTTCTTCTCCTGAACTCAGGCACTTAGGCATTTATTGTGGTGTTACTGAGTTACTTATACTCAGTGTAAGACAAGGTGCTAATTGCCAAGAATATGGTTTATGAAAGTCATACAATTCACATGCTAATTGTCAGGGGCAGGGCATAAAAGTATGATTCAATTGGATAAGTATTATGATGGAGATAAACACAAGTCATCGAATAGGAATGACATGAGAAATCTAACCTAACCTAGGTCAGGTTGGGGGAAAGTCAAGAAATCCACCCAGGATATGGCAGCTGAGCTAAGCTTTGAAGATTGGAAGGTAAAACATCCAAAGGGGGAAAGATGAGGCCGCCTGTTTCTGATAGAGGTAGCAGCATGTGCTAAGACAGGAAGGCATGGCCTCAGGGACTTTGTATGACTGAAACATATCATTTTTATTTATTTTTATTTTTTTCTGAGACAGGATAAATAATGGAAACCCAGTGAGAGGTGAGGCTGTACGATAAAGTAAAAGCAGACAAGGGTGATGGGAAGATATGAAAAGATTTTAAACTGAAAACTGATTTGGTCAAAATGTATGCTTTCCAGTGATTGTTCTGGCTGCTAGGTTGGAAGATGATTTGGAAAATACAGATAGAAGAGAGAAAACCAGTTATTAGTAACAAGAGAATATATGTGAATGCTCACATAGTATTTACCAGGAGTTAGGCCCAGTGAGTGAATTACATATATTAACCTCTTTATGTGATCACTGCTCTCTGATATGGCTTGCCTGTGTCCCCACCCAAATCTCATCTTGAATTGTAGTTCCCATAATCTCCACACGTGGTGGGAGGGACCCCATGGGAGGTAATTGAATCATGGGGGCAGTGTCCCTCATACTATTATGATGGTAGTGAGTAAGTTCTCATGAGATCTGCAGGTTTTATAAGGGGCTTCCTCATTCTCTTGGCTCTCATTCTTCTCCTTCCTGACACCGTGTGAAGAAGTATGTGTTTGCTTCCCCTTCTGCTATGATTGTAAGATTCCTGAGGTCTCCCTAATGCTGCAGAACTGTGAGTCAATTAAACCTCTTCCCTTTATAAATTACTCCGTCTTGGGCCGTGCTTTATAGCAGTGTTAGAACAGACTAATACACTATCTAATAAATCCCATTTTGAGAGAGGAGAAAACTGAGGTACTGATCAAGATTCTCTCCTTGATCAAACCCTACTTGGGCTCCTTCTGAACTTTCTGTTCAGCTAGGTCTGACTTTGGACTTTCATATTTGTCTCTGCATTGTCCAAATTTAGCAAGAATCCCGCTAAGTCAGTTTAACCAGGACCCCCACCCTCAATATCTAATCAGGTTCCTCAGTCTTCACCTCAAGGTGATGTCACCCTAGCCTGCCTTCAGCAAGCATTCTATTAGGTCGGTTTAACCAGAATCCTCTCTCACCCTGATGTTTCTTCTTAGTAATTTTCTATCTTCCAACACCCACCCTGCTCCTTGACTATAAATTCCCACTTGTCCATGCCAAGTTTGAAGTTGAGACCAATCTCTCTTATGCCTATCATAATTGCTCCACCCCTTGAAGAAAGTTGGCCTTATCATCTTCAACAAGCATTATTGGATATTCTTCTTTAACAGCACAAGGATGGTAAGTAAAGCAGCAGATCTGGGATTCTAAAGCAGGCAGCTGAGCTCCAGAGCTTGTGCTCTCAATCACTGTGCTGCAAGAAACTTTTTTTTTTTTTTGAGACAGAGTCTTGCCCTGTCATCCAGGCTGGAGTGCAATGGTGCAATCTCGGTTCACTGCATCCTCCACCTCCTGGGTTCAAGAGATTCTCCTGCCTCAGCCTCCCAAGTAGCTGAGATTACATGCATGGGCCACCACGCCTGGCTAATTTTTTGTATTTTTGGTACAGACGGGGTTTCACCATGTTGGCCAGGCTGGTGTCAAACTCCTGACCTCGTGATCCACCCGCCTTGGTCTCCCAAAGTGCTGGAATTACAGAGTGAGCCGCCACACCCAGCCCCAAGAACCAGAATTTTTATGGGCACCCACTGTGTGTAGACAGTATATTATGCACTCAGTACACTTTATCCCAATGACTTATCACACCAGTGGCTTGAGGTAGATAATTTTACAGACAAGAAATTAAGGCATAGAAAGATTGGTTACGTTTCATAAAGGCGCATAGCTTGTGAACAAGAGTTCACAACAAATCCAGAATGAGGATTTGGATTCATGTTATTTCATTCCAGAGCACCTGCTTTTAATTGCTCTGCAAGGCTGCCCATGAAGAAGCAATTGCTATAATTGCAGAGTGGTTCTAACTACTGAAGCAGAAGCTAGAACTTTTACCTGATGTAAAGCCATCACAGAGGCTAGAAACTGAAGGATATAGAATGAATAAAAATAAGTGTGCCATGATCAAAATCTCTCTACTATTTCCCTTGAGGTGACTGTACTTGCCTGTTTCCTTGAATGGAATCTCCCTCACTAGATTCTGAGTTTTTTGTAGAAAAGGATCCTGATTTCTTTATCTGTATACTCCCAGATACAAATTAAATGTGAGATGAGCACATTAATTAATGCTTCTCGACCTGTGAATGGTCCAGCACAGACCACAAGGCCTTTGAGCAAGGAAAGGAAGCATGTCTGTCTCTTAGGATGCTACAGTGCAGGCAGACTCTTTCACAGAGAATATGTTGGTCTTGTGCTATCCAGGATGGTAGCCACTAGGCACATGTGACTACTTAAATTTAAGTTAGATAAATAAAATAAAATTTTAAATTTGATTAGTCAGACATCTAGCCACATTTCAAATGCTTAGTAGCCACATGCCATGGCTACTCTAGTAGACAATACAAACAGAACATTTCTGTTAGGGCAGAAAATTCTGTTGAGGAACCTTGCATATTCCCCAGGCCTTGACATGTCTGTTTTAAAATCCCTTAGACAGCTTTCCAAAAAGTGGATTTCTGAGTCCTATTCCAGATCTGCTGATCAAAATTTCTTTGCAGAAAGCCAAGAAGTCTGAATTTTTAATATTCATCTATATAATTTATTTTAAGAAACAGTGGTGTAGATCTTTGATTTTCAACATTTTTGTCTAAAACCCCTTTAGTTCAAACAAAATCCTACCTACAATTATAGCAGAGTAAAACAAAAAAAAATGGAACTGATTGAAGTAGTGTAGTGGTAGCCCTGTAGATCTAACTACTCACTGCCAGATCCCCATGGAAAACTAAAGCGCAAGGATATTAAACTTCACATTTGGAAAACTAGTGGTCCAGAACTTATAGGGGCTTCCCAGCATCTCTGAGGTTCTAATTCCCAAAAGATTGGGAAGATTGATGATCTGAAGTTTGAGTAATCAGAGCCATCTCTCTAGAGCCCAGAATCCATAAACTGGACTTGGAAAAAGGGGTCATAATTTGAACACGAGTGTTTAAACAACTAATATGTACAAAGGTTTAAAGGTAGATGCATTCTCAGTAAGCCAGGCCCCATGACAAATCACCCTGATGTTGATGAGGCATGGGGGATTGGGTTAGACAGACACTCTCTAAGCCTCCAGTTCTGCATGGTTCTCATCACACATATCCAGGTGTTTTTCCCAACATGCTAGGCTTTGGCCTTAACTAACCTCAAACTTATATCTTAAAGTTTAGGACACTCACAAGCTAGGGATTGATATGTCACAGAGTAAGGGAGCGAGAAAGCTTCATGAAGTGGTGAGGAGATACGAACAGAGGGTTAAGAGATGGGGACTTCAGTCAGTCTCTGATACTGGAAGATTGGAGCCAGGTGAGATTTCAGCTGAGACGAGGTATCAAACTATCACCTCAATCAAAGTACAGTTTTACATGAGAGGAGAAAAGAGAATCCTTTACCAAGTGCATCTGGATATCCTGGCTGGTTAGCAGGACACGCTACCCAAGATCAGAATAATACCTCTTGCTGGATTACTAAGGTGAGCTCAGTTTCCTGCAGGAGTCAATATTATTGCTTTCACCTGCAGCAACTCCTGAGCTTGGACTGTTATCTGTTAATGAAGTAATGTTTCCTTTCTTTTCCTTTTTTTTTTTTTTGAAACAGGATCTCCCTCTGTCACCCAGGCTGGAGTGCAGTGGTGCAACCATGGCTCACTGCAGCCTCGACCTCCCATGCTCAAGAGATTCTCCCGCCTCAGCCTCCAGAGTAGCTGGACTATAGGCATGTGCCACCACTCTCAGCTAATTTCTCTAAAAAATTTTTTGTAGAGACTATGTTGCCCGGGGTGGTCTCAAACTCCCAGGCTCAAGCAATCCTCCTGCCTCAGCCTCCCCAAGTCCTGGGATTACAGATATGAGCCGTCACACCCAACCATCAACTAATGTTTCTAAACTTACTTTGCAATCTGTGAGGATTGATTAATACACAGTAGAGGGGGAGATAGGCATCAAATCATTCTCATTCTTACTCCCCAGCTTTACATAGAGTTATTGGCAGCTACACTGAGCAACTCATCCAAATATGGCAGATAGCGTCTATAATGCCACCATTGTGGCAATGTCCTTGTAGATGAGGTCTTTTATCCTTAGTAAAATGCAAGTATGTTTAGCACAGAGTGTTTCTTCCCCTGGGTTGAGCCATGGCTGAGAACTGAGGTAGATGATCATCAGTGTGTGCAATGATGTTTACTGAGTTCCATCCCTTGTCCTGGATCCTTCTGGCTCTGACATTCAATAGCATGCCTGTTATTTTAAACTATAGTGAGGACACTGAATGAATGAATGAATGAACAAAACAAAGAAAAAATGTTATTCCTTTAAACCTTTATTCTTTTGGGGCTTTTATTTGTAAACTACAGGGAAAACCATATTTACTTAACTTAATCTATCAGAATGACATTTACTTTCTTAAATTAAGAATTTTAATTAACTAATAAAGATTTCATGTGTCTTCTCTTAATGTTCATATTAGAGTAGACCATTCTGATGACAACTTTTATAGCTATAATTAAATAGTTCTAATATATTTACTTAGAATTTGCAAATAATAAGGAATATTTCATCTTTATTTTATAATTCATGACATATCCAGTTTAGCCTTGCGGTGGTCACCCAGCTTTCTGTGTCTTCCCTTATTCCCTTTCACAAGTCTGTGCTTTACTTAGGGAAAAACCTCGAGGTACTGATAGAACACAGCTGTAATGTCTGTGAGGTTCGGAGATGGAACCACCAAGGAAATGTCCTTTCCCTGCTTTGATATGTAGGGTAACGCTACCCCACAAGGCCACCGCACATATATCTCTCACAACTTACTCAGCATTAACCTCGAAAGTGACAGCTTGGCATGTGTTCCCTGGGTTCTATGCTGGTCAGAAATGCCCTTTTATGACATTCCTGGGAGAGGGTCATTATGCTGATGTCTGTGCTTCTCAGTGCTGGGGAGTCTATGCCTCTCAAAGAACACTGGTTAATTAACTGTGTGAGTTTGATTTTTAATGAGTTTATATTCAGCCAAAATACATCTTGTTCTTACCTTATACTTGTCTGACTGTGCTGTTCCAATCCAATCATTTGATCATTCAAACATTCATTTACTCTACATTACATTCCAAGCACTGGAATGGATATAAACTGGGCCAAACAAAGCAAGGCCACCCTCTCTTCCCAGAGGTCTGAGGACAGTGACTAAGCCCCATCTACATTTCTTTTCTTTCCTTTGTCTTCAGTTGTCCCTCACAGGGCGTGTTGTCCAGGTCTGTCTCCATCCTGGTCTTTTTCCTTTAGCATGTGGCAATGACCTACTTACTGTGGAAGGTCAGATCCCTGCCTGTTTTCTGCTGTCTCCAAAACAACATACCTTTACAATTAACAAAAATATAAATCTGGTCATCCGAGACAAGAATGAAAGGACAATCTCCTTGTGGATGGTCAACTAGCTTCCTCATCCCTGATCTGTCCCGAGGAGTCCCTCTCCCATAACGCCAATTTGACTCTCTCCAGCTGGACAGCAGCTTAGCTTCCAGAGGGTGGTCCCAGAGTCAGACTGCATCAGATTCGAATGTACCCCAACTGGGATACAGACACAAAATAAATCCGCCTCTTCCCAAGCACATTGCCCTGCAAGGGCTGCAGTTCTTTTTATGGCATTTGTAACCAACCAACTACTACCAATGCCCAGAAGCCTAAAATGTGGCTGGTGCTGTGAAAGTCAGAGTCTGAAAGGAAGAAAAAAGCCCCCAGTTTTTCTTCTCATGCTGATTTGACCTGGGTAACCTCTTCCAAGGAAGCTGGGCACCACTCTCCCTAGATTGCTATTTTTCAGATCCTCCAAGAGGGCACTTTGTACACACTGAGCTCTAAAGCATGTGGGAACTAGCGTCCTAAACTCTCAGAGCTGGAAGGACATTTACAGGTTGTCCAGTGCCAGCCTTTCACCAGCAGGCAAGAGAGCATGCTCCCCAAGGGGAAATGATTGTCCAAGGGCTGAGCCACAGGCTTGGCCAGAATTCCTGGTCAAAATACTCCTGTATTTGGTCAAAACATTGTCATTGAGAGTTTAAGCCATAGGTGTGAGTGTTGGCCACATCCCTAAGATTAGGAGTAGCATCTCTCAAGAAAGGGGCAGAAGACTGGTCACTCTTAGTCTTCTGAGGCTTAGTTTTCTTAAAACCAGACACTGATACAGGCAAATGTGGGTGCTTGGGAATAGAATGCAAAGACGATGCTAATCACATGTTAGGAGCAGAAAGGAGGCACCACAGCCCTGGGCCCAGGCTGAAGACTATCAGTTTGTGCTTCACACGTTGATAGTCAGTGCCCTGTCGGGAGCTGGAGCAGCCCTAGGCATCTGTGGGGCTTGTGTCAAGCTCCACTAATCTCATGATCCTTATCTCTAGCCTGGCTTTCAGTCTTGATCTAATGCCTGCCTCTCCTATCACCCACCCTCGCTCCATTGTCTTGACCTCCTCAAACATTGGCACCCCTTCAGCTCCAACCAAAGCCCTTTCCTTCCCTTCCAAGGAACACTTTCACCCCTCCATCCCCTATGAGTTTCTCTCCCCTGAGCGCCACAGTTCTAGCTGTCTGTGCTGCTTACTTTCTCACTGTTCCAGGGCAACTGCCTTCCTGAGGAATTTTTTTTATTCACTTTTTACATGGATCTCTGTGTCTTTCTCCCTAGCAGAGTTATAGTCTTCCAGGGATATGGGGATAATGAAGCTTATAATTCTCTGTGTCTCCTCACTGTGCCAAGCCCACATCTCCTGCCAGCTCACAGTTTCCAGGCTGAGGCCCTGTGCATGACAGGGCTCGAAAATGCAGATGCGCTGACTGGGACATGAAACTCTGGAGTCCTTGCCTACAGGGAAGCAAAACAAATTGAATCTGTCACTGGCTCACCCTTCCTAGGGCTTCCCCTGGTGCTCTTGACTCTCCTGGGTTGCCAATTGGGTCTTTGAAGCCTGGAAACCAAATTTATTTTGCTGAAGTATTGTGTTCCTTTACACTCAACTATTAAAAGCCCCATCTGCACTGGATACATCCCCTTTCATGGGCATTCATATTAGAGATAAACAACTTTACAGTCCATGCTAATGCTAGTAAGTCCATTCACATAGCTTTTCCTCTGACTTTCTTGTCAGTTTCCTTCAATCCTGTTTTGTCCAGTGAAGCACTAGCAATTGTTTATGAATCAGTATAGTTCTCACTTCTGGCATCATGGAAACCATGTACTGCTCTACGTTCTGCCCACTGGGAGGATTTTCTTCACCATTGTCCTTTAGGGTTGCCCTGAGCAAGGCTGTGGTGATTCAGTCATCCATTTTTGAGTAGTACTGGCATCTGTAAACCACTCTTGAATTGGTTCTTCCTGAGTCACCTGATGAAGAAACACCCCAGGGGCCATAGCCATGGATTGAGAGAAAGAAGGTGATACAACAGGAGTCTATTTTGAAAGAGTCTGAGCCACCTGGTCATGCAACTTACTTGTACCTTCTAGACTTGTACAAGCTTTCTCTATGATATACAATTTGCTGGCCGGGCGCGGTGGCTCACGCTTGTAATCCCAGCACTTTGGGAGGCCGAGGCGGGCGGATCACGAGGTCAGGAGATCGAGACCACAGTGAAACCCCGTCTCTACTAAAAATACAAAAAATTAGCCGGGCGCAGTGGCGGGCGCCTGTAGTCCCAGCTACTTGGAGAGGCTGAGGCAGGAGAATGGCGTGAACCCGGGAGGCAGAGCTTGCAGTGAGCCGAGATCGGGCCACTGCACTCCAGCCTGGGTGACAGAGCAAGACTCTGTCTCAAAAAAAAAAAAAAAGAAATACAATTTGCTATTTGTTGTTAGATTGCTGTTGTGCAAGACCACCTTTATCGCTAGATATGTCAGACAATACTTAGTTGAATATGGGAAGCTCAGGTCTCATAGTTGCCTATAGTCATGGCTGGGTATTCAGATTCTACCAAGTAGAAAGAAACACAGTAGCAAGCCAGAAGCTATTTCTCAAAAGAACAATAATTGCATGCAGAATAAGGCAAAGATTTGTGCTTGAATTGTAGAAGTCTTTGCAGTAATTCTTCCACAGATGCTTTCCAGATGCTCCATACAGTTCCCATATTTTCCAAGGCCATTTCAAATATCCATGGATCTGTTGAATCATAAGGAACAAGTGGTAGTGCAACTCTTACTACAAACTGAACTTGCCAATGAATTTTCTACTGTTTTCTTACTCTCAAATGTGGTGGTCTTACAGGTGACTCTGACAATAGGTCAACATGGCACACTCAAATGTGCTATGTGCTGCCTCCAAAATCCAAAATGCCCCTTTAAATTTCGCACCTCTTTTGTCATCCTAGGTAGTATGAGGTCCATCGACTTCTGTTTTTATCCTGGAGGGGATATTTCCTGATGCTCCATAATAGTTAAAGAAATTTACTGAGTCTGAGATGGTGGGCCCATGAATTTTTATGGGGTTTGTCTCTATCCGCTAGTTTACATGTCTTACTAAGGCATCAAAAATACTTGTCATTTTCTGCCCATAAGACCTAATCAATACAAAGTCATCAGGATAGGGGACATGTGTGATACTTCGTGGAATGTCAAATGACTCTGGACAGAAGAATCAACATAAAGGCAAGACTGTGATGGCATACTGTTAGCCATGCTAGATAAAAACCAATTTGCTGTCATGGTCCTTGCAAATTGATGTAGATAAATGAATTATCCATATCAATAACGTTATACCATGTGCCAAAACCTGCACTGATTTGTTCTAATAATGATGCTACATTTGGGATAGCAGCTAAAATTGCAGTTAACATCTGATTAAGTTTACATGATCCAGTTATTCTCTAAGACCTATTTGATTTTAACAGAAGCCAAATTGTTGAGTTAAATGAATATGTAGTAGGTGACACCACTTTTCTTCTTTCAAGTCTTTAATGTTGTCATTAATCTTTGCGATTATGCAGTATCGCTTCTAGTTTACTATCTTGGTAGGAAGAGAAGTTCCGGGGACTTCTACTTAGCCCTCTCTACCATTATCATCCTCATTTCTCAGGTTAGAGAGTCAATGTGAAGATTCTGCCAGTTGCAAAATATATCTATTCCAACTGTATATTCAAGAAAGGGAAATAACCACAGGGTGGATCCTGGACCAATTATGCCCACTGAGAGTTAGAGTTAAGCTAAGACCCTATCTATCACCTGTCCACCATAAGTGCCCTTTTTGACTGGTGGGATGTAGTGTCTATTAGGGTCCCCAGGAATTAACATCAATTCAGAACAAACACCTAATAATTGCAAAATGTCTGAGTATTTCTACTTCACAAATGCACATTCACTCCTGTAAATGGCCACATTCCCTTTTGGAAATACTTGGAGGAATATTTATGGTATGTACTCAAAGAAATGGTTCAGAGTCTTTTCTCAAGGAGACCTGGTCTCATTTCAATCCATAGTTTCTGGGGCTACGATTTGACTTAACTCTGGAAAGAGTCCTAGAATGCCCACTTTGGTGATGAAAGTCAAGTTTTCTCTCTCTCTCTCTTTTCAATCAGACATAATAGGATTTTTCCACTTACACATTTAGCAATAGTTGATGTCCTACTAGATCTTTGTCATATGAAAGATCTCTGTGGCCCAAATCAATCCAAGCCCTGATACTTCCCTGGTGCCCTTCATGACAGAGGCTCCCACTTTGTCCTTAGCAGGTAAGTGCAGTCATTTGGCCTCTTTTTCTACAAGAGTCTTGCATGTTCATTCAAATAAGGAAACACATCGTAATGGTGGCATCCCCTCCATTCAAGACTGATCTGTAAATGACAGGAACCACAATTTTTCAAGGATAAAGGTGCTCCCCTTAGTAATGCATTTGCCAATGTCTTAATGAAGGAATTATGCTCCCAGCCTCCTCATGGAACATAGTTGGGAAATGGTGTACAGGTTACACATAATAAGTTCAGTCACAATATCTCCCCAACCATACAGGGAAACTATGTCATTTTATCCTCATTAAATGTAACCGAGGAGTCAGCAAACTTTTTCTGAAGGGTCACGTAGTAAATCTCTCAGGCTTAAAGGCCACGTGATCTCTGTCACAATTACTCAACTCTTGTTGTAGCATGAAAACAGCCATAGACAATACTCAAATGATGAAGTATGTCTGTGTCCATGTTCCAATAAAACTTTATTTATGAAATCAGGGAGCTGGCCCAAAGACTGAAGTTTATCAACCGCTAATATAGGCCACTATTGAGACCAAGTTTCAGTCAACCAACCAAGTAAGCTTTTAAAGCCCCCTCTAGATGCATGAGCAAACATGTTATCTGGAATATCTAGTAATAAAAAACTTGACCGTATTCTAATATTCTATCCTCCTTAATCTAACACCCATAAAATCCACTTCTTTTCCCTCTGGTTTCTGCCAACATTTATTTGCACAATTTCAATCCTTTTTTGTGTAAGCTATTCCTACATGGACATAGAGAGATATGGCTCCTGCTATGAGTCTAATGGCAACAAAGTGTAGTTGTGGTAGGTTTTGAAGAGATTGATTGTCCACCATTATGGCATTAACACTGGGTAAGTTTATAATAAGGTTTATCAAGGAAAGGAAGGCTAGTCTCCTAAGACACTGCAAGGCCAGCTAATCTCAATGTCAAGGGAAACTCAGAGAAATTTGGAAGTTCAGTGTTACTGTTTCATCAGGGTCCAACGAGAATGAGATGTTCTCATTTCAAGTTTTAGTATCCTAATCTTTCCCAATAAGTGTCCTTTTACATGAGAAACTTGTAAAGACTCCGAATTCAACTGTCATTATAATTCAGCAACTAGCACAACAAATTTTGTGTCAGATTTTAGCAATATCAGCCCTTTGGCTACAAGAAGTAAGAGCATATTTTAGGGCTACCTTGAAAGCTCCTTGATTCCCAATGTGTGACTTGAGCTGATAGTCAAAGGACCAGAACTTGTCATTTTCTTTCTGTGGTTGCTTGAACTCATTTAGAAGAAGCCATCCCACACCACAGTCTCTAGAGTCCTTGTGACTGCCACAGCAATCAAGTGCAGTAGCCACTAGAGCTCCCAAGGCATGTCCTCAGTGGGCATATCATCACACTCAGCCACAGGTGACAGCTCTGTCAATCATGATGCCATTGCATGTCATGGATTAACATCTCACTTCCTATTGCAAAAATAAAAAACATAGCACTACGCTGAAGGTTAAAAACATAACAAACCAATCCCTAAATCCCATCTTTGTGTCTATCTTCTTAGACAACTACTAACAGCAATTCTGTATCAGTCAGGGTCCAGTCAGGAAATAGAAACTATAGAGTTATTTGAACAGAGAAAGTTTAACATAAGGAATTCTTAGCTATAACAGTTGCAGTTAACCGATAAAAGAGTAAAAAATACTTGAAAGGATTCCCTAAGATTGATGGAGAACATTTAAAAAAGAAGCAAACATGGAAGGAAGGGTCTCTTCCCCAAAGTTGGACTCCCTTCATTGGGAAGGTGGGGTTTGCACTCTGCTGGATGGCCAGGAAGTTCCCTAAGTCACTCCACATTGGAGCTAGTCCACAGATACCAGACTGAGGCTGATAAGCAGGAAACCATGGCTGAACATGGCAGAAAAGAAAAAATACCCGCCTCAGATACAGGTAGGCTGACACAGGTGGGCAGAGACCCACAGAAGGAACTGGAAAGCAAGAAATGTGCCTCTGGAGTGCATGTGGGCCAAAGCTGGCAGGCAGTTAGTTACACACACTATGACTGGTAAGCTGGAAACCCGTCATGGTGCAAGCAAGGCTGGGGAGTTAGCCCTGAGTGCCCATAAGAATCACTGGGGATCTGTCACAGGGTTACCACTGAAGATTAATAGAATATGGTCCACAGGGATGCCACCAAAACCTGATGGGTCTGCACACCAGTGGCTGTCCCCCAAATGCCATGCTCCAAGTGTATACCAGAATCCAGAAGAGAAGCCCCCCTCTTGACATGTTCCTGCATCACCCTCTACTGAAGGAGGTATATATTGCACAAAGTGGCAAGGCGGACACATTTACAGGGTCCCTTTCCATTATCACAGAGCAAGCAATGAAAGGTGGATGCGAAACTATAAAACAATAAATTGCTATTTGCCCAACAGCATTAATTATTACTATAGTAACAAACGTTCTAACGTTTTGTCAAATCACCTATACATTTTTTATTACCTTATTTAATTCCTCCAATTATTAACTTCATTTAAAGGATGGGGAAATTGAGGGTCAAAGGTGTTTACTAATTCAGAGTCCCACATCTGGTAAACACAGTTAGGGTTCAAATGAGATTTTTGGATGTAACATGAATTTTTCCTACTGAACTCACTGCCTTTCACTGGGGGGACTAGAAGGAATAGAGAATACGTTGATTTTCCATAGGCAAATATTAAACACCCATTCCAAGCCAGGCACCAAGTCAGGTATTGAGATGCAGAGTAGATAAAAGAGACAGGGTCTCTGCTCTCCTGGAGCTTACAGTCTAGGGCAGGATCAGCAAACTTTATCTTCAAATAGGCGGGCGGATCACCTGAAGTTAGGAGTTTGAGACAAGCCAGGAGTTTGAGACGTGGCGAAACTCTGTCTTTAACAAAAAATACAAAAATTATCCAGGTGTGGTGGCATTCATCTGTAATCCCAGCTACTGGGGAGGCTGAGCAGGAAAATCGCTTGAACTTGGGAGGCGGAGGTTGCAGTGAGCCGAGACTGCACCACTGCACTCCAGTCTGGGCAACAGAGTGAGACTCTGTTTCAAAAAAAAGATAAACATGAACATTAGTATTTTAGGGCTTATGAAGCAAAGAAGCAAAACTGAGGATATGACATACATGCTTATATGGATATTTTAAATATAGCTATTTAAAATGTAAAAACTATTCTTAACTGTTGGCAATTTGGTCTCGACTAAGCAGTTTATTGCACTAATAGTTTGTTGATTGCTGGTCTAGACAAAGAAATAGATAACAAAATAAATACATATGCTAGTGCAGAATGTAAGAAAGGCACAAACAAAAGGAAATAATTCTATGAGAGAAGTAATGAGTAATTAATTGTGACTAAGGAAGGGCATTTGAACTAAGACCAGAAGAGTGAGTTGATAGCTAGGCAAAGATGGGGAGTTCTGGGCAGAAGCAACAGTTCCAAGGGAGGCAAGAGCTTGGTGCATTCAAGAAGGAATCAGAACACAACATCAACAACAATGACACACACATGCACACGCGCACACATGCACAAACACGCACACAAAGCAGTGGAGCTGGAGTACGCAGCTAAAGGGAGAAGAAGGTGGAGCTAATGAGGAAGGTGGGGCGGTAACCCAGGGTCCGGTGTAGGGACCAGCCTGGAGGTAGCCATGCCTGGGAACAATCAAAAGTGGAGGGGAAGGAGGAAGACAGGAGGGGAGCGAGCGCAAGAGCAGAAGCCTGATTCAGCAGCGAGGACCTCACAACCTCCCAGTGGTGTGTGAAATGTCTTTATGTGTGTCAACCTCCAGAGGAAGGCCTGCCTCTTGTGCCCCCAACCCTCACCAGCAACATTCCTTTCAGGTCTGGACTTTGATGCATTCAAAGAGAATTCAAACCATCTTTCTCTTTCTTAATTTAATCTGTTGCCCAGGCCAGAAAGAAAGCACAGGAAAGCAGCCAACGGCCTCCCTTGTAGAAGTCAGGGCAACTCACGGTCCTGGAGAAGGACTTGGAAGCAGGAGTGAGAAGAACAGGGTCTCTGTTCTAGCTCACCCTGGATCTCACCTTTCACCTTTGCAACTGGGTTCTGATTTAATTGGTCACAGAGACAGAATCATGTCATGGTTAAGAGCACAGGCTCTTAACTTAGGTTCAAATCAAGCCTCTATTATCTTCCAACTCCATAGTTTGCTCGTGTAAATTATATCGCTTATGAATGTCCCTCATCTTGGGAATGAAATAATTATTGCACCTAAGCGGCAGGACTGCTGTGAGAAGCGGTTGGGTTGAGTGAAGGATTAGAACATTCGGAAAGTAAGCACTTGGTAAATATTTGCTAGAATAGCTGTTTGTTCACTCAGTCCTTCAATAATCACTTAATATAGGCAGGGCAGCAATTATTATCCCATTTTAAGGACAACATATTCAAGGTGCAACAAGATAATGGCCATTGTGTCACTGCTTATGGCTGAGCTAGTTCTCAAACTCACATCTTCAACACTCTAAGGCTCAAGCCCTCCAACACTCAAGCCCCAGCAGTGTCCTTGGGCAAGTCACTGCAGCCGTTTAGGCCTCAGTTTACCCAACAGTAAGATAATGGGAATGAGAATGGACATGATCTCTACATTTCCTTTCCATTCTAACCATCCACATGCCTACAATCCACTCTGGAGACATGATCATTTTCAAACTAATTCTGGTTCCGGTGATATGCTGTTCCTAGTTTGTCACAGGGACACTAAGAGACCAGGCCCAGCTCTCTAAGCACCAGCACTTTCCCAGGAAAGGTCTGTGTCAGCTGTCAGCCCCTGCTCTCTGTACCATAAGTTCCCTTGTCACATAAAATTCTCCTTCTGACACTGTTTCCCTTTAGAAAGAAAGTAAATCATAACTTTTCACTTAAGCATTTCTGCTTCTAGTCAGACCTGCTTTAGCCTGAAGTTGAAAAAGAGTATGTTTGGTTGGATCACATTTCAACTCAGTCTAATAGATATTTGCTTAAGGGGGAAAGGGGTTGAAGAAAAAAGGGAAATGTCAAAACGGAATAATAAAATGGTCTATAAACAGAAGCAGGTTTTCTGTGATACGTTACCCCGATAAACCCGATAATGGTTCCCAAATGCACTGTCCTGGGCTGATGCCAGGCTGGGCAGTGGGGGGCTGTAGGTTATTTTTAATTTTACTGTAGCCAAACCATGACCTCATCCTGATGGAATTCTCTCCCACCAAAGAGCTGTATCGAGTTATTTGTCGGCCGAAATTCATTTGAATGTGGATTCATCGGAAACATGTGTGGCCACAGAAGCAGCCAAGAGGGAAATGTGGGGGAGGCAAGAGTGGGATTTTCAAGGAAACCCTTCCTTTTGTTTGAACGAAACATGCCAGTCCATGCAGGGCCTCGGGCCTTTGATAATGTGGGTCTTGGGCCTGCTGTTCTCTGTGACCGCTGTGTGCCCTCAGCAGCCCCAGATCAGATCCTTACTCTCCCCCCAGCACAGGAAGTGCAGCTATCCCCAGCACCCACCAGGGGCAGGCCCTGGGCAGCCACCCTGTAAAATGGATGAGGGCAGAAGCCTCAGCCAACACCCAGCAAACTCACAGACAGTACAAGATACCGGCGTAAATAATAACAGCAATTCCTACTCTATCAAGCACCTACTGTGTGTATGGTGGAACTGCTTTGCATACGTTAGCTCTGATCTTTACAACAAAGTAGGTGGTATGATCATTCTCCCTTTCACAGATTTAAAAACTGAGGCTCGAGATATTAACTCAAGAGTACCTTGTTATTTAGTGGCTTAATCAAATTTCAAGGCCAAACCTGTTTTATATAAAACTTCTCCTCTAACCTCAATGCTTTTACAAACAGAAGTCTTAAAGGGATTTAAAGAAAAACAAGATACCTTTAGATTGGCAGGTCAAGGAAGGCTTCATACAGGAGTGGCATCTGAGCGAGGCATGAAGAACAGGCAGTAGTATTTGGACAAAGCAAGATATATTCCAGACAGAATAAAAGTCAGGAAGCGAGAGGAGGTATCAGGAAAATGTGAATTGAATCCTGCAAGGAGTCAAGAGCCTGGTTGGACTCCCAAAGGAGAGAAGTAGAGTGTGAAATGGGAGATGCCTTATGAGAGTGAAGCATGGAGGGCATCTGAGTTTTAGGTGACTGGACAGGCTTGATCAGAAGGATCATGGCGAGTCACTGAGAAACATTGAAAAGGAAAGTGCCGTGAACCATCCTCCAGCCTCAGATGAAGAAAAGATGGCGCGGGACATCCAGAGAGGGGAGCAGGAGAAGGAAGGGGCTGAGTGGGGGCAGACCCACAGAATGCAGAAGAAAGCTCTGGAGGACTTAATGATTGATTATATGTGGGGAGAAAAGTCAAGGAAAAGATCCAGAATGAATCCCAGGTCTCTAGTATGAGTGACTGGGTGGAGTGGAGGGTCACACACTGAAACAGGAGTGAGCTGTGGACCAAAGGAGCGGATCAAGCTTTTGAACATGTAGCTTGAGTTATGTTATTTTCTGTTGCCCCAGCTGCCATGTGGATGGACTAAATCATGCTCCTGTTTGATTCCTGCAGGCTCCTAGCACAAGCCTCAGCATGTAGGATGTGCTCAGGGAAAAGCACTGAATGATAGATTGGCACCATCACCCCATTCCCTGTGGCCTGATAGAACTGACCCACCAAGAGAGCTGGATTAGGCCAGACTCAACATCCAGATTGTGCAGCAGCAGAAGCACCATGTCAGCCAGCAGCTAAAACCACATTCTCAGTGCAGGCAGAACCAGAGGAGCTGTTTTCTGAGATTGTCACATGGCAATGTTTTGAGTGGAAAGAGATCTGGCATCAGCAAAGGACCCTGCCTGTTGCCACCTTCCGTGCAGAGTTGGATCCATTCTACCAACAAGCCAGCATGGCCAAAGATTTTAAAGGACCAGGAAGAAAAGCCTGCCCAGAGCAGATGCGAAGTAGAAACATCTGTTTGAGTTTTCAGTCAAGCTCTTTTCCCTGCACAAAGCAAACTTGTAGGAAATTGGTTATTCTATTTCCTTCTCAGAAGTGGAGACTCCAATGTCAGGGAGAATGGTTTCCTATAAGACTATGTGTCTTGGAGTACTGTAAGTTGTTTCTGTGTCTTCTGTGATATATGCACAGAAGGCTTGAAAAACAGGATTGAGTATCTCATCATGTCCCGGTTGGACAGAGGTCTCTCATTCCATGTGGCTCTCCTGTCTTCTGTGTCTAATGGCAGATGGAGTGTGGGTTGCTCGTTACATATGGTCTCCTTTCTGAGGGGCCGTGTTTGCCTGTAAAACCCTATGTAAACCAGAGAGCAAGAACAAGTCCCAATAAGGACACATCTGTTTTGAAATTTTTTGTTTTTAGGAGCCTCGATGACTGAGAAGATGTGCTCCATTTTAAACTTAGGTGTCTCTGTTTCAGAAAAGACACAATTACAAGCCTGTGACATGAAGTTTTCCAGATGTTAACTAGGTAAGGAAAGTAATATGGTGAACCTCCAGGTATCAATCACTCAATTTCAGTATTTGCCCATTCTTGCTTCATCTGTAACTCTCCACAGACTTTCACTTGTTATGTTTCTCCTTGAATTGTGAATTAATTGTGCCAGGCAGCAAGGTACAGTAGAGTCTCAGCAGAATCATAGGGGGCTCCACTGCTGCTAGGTTAGGGGCCTTGATGGCAAATGTCATATTTATCTTTGTACCCCTGGGCTTACACAGGACCTAGTATGCAGCTGACACTCAAAGAATGACATGACTGTTCCACACTAGGTGTGTGATTTTGGAAACATCCTTTAATCTCTTCAGCCCTGGAGTTCTCATTTGAAAAGTATAAACAAGAAATCTGCCTGACTGAACAGTGGTGAGCATTAAATCAGACCATGTATGGAAACCGTTTAGCACGGTGCTGAGTTGTAGTAAGCTCAGTCATGCTATTCCCTCTTCTTTCTCCATTACTCTTTGGCTCTCAGAGCCTAGGCCTTCTTCACTTGATCTTAGCCAAAAAGCCGAGAAGGGATACCTAGGCCTTCTTAAGACATAGGAATTCATATGAGTAGGTAGAAAGGAAGATAAAGAGAAAGGCAGGGTTAAAGTAATGAGGAATAAAGGAGGTGGAGACAAAAGAAGAAAAGCAGAGAACAACGTGGGTTTAATAGAAGGGGAACAACAAGAGAAAAGGCTCTTCTAGGTATCCTGAAATCCAGCTTCATGACATATCCATGGGAGAATGTGGCATGTCTGAAAATGTCTGTCTTGGGTCCCCTATGTCCCCTGTTAAAAGAAAGCCAAAGGGCTTGGCACTGTTTGTCCCCCAGGCAATGCCCCTTTCTCCCCTCACTCACACCCCAACCATCCAGGATCCTTATGTCTTTTCTCAATTGTCCCTTCAGAACTTGCTCCCTAGAGAGCATCAAAATAAAGCTCCTGATGGGAGTATGAAGGATGGTGGGCTTTAAGGTGCCCAGGGATGGAAAGGAGCATGTGTTCCCTTCCTTCTGGTCTGTGTGAGGTCCTGCGTATAGACCATCAGAGTACGCGGTGATGCAAACTATGGCAGAACTCAGGTTGCTGGGAGGTCGCTGCAGAGGGATCAAAGTGGTTGATATACTCACGGTCAGAGAAAGCTTCTCTAAGACAATGGCAGATGTTAAGCTGTGTCTTGAGTGGACAGCAAATGTTTACCCAGTAGAGAAAGCATTTTCAGAAGAGGTAAAAGTCCTGTATTTGATTAGCCCATAGGTTAAGCTGATTTTTTTTTTACTTGCATGCACATATTCTCATTGGCGGATAAGTATAGCATTGCCCCAATATCATGGACCTCAAATTCTTTTTACTGTCCACCCTAGCTTTGGATAGCACAAGATTGTTGCCCCCACCCTGGAGACTAATCAACTGAGCTTTAGATTCTGTCCCATTGCCTTACTAGACTACAACTTCTCAAGCTCCATCTCCCTAGCTGCCTATGACTGGCTGTTGGGAACCCCTCTGTGAGACAACCCCTGGATCTAGAGCCTTCGCCTGGCACTCTTTGCCTTGGGTAGAATTACCTGTGACCTTGCCATTCATTCCTCTAGCTTTCAAGTTCTTCCACGGTGAGAATCATTAATCTCTGTATCCCCTGCCACCAACACAGGCTCTAGTAAAATGTTGGTGTAAACAAATGTTTCTTGAATTTAAAGTAACTGAACCTTAACCCAAGGATAAAAAGTGAAAACTGCAACAGTCACCAGATGGTCTGCATTCTTCTGGCAAACACTGCCATGTGAAGAACACTCAAATACGTAAGCTGGCTTTTGCATATTTCATCCAGATGTTCGGCTTCAGGTAGAAGCAGACGAGGAAATCCTTAATGAACAGACTAGTGTTTCTTAACATGTCTAACCTCCAGACCTCCCTGTTGTCTCCTGTACTAAGGCTGCAGCTCACTCAACATTCTTAAATGGGCTGCAAAATAAAGTCCCTTGGGTTAGAACCGCAAGCAACGAGAGAAGTGGAGGGAGAGCAGAGGTACCTCCAAAGCCCTGCGGCAGGAGTACTCCAACTGCTGTGTTGGAACCAGGAGGCTGTGTGGCTGGAATAAGGTGGGCAGAGGGCAGGAAATTGGAGAGCTAGGAGTGGGGTCTGGGCCATGGCAGAGCCAGCAGTGCCTTACTGGATTGGGACTCTGAGTGCCCTGAGTGAAATGGTGAGTCACTGTAGAGTTTTGAACAGAGGAATGACGTAGTATAAATTACCTTTTCAAAAGAACATGCTGACTTATTTGAGACTAGCCTGTGAGGTGGGGCAAGGGAAAAGAAGAAAAATGGGGAGAGCACTTAGGAAGCTACCACAGTCATCCAGGTAAGAAATGATGGCAACTTGGACTGGGGAGATCATAGCAGGAGTAGTGAGGAATGGCTGAATTCTGGATGAATTTTGCCTTCTATTTCCCAATTGTCTGTGCTCTGCCTCCAGACAAATGCCCATCCAAGAATGCTGCTCTATACTAGAAACCACACAGTACACCAACAACATGCTTTTATTTTCAGTAAGTGAACAAACAAACAGATGCACCAGATCCAGAATGATCTAGATGCTGGTTCTCAGAGACACACTCCCAGATATCTCACTTTGGCTTTACCCTGCCTCTTTGAAGGACCCAGAAGCTGAAGGAACAGAAACTGTGAACTATGCCTCCAACTGTGATGTGGGACAAGAAGAGCTGTTTCCTGAAAAATGTATATACATATAAAGAGAACTGGTTGAATTTATCTTTTGATGCTTTTCTCACTTTGTGCCAGAAACATAAGCAGAGGGAATAAAAGTGGGAATTTTGATCCCCTGAATGTAATTTAACAGAGAAGCCAATACCTGTAGGGAATGCAGGTGACAATGAGGGAAAAAGAAGGCTGGCTGATTGGGACAGAAACCACCAGAGGGAGGGACACTATTGGCAGGAAATGACCAGATTCAGGTCCTCACAGTTAAGTAGGATGAAGGGTCTGGTCTCAGAAAGACCACTCAGATGAGCTTGCACATCCTGGGCTTCTCAGGGTGGTCCTCTCGGCTTCCCACACTGTGATGTAACATCAAGCACTGTCTCCTCACTCGGCCAAATTCCAGTGCGCAGAGGCAATTTATTGTGTGCAGGGCACAAGTGGTTCCATCCACATTCTGATCCAAACCGTGCAGCACCCCGGTGAGGCAGGAGTTATCTTCATCTCACAAAGAAAATAGAGGCCCCAAGTTTGGAAGGGACATACGAAGAATTGCTTAGCAAGTTAAAGACCCAGTCTGTGAGTCACATCTGAGCGTCCTCTCTTCAAAATTATCTGGGCTTCCCAGCAGGGCCAGCATACCTCATCTCTGTGAGCAGTATGAGGGAACTTGGGTGGGCTGGGGTGAGCAGCATGTCGTGGGTAGGTCCAAGCACTGAGTCTCTTAGCCATGGGAGTAGCAGTGCCTAACAGTCATTGCTCCAGACAGTCCCATATCAAGAAGCCGGAGTGCTTGTCCTCTTGCTTCTGTTTTTGGAGAATGTGAGCTAGATCCATTTAAATGAGCCATTTTGATGACTGTAGAACTCCTTCTAGAACAATAGCACCTAACCGTGGCTACACATCAGAATCACCTGGGCAGCTTGAACAAATACTGATACCCCTTTTATACTGAGTTTTTCATTTGATTTATCCAGGGCATTCTAGTGGAGAGTTAAGGTGAAAAAACAGTACTTTAGAAAGTCTTCTTTCAGTGTCTATACACGTGTTGTCTATGCAAGAATTAGGACAACTAAAATATTTAATTATGCATTTATTCAGTAATAGGTAAGCTATTATAAATACTATTGCAATTTTAACGTCCAAAAATATAACATTTTCCCCCACTGTTTTGGATTCTCTTGGTAGCATAAATTTCAAAGAACAGAATCAGCTTATTGAACTAGCAGAATTAGCTGATTGAAATGTACGAATAATTTTAAAGTTCCTGATGCAAATTGACAAATGGTCCTCCAAAAATCGTACACCAATTTGTGTTCCCTTAATTTTTTAAAAAATAGGAATGCTCATGTCCAGCTTCCCCATCACCACAGCTTTTCAGTCATGGAATGGGCTTCTTAGGAGGTAGGGAGCTTCTCATTATTGGGGATGTTCAAGTGTATCTAAAGGGCGATTTGCTGGATGTGAACTGCATGCGGCCACTCCCCGAGTTTGGGTGGGGAATGCAGGACACACACAAAGCTTGGCTGCAAGATCCCGCCCCTGGTCCTGCCTATTTACTACTTCAGGGAAAGCCTGAATCCACAAGGCTATTTTCAGGTGATTGATGGGCAGGTCTAGGGTGGGAAGGCAGGTTTACTATGGAAAATGCTCAGGAGAGGCTGGGACCCATCAGTGTTCGGGAAATACTGCTGGAGTCAACATGTGTGAGAATGACCATGAGCAGGACAATGAGGGTGACGAAATGGAAAGGAAGATTGTGAGCTTCCCAAAACGCTTCCCTGGGCTTACATTATCTTTCAGCAAAGAGGTTCATCCAATATTTCAGGTGGTTTTACCATTGGGTGTTACTGACACACATTTGGAGTAGGGAAACAATTTGAAATCATTCTAAAATGTGTTGTTCATCTCTCCAAAACAGGCAGCTTGGGATAATAGAAAAAGCAGGGTATACAGAGTCAGACAGACCTGGGTTTGAAGGCTCTCCCAGACAGATCCCCTGGACTGTGTACAAGATGCCTGACTTTTCTGGGCCCCAGTAAAATGACGGTAATAATGTTCTCTCCATGTTCTTGGGATAACTAACATGCTAATTTGTATGTGAAGCACCTAGAAAGAGACTTGGCACATAGTTTATAATCAATAAGAGGGATCCGCTATTGCATTATTAATTAGAACATACTTATATCCTTCACTTTATGCACAAGTAATTAAATGGTGAGAATGATGGCATTCGTGATCATTATAATAACAGTTACAAAAGCAACCTCCTACTGGGGACCTAGTATATGCTAGACATTGCCAATTGTGTAAATATAACCCCTTCTATTTATCTGGCACTTTAATAATCATCTAAGAAGTTTTATCTTTGTCAAAAAAGGAACTAAATAAATCTTACAAAGTCAGTAGAGACTATATTGTAAATGAAGAATCAAGTGGTTCTGATGATTTGTCTAAGGGAATAGGAAAAGTATGTTAAATTTTTTTGGTAAGTAAATTGAATCCTACTCTGCAATCTCTAGGTCCTGTTATTTAAAATATTGTTGTAGAAAATGTTTTGTAATGTAATTAAGATAAACCTTCAATTTTATCTTATATGTCTTACATATCTTATAAAATTTGTAATATATAATATAATTATATATTATATTAAGAAAATAAAGCTTGTCTATTGCTGTTTTAATTTGATCTTTACAATTTTTAGAATAAGATCTGATGTCAAAGATACTGTTGGAGCTCCCAGCATCTCTGGTTTTTGGGTCTTCCTCCTATGCTCCAGGAAGTTTCATTATTGACTCCAGATTCCAGCAAATTCCCAGAGCTTAGGCATTTTACATGTCTGTGGTAGGGAGAGACAAAGAGCCTGTTTCCCAGGCCAGGTTCTGTTTACACTTCCTTGATCAGGGATAATGATTTGTTTATAGGAGACATTCTGTCTTCATTAAACTCACTTCTGGACAATCAATGAAGGGACTAAGATGACAGAACACATGTGTGTTTGAAGTTCACACATCCTGCCTTGCTCAAGCAGGACCAAGGCTCAGCCAAGACTTTCTTGTACTGACACCTAGGATCAGGATATCAAAAGCTCTAGTAGAATTAAGAAAGGATGACCCTTCCCAAAGGAACATAAATCAAATCTCAACAAATGACTTTGCTAATTATTCTTCTCTGATTAGTGTAACTCAGCGTAGGGCAGACCCTGCCTAGTATATTTCACATACAGTGCAGTCTGCCTTCCATTCCTATTAAAAAATCATACTTTCAGGTATTTAATAAATTAAAATCATTTCTGTAATTAAATTAGGTAATTATCTTTGCAAGCTCTATACAGAGAAGCAGCCACCAACCTTAATTGGCTGATATGCCTTATAAACTGCAACGCTCATGCTTTAATTTGAGATTAAATCAGAATAAAAGAATTTACACTAATCTTTCCTTCAAAAAAGTGGAATATTTTTAACTAGCTAGGCATAATACTTTTTAAAACTTCTCATTTATGAAGATACTTTACAGTGCAAGTTAAAAATGTAAGCACAATGTAGCTCCTTTGTTATTAATCACTGGTTTGCAATCACTTGTTTGTCTCATCCTAGTTTTCTTCTCCAAGCTAAAGTATAGTTCTTCCTTCTAATTTGCCTTACACCTTCTTATCACCTATGTTACTTATTGCACCCATTCTCATGGGTGTGTAGTGGTGTCTCATTGCAGTTTTAATCTGCATTTGTCAAATGGTGAATGATGCTGAGTACCTTTTCCTGTGTTTATTCACTATTCATCATATCCTCTTTGATGACATGTCTATTCATATCTTTTGCCCTTTTTAAGTTATATTATTTGTCTTATATTATTAAATTGTTAAAATTCTTTGTAAATTCTAGATAAGTCTTTTATTTGATATATATTTTGCAAACATCTCCCAGTATGTTGCTTTTTTTTCATTTTCTTAAAATGTTTTTTTGAAGTGCAAAGTGTTTAATTTTGATCGGGTTAATTGATCACGTTTTTTTTCTTCTATGAACTGTGCTTTTGGTGTAGTATCTAAGAAATCTCTGTGGAACCCAAGGTCTCAAACATTTTCTTTTATGTTTTCTTCTAAGAGTTTTTCTTGCTTTAGCGCTTACCTTTAATTCTATGATCCATTTAGAGTCAAGTTTTGTGCACGATTTAAGACGAAGATCTGAGCTCACCTTTTTTTAAATTTTTATTCATTTTTACTTTTTATTTCAATAGATTTTGGGAAAACAGGTGGTGTTTTGTTACATGCGTAAGTTCTTTAGCGATGATTTCTGATATTTTGGTGCACTCCTCACCTGAGCAGTCTAGACTATACCAAATGCGTAGTCTTATCCTTCACCCCCTCCCACCCTTTCCCCCAAGCCTCCAAAGTCCATTGTATCATACTTATGCCTTTGTGTCCTGGTAGCTTAGTTCCCACTTATGAGTAAGAACATATGATGTTTGGTTTTCTATTCCCGAATTATCTCCTCAGATGAGGAGGCTTTACTACTTGAACCCTAAGGCTATACTTAGGTCTAACATCCTCAGTTTCAACTGCATAGCAGGTGAACAGACTGATGCATTAAGAATAGGGAGGATCTTTTCCATGACATGTAGATAGTAGGAAGTACTTAAAGCAATTGCATTGGTAATAATAACCTGGGGACAAAAGGAAAGCAATTCTGTTGACCTTGTGCCCAGCCTGAAAACTCTGTTGAAGCAGCTCTCTGAGGTCTTTCCTCTTCATGAACAGATTCAATCCTTGTATTGACAAAGGTGTGAAAAATACGTTTATTTGTTCTTTTTTTTTTTTTAAAAAAAAAAGGTGTTTCTGAGTGACAGATGAGCATCCCATGGGTACTCTCCCCTCCACCTAGGCATCACATCCAGGTTGCTCACAGTCTAGAGGGCCTCAGGGATCAATGGCAACAGCTGCAGCCAGGGCAACGTGGCAGCCTTTATTGCGGAGAACCATCTTAAGTTTGGACCCACAGGTTTTCCTACTGTGAACTAAAAACAACACTGTGGTTTGAAGAATTGTGGCTAAGACTATGTGAGTTGTAAATATGGAGTTAGTGTTTTAATTGAAGTCTTTATGACACCAAACCTGAGTCCTTTTTCCCTTGCCATAATTTATCATGAAAAGGCAAGTGGGTATCAGGTGTGGAGCAAGTGGGTTCTTGCTGAGCCAGTGCCCAGAGGTCTAAGCTCCTTTGAAGTAGTACCCAGATGTCATTGCTTTTTTCCCAGAAAGAAAGAATTGGAAAGCAGCCTCACCTGCAAGGTTGAAAATCTTAGCACTTCACTCCTGGCCAGAAAAATCATTGGGAATACACAACTCCCTGTTAAGAGATCTGGATCCTAATGCCGGCTCCACTCCCAACCAAGTGACCCTGACTAAGATATTTCAACTACCTGGGCCCCAGTTTCCTTATTTACAAATTTGTGATGTCAATTTGTGGTCTACCTACTTCTTGGTGATAATGTGTTTGAAAGACAATATCTGGAGAAGGCAATACTTAATCAAAGAGGCTCTGTGATTCATATAATCTCTTTTTTCTAATCCTAGTTCCATCAACATTTCTGGCTGGCCATGGAAAATCATTCTCCCTTCCTGGGCCTGTCTCTTTAACTGTATAATGGAAAGGGCAATCTAAATGCATTTTGGAGTTCACTTAGCTCTGAAAATTGATGACCCTTGGCCTCTACTGGGTCCTGGCTTTTTGGCAAGGCCCAGCACATTTTGCCCATTCATCACACAGGGATGTGGTTGTCCTCCGAAGAGATGAGACAAGTTTTCCCATTGAATCTATCAGTCCAGAGAAGACCAGGGTCTCATTGCCTTCACTGGAGAACCTATGGCACTGGCCCAGGTCTGACAAAGGTCACCATGTGGGTATACCTGACCAGATAGTGTGATGTAATGCCCACCAGAGACCACAGACTTAGCTTGGGGATCAGGGAGCAAAAACAGACCCATTGGTTCTAACACACTTTTACCAGAGTTTGGGCATTTGGGGTTGGAGGAAGAGGAGAGGAGCGATGGGGATATAGCAGGGAAGGGAGCTGTCCTTTAAGTAGTACTGGAAGTAAAAATGCCAGATCTCCCACAGGTTGCAAGTATGGCTCATACTTGAAACAGAGAAATACTCCCACCAGAAAGAAGAATAATGGGACAAACAGATCTTAGAGCGAGGCAGAGCTGGATTGGAATCCCAGTTCTTTCACCCTATGGTGGTTGTGTGACCTTGTGCAAGGCTCTTAGCCTGGCCGCTGGCAGCTTCCCTCTACGGTGACAGAGCATCTGGGAAAGCAAGGTTCATTCTTTGTTTATTTATTTTAGTGAGAGGAATGGCAGGTTTTCTCTATCTAGATGGCCCAGGGATCTTCTCTGCTAGGTTGACCAACCAGCTTCCCTTGGTTAGGTAAAACACTAGGAAAGTTGTCATCGATTGCTCTCTAAGAAGGAAGTTTGGGATTTTTTTTTTCCTGGCCTATCAAAGCTGGCCTTTCCTGACACTTTGGTCAGAAGAGTTGATTAATTAAAAAAAGAACAAACAGTGGACACATTTTCACAAGGGTCAAGCAACCTTCTGGAAAGAAAAGTTCCTAACTCCAGTAATAGTAAACCTCAGAAGAGGAGTGAGGAGCCTTTTCCACAAAGGATTCTGATAAGAGAGCATCCTTAAAGGAAAGGCTCCTCACTCCTCTTCTGAGGTTTACTGTTACTGGATCCTCTCTGAGGATATGAGACAGCCCTTATTATCAGGAGGGCAGAGGATCTTGGTGGTCCAGGCAGAAGGCCAGTTGCATTGTGAGGGAAAGGTGGGATCTTATAGCACTTGTGGCTGAGGATGGATGGATGGCCCCCCAGCAGACTCAGCCTTGGTGGCCCAGGAGACAGCATTTAGCTCAATGACTGAATGTATCAGTAGAAACTGCAAAAGCTGTAAGCTTGGGAGCACTGTGATCATGCAGGACCAGGCCAATAAGAGCATCACACTGTGGACTCGTCAGTCTCTCCAGGGCCGGTTTTCCATGGAAGTCCACTATAGTGTGACCAGACTCCAGCTCTCTCTTCCATCTGGCATTTGGAAGCAGAACTAATAATCCTTTCATCCTGAGCAAGACCTAAAGGTTTTTGAGAGGTTGTTGGACAACTGGAGGTGGGACAGGGGTTGATTTTGAGAAAGAAAAAACTTCCTGCTAAGTGGGCAAATGGACTTTGGATGATTAACTGGAAAAATTAGACACCTTTTCATATATTCCCAAGCTGGTGAGACAGTCCCTACCAGCCCCATGCATAATAGGATTCATGCAATCTGCCTATACAGGTGTGTTGGGACAATTTGTCAGTGTATCATCTGGGTCTGGCAGAATACCTGGTACATAGTATGTCATCAGCCAATGTTTGTGGCCTTAAGCTCCTGAAGTGACATAGATGGAAGGAAGGCTTGATGCCCCATGAAAACACTGCTGTCACTTCAAAAGTGTTTCTAGGAAACTCTCTCTTTGTTGAGATAGGAGTATGATGGGGTAGGAGTAGGGTTTGCAACACAGAGAGTGGACAGAACTATCTGAGATCTCAAGAGGCTTATAGTGCCTGAGGAACAAGTCTAATCCCTAGGAAGTCGTTCTAGGATGAGCAAATGGATGCGGACTCTATTAGTTACTGTTGGGTTGTAAGAGATGAACTTTCTTTGTTTACTTGAAGTGACAGGGATTATTCAGAGCTGATGAGAGTCACAGAAAGGTGTACCCATGACTGGCCCAGCATTTTCCAAGGAGGCCTGAGTTATATGGCTCATCAAAATCACCTGGCTTTGCAAGGCAGGGATGCAAAAATGTTCCCACAGGTCTTGGCAGCCACAGGTTGACTATCAGGATATCTTTGAGAGGAAGGCACACAAGGATGCCAGGGATGCCAGGAGCAGCCGGGTAGCCTTCAGGAGACGATGGACGCAGGGCAGCTTTGGGGAGGAGGTTATCCGTCATGCCATGTGACAGCAGGGCTTCTTCATCTGTCTGTTTCTGTTGCTCCTTTTGCTAAAACCCAACCACTCTACCCTCTCCCCACATATCTCTTCTTTGCCCTGTACTTCCGCCTACTCATTCACATGGTAGGCCCCTGCGATTTAGAGATAGCCTTAGAGTTTCTCAAGGTCTTCTCTTTTCCAGACCAAACCCTCCCACTTTCTTCTTCTTCAGGGCTGCACCCTCCACTGGGGCTCAGTAAACCTTGCACTTCAGACCATCCGGGATTTCCTGAGGGAGCCCCCCAGCCCAGGAGAGGGAGCCCTGAGCACATTTCACCCAGGGCTGTAACTCTGAGAAAGTGCCCAAGTCTCTTTGTGCCTCAATTTTCTCAGCTGTAAAATGGAGATAATAACATGGGCTGCAAGTCTCAAAGCCAGGGTCTAAGGGAAATTTGCCTCTGCCTGGGGGTTCTGGAGCTCTGCGCTTGTAAGGGTGATAATTGCACAGGTTTATGGAGCTAGCTCTGTCTTCAGAGGCCCTTCCTCTTGATTCTCACTGTGGCTCACATCCTCTGAAACCTTCTCATGGTTGAGACCTGCCTCCCTGAGAGCCAGGAGGAAGGAAGGCCTTGGGATGATCCCTAAGGTGAAGTGAGTGACACAGCTGAGGTTCAAAGTGGTCACGTGACTTGATCATACAGAAAGTAGCTAGCAGAGGACACGGAGCAGGACAAGCTGTCCTACTGCATGTGGCATATCAGGAGCAACTGCCCTCTTCCAGGTCGCACAGCCAAAGAGTTCCACGCACAGATTAGGAGCTCAAATGCACCTGGTTTTGATTCTTGGTTCTGTCCCCAGAACTATATCCCTTGGAACAAGTTACTTAACCCCTCAGAGCCTCAGTTTCCCTCTTTGCCTATTAGCGGCTGTGGAGACGATCAATTCCCTTCATTAAAGGATTACGACTAAGTGAGGACACCTGACAGGAGTGGACCCGCTTGTCGCCTCCACGGTAATCCGGGAAACAGAGGCCGGAGTTCGGGAAAATTTGCCGAGGGCCAGGCCGCGACCCACGGATGCCAGCGGAGCGCCCTTCCTGTTGTCGTAGCGCCCCTAGATGGTGCTGGTGCACCGGGCAGCGCCGCCACGGACCCCGCCCGCCCACGCCCGCTCCCAGGCGGCCGCAGACGCCGCAGACGCCGCAGCGGCGGGGCAGGGACAAAGGAAGGAGCCGCGGGGGCGCGGCTACCCTACGGCCCGGTGGGACCCCTGCAATGCAGGGCCTCGCTGCTCAGACGAGGGAACCGCCGGGCCGGGCGGGAGCGGGCGGGCCTGGGGCGCGGGGAGTGCGGGCCGCCCGCCACCACCCACTCTGCCCGCCACCACCAGTGCAGGGAGCAGGTGGGCTAAGCGCGCCCAACTTGCAGGGCTCTGGGAGCCGGGGTGTGAGCCCTCATTCGTGCCAGGCCTCGCGGTGGCAGGATCCTGGAAAGTCCCTTCTTGTCCTTGCTAACCCAGGTTCCTCTGGCTTTCACACTTTGCATGAGTATTGACCCAGAGATTCTGGACTGCAAGGGACAAACCCAGCGCCTGCGGGAAGAAGCAGCTTTGGCGAGCCGAGGGGTCCCTCCGCCGCCCAGAGTGTCAGTCTCCCCACCTGCAAAGTGGGCATGATGATGCCAGCCCTGCCTTGTTGACTTCCTCACTCAGCAAACCGTTCCCGCGCTCCTGCTCATGCCCAGCAGCGGCGCCAGGCCCTGGGACATCCCTGAGGAAAGAGACCAGCCTTTCCTCTGAACGGGGCCCAGTGGACGGGCCAGACAGACAGGAGCTTCAGAGGCCCGTGCCCAGATAGAGCGGCTGGTGAGAGCAGAAGCTCCAGGGAGGATAAAGAAAGCTTGGGGAAATGCCCTGAGAACCACACGGCTGCTGTGAGCATTGTTATTCCTCCAAGTGAGGGCGAGTGATTTTAAAGCCCTTTTCACCACTGTTCTGAGACTGAGTCTGCAGGGTGGGTATTCCCAGCTCTCACTCCACAATTGCTCCTCTCAGGTGAAGCAGGATTGGATGCCGGTTAAAAGAAACTCCGAGCCAAACTGGATGTGAACCTTAGCTCTACCCCACTTGCTAACAGAGACACTGGGCAGGTTAATTCACTTCCCCAAGCCTGAATTCCCCCATCTGTAAAAATGGAGATTAAAAAAAGGTATGTTGCTAGATTTCAGGGACATTTGTAGTAATATGTATTGCTACATTATGTTTAGTTGCTAAGTAATGCAGCAGAGAGACTTGGGAATCAGGAAATAGGGATCCTGGTTCCACCAATGTGACTACCTGGTAGAAGGGTCTGGGAGAAGCATTTTCTCCTTAGCTATTGGGTTACCCCTCCATGCAAGCTAGATGCATGAAGGGTATGAGGCTATCTGGAGGCCAGTGTCCGCTCCAGCCCACTCCAACAGCCTATGTGCTTACAGATGGGCTGGAAGACCACTTTCTTCCATCCCATAGAGGGAAATAGTGTAATGGTGAAGGACATATACTCTGGGGCCGGACAGCCTGCATAAATTCCAGCTGCATCACGTTTTACGTGTGAGTTTGGGCAAGTTACCAGTGCCTCAGTTTGCTCGTCTGTAGGATGATGGCAATAGTAATAGTATAAAATTTGGCTCGAGTGGGCTAGGTGGTAGTAACAAGAAAATTCAAGCATGATTATCTCAACATAAAAGAAGTTTATGCCTTATTCATAAAATAGGCCAGGGTAGTTTCAGATGAGCAGAGGATTCTGTGCCCGTAATTCAGGGGACTCAGGCTGGCAGTTGTTCCGTCAGCTGTAACTCTTGATTTCTAAAGACGGCCTGAGGGAGAGGAGTAGGGAGGGGAGCTCATGGGAGCTCTAAGGCCTGTGACTCCAGGGAGGCACCTGTACCTTCCACTCCCATTCCATTGGCCAGCACCAAGTCACATGACACCCTCCCTCAATCCAGGGGTAGGCTGGGATATGGAGCCTTGGCGTGAGCCTAGGAAGAAGACACCAATGGACTACAAAAACCAGGCAGCAGCCTTTGTCACAGTGACCTATGTCAGAGGGTTATTTTGAGGATAACATTACTAGTTTAATATTTGTGAAGTACTTATAACAGTGCCTGCCACATGTTGACACTACAGAAATATTTGCTATTATTATTTTTATTGCTATTCTTGTCCCTTAAGAATTCACTGAATATATAAACTGGGAAGCCACCTAGAATTCCAGCCAGCACCGCAGAACATTGTTTGGGCAGCCTCAAAACACGCCCCCGCCTTGTCAGTCTCAGCAAATTGAGGCCATGTGAACTTCTCGCTAATGCATTTTGTTTCTGTTCTGACAGGGAGGCCTGCTGGAAAATATATTTTTCTGGAGGCTCTTTGTGTCATTCTGATGCTTGAGGAGAGCCCCTAGCTGTGCTGACTCTGGTCTTCACCTTTAAATGCACATACAGATCCCGGGCGATGGTTGCACATGCGCCTCCTCCGCTCTTCAGGTACCAGCTCTCAGGTGCTACCTCTCGCACGGTGCTAGAGCAGCAAGACAGGATCACAGAGGTTCCTAAAGAAAGGACAGCTAACAATTGACAAACTTTGGTTATTAAAAGTTACTTAAGGCCCAGTGTGGTGGCTCATGCCTGTAATCCCAGCACTTTGGGAGGCCGAGGTGGGCGGATCACTTGAGATCAGGAGTTTGAGACCAGCCTGGCCAACATGGTAAAACCCCCACCTCTACGAAACATACAAAAAATTAACTGGGCATGGTGGTGGGCACCTGAAATCCCAGGTACTCAAGTGGCTGAGGCATGAGAATCACTTGAACTCAGGAGGCGGAGGTTGCAGTGAGCTGAGGTCACTGCACTTCAGCCTAGGAGACAGAGCAAGACTCTGGCTCAAAAAAACAAAACAAAACAAAAGTCACTTAACACCTTTGCCCCTCAGTTTACTTATCTGTAAAATAAAGTCAGGAAACAATAATGGCTGCAGAGGACTATTTAAAGGTGAAAGTTAATGTAAATGAAGCCCCAAGCACTGTGTTAGGCATAGAGCACGCTCTTAATACTTAGTGGCAACTTTTGCCCCACCAGTCTTAAACTTTGACTTATTGTTGCCTCTGCATTTATGGAGTGCTTAATGTGCACCACTTAGAAGTAAAATAGCTTGGTGAAAGTGGGCTGCCAGGATCCTAGCCTTTAAAAATATCCACCCGCTTGTCCTAGCCTAGGGTCTCACGCCTCAGACACCCAAACTTTCAAGCGAGAAAGTCAGAGCTTGACATAGAGGGCACTTCTGTCAGCCTGCTCCTTCCTTTCTGAGCTCGACCCCATGGCTTAAGCACAATACTGCCAACTTGTGCCATGCTTCTGCCTTGCTAAGAGTCCTCAATGCCAAAGGCAGTAGTCAGTAATTTTTGTTTGGAGATAAGGAATGAAGGCTGTGTTAGGAAGTGATTTTAAAAAAAAAAAGCATTGGTGAAAAGAATGAGTACTTTAAAATTACCTTGTAACATTATGGAATCGTGACACGCAGTCTTTAAATCACTTAACTATAGCATCTACCCTGCGCCCAAAGCTGCCTGGGCCCAATGTCACCAACAGTGACATTATGTACATGCCTCCATGTACATAATTTATTGCTTTTGATTTCACTATTATTGCATTTTAAGTCACGTTTCCTATTAGGCAAATTATGACCCCAAGAGCCAGTGGTATGCTAAATATGTGCCCCTAGTTCTCCAGGAAAAATATATATGCATATATTTTTATAACTTGCATATAGATATATATATAAATTGAATATGAATTTACTAAAGTATGTGTACTATAATTTTAAAATAATAAACTGATTTTCTTTATTCTAAATTCCATATAACCAATTTATTCTAATAGAAGTCAATTGCTTTCATTGATTTTTGCCAAACTCTTATATTTGTTGCCAATTTGTGATGGCTATTGATAATGCATGTAGTTCAGACATGAATATTAGTTGGTATTCTCATTTTAGTTAAGATGAAAGTGAAATAATGAAGATACGTGTTTGAATCTCATGTGTTCCTCAATGACATGAGCAAATCCTTTGCTGACCCAGAGAATTATTTCGGAATAGTGAAATAACATTTTCTCAAAAATGTTTTATGTTATTCACAATGTAACTGATAAAAACATAACTAACACACTTTTAAGTTTAATTTACATTTATTAACATTTTATCCATCACTCTTTTACATATAAGTAACTAACAGATCAATAAATCGAGCCCTGATTTGTAAGGTTTGCTTATTTTCATTGTGTAAATACTTCCAGCAATGACAATTTAAAGCTACCAAGGTAACTTCACTGAACATGAGATTACTTATATCACTGTATCTGGATGGTGAAAATACTATATATCTGGAAGGTGTACATTTATCTTTTCAATTTCATCTGCAGTTTAGATAATAGCAAACTGTTGTAAAATAATTAGAAAGTGGTGATTTTAAATATTTATTACTGTTGATTTCACTATTATTGCATCGTAAGTTATATAATTCAATTTTTCATAATGACCATGTTTAACAATCAGCTCAGAAAATTTCTAAAAATTTAACAATCAACTTGGGAACTGGCTGTTAGCATACCACTGCCAAGAGTCTAATGTTATTTTCACTGGAAACTGGGTCAAAAAAGTACTATTTCTTGATATTGTTCAATAAAGTATAAGGAAAGAGAGAGACCAAGAAAGCAGATAGGAGGAAAGGGAGTTGATGGAGATGTTCAGTTTCAACTGAGCAAACATCATCTGTGCCAACAGAAACCATCAGTGTAGGCACTGAACTCTTTGAAAATCCTGCCTCAACAGAAGTCCATCCTATGTCCCAATTTCGCTTTTGCCCAAATGTGTATAACAGCTCAGCCTCTGGCTATGGCAGGGCACTCAGATTCCCCATTCACCAACATTGAGTGCTGGCTGAAAGGCACAGAGTGTCAGTTGCAAGAAAGCGTGCTTCTTCATACCCAACTCCATCGCCCGTGCCATATTGTGGCTCATTCATTCTCATTCCTAGTGTGAGAGCAGAGGGCCAGGCTGCCAGCCTTTGTCCATGGTGCCATGGTCTGAATGTTTATGTCCCCTCCAAAATTTATCTTGAAACTTAATCTTCAATGCAGTAGCATTAACAGGTATGTCCTTTGGGAGGTAATTAAGCCATAAGAGCTCCACCCTCTTGAATAAAATTAATGCCTTAGGAAAGGGCTGGAGGAAGCTTTCTTAGGCCCTTTTTGCTCTCCTATCCCTTCCACCATGTGAGGACACCCAGACGGCACCATCTATGAGAAACGAACCTTCTCCAGACACCTGCTGGAGCCTTGATCTTGGACTTCCCAACATCCAGAGCTGTGAGAAACAAATTTCTATTGTTTATAAATTACCCAGTATCTGGTATTTTGTTATAGCAGCACAAATAGACTTATACACATGAGCATCCTGTCTTCTACAACCATACCTCTCTCTGTCTCAGTAATGGGGCATCCTATTCCTCAAGCTCTAAGGAAATGTGAATGATGTCATGGGACCCAAAGAAGAAGGCCTTGTCCCAAATTCCCATCTGGTTTCCCCCTGAGATTCCCCATAGACATCCTTCTAGGTCCTCAACCTTTTGATTCTGTGTCTTGTAATTTAGAGATGAACAGGAAAGCAATGGAAGAAACATCTAATGAGGAAAAGAAAAAAGACCAAAAAACCCAGCTGAATCTCTCCCTATTTACTTCTCATTGTTAATCAGCCCACTGGAATTCATTTTCCCCATGTGTTTCCTCTGGATTTGAAATGGAAAGGACTTTGGGGAACACTTAGTCCAATACTCCTGGCAGATGAGAAAACCCAGACCCTCAGAACACTTCCCAAATGGCCTCCATGCCTTTTCACAGAGTTGGTAACAAGAAAATTCTTCAGAATCAACTGTTTAAACACCTTGAGATTCTCCTCCTCCTTCTCCTCTTCCTTCCGTTTCCAGAAGCTCTGAGTGTGCTCTGAGTGTTACAACCTTCCATCAAGTCTGTCCCCACCTGCAGCTCGCTAGACTCTGATGCCCTCAGTGATATAAACCATGCCCTAGTCATCCCTGATGTAGTAGAAAGAGCAAAGGCTTAGAATCCACAAACTTGGAGTTTTAGCCACAGCTCAGCCTAGCTGTGTGGCTTGAGCAAGCTCTTTACCCTTTGCCTCTGAGCTCCAGTCTCCATAATTAGAGATGAGAATGAAAATACTTATTACAGGGGCCTTCTGAATATTAAATACAATGATATATATAGACTTCCTAATACTCTGGCTGGCTCCTGGGAGCCACAAAACAAATATTTCTTTTCATGGTGCCCATATCCTTATATTTCCAGTGGATGTGGAAGAGCCTAGAGGAAAACACTCAGGAAAAGAAACTGAATAAATGAAGTTATTAAGTAATGAAAATTTCTCACCAAACCCCTATAAGTTTTTTCTTCAAAACATCCCTGTTTTTTCCTTCGCCATTCTTCCAGTGATTGTCCTCCTTTAGTCCCAGTTTCTCACCTCAACTACTACAGACATTGCATGCCAAGTTTCTGCCTTTAGCCCAACCGTGTTTCTCATGTGTCTTACATGAACATCTGAATTACTCTTCCTAAAGCAGAGCTCAAGGTCAGGGTCTGTGTCTTACACATTATCTCTATCATTTCCAAAGATGTTTAGTAAACACCTGATTGATACAATACACAAAGAGGATATAGCTTTATAGATGAAATAATCAAAATATGTATTTTTAATTCTCCTCCTCTTTCATTTTTCTTCTATCCTTCCAAGTTCTTTCTATTATCACTTAAGCATTATCTTCAGCATTAGCGAAAGTTTAGCAGGTATTTGCTAACAATAATAATTGCATTTCTGGTACTATAATAAGTGCTCTACAGGCTTTATCTCATTTAATTATGATTGCAGCCCCATAAGGTTGCAGGAAAGATGTCATGTGTGTTCTTGGCATGTAAACACTCTTCACAGAGTTTCGGCTAAATGCCAGGCAGCAGTGGCAAATGCAGTCTTAATCACTATTTGGTACCCTGAAAATGTGCACTAGAATATGGAGGGGTGAGATAGGAATGGGCAAGAAGATTCCTTTATAGAACTCTCTTTGTAGTTGTGTGACCTTGAGCAAGAATATCTACAGTGGCTCTCATTACCATCTCACAGTTGGTAAAATTTATCGCCACCCTCCCTTACATTGTTAATTGAACTGTAAGTTTCTTGAGACTAGAAGGATGGACATCTTGGTCATTACATGACACAATCATATGCATAGGGGAGGCCCCAACAACTTTGGCCGTTGCAAATGTAATAGAGGTGAAATAGGCATTGCATGCCCACTTTGTGGATGAGAGAAACTGAACCTCAGGTAGGTGATGCTCCGTAGCCAGGATGAGATCACAGGACTCCTGATGTTTACTCAGGCCCTCTTCAGTTCGTTAAAATTATCAGTCAAGGACCCTTTGAAAAAACTGCTGATCATTTTAGAAATGATTTGGAAAAATGTGACACAACTTAGGATATAATTTCATAGGCCTCCTGAAACTTCCTATAGCTTCACAATTCATTCATTCATTTGAAAAATATTTGTTGAGTTACTTCACATGCCGGTCACTGTTTTCAGCACTGGGGAACTGGCAATAAAACGACAACCTCAGCACTTAAAAGCCAATATTTTAGAGGCTGGTGAGGGTGGATAAAGGAAGGACAGTAAACAGACATACAAGTAAATAAATATATCAAGTATTAGCTGGTAATAAGTGTCAGGAAGGAAAAATGAATCAGTAAGAGAGGCATTCAGAGTCCTGTGGAGGTTTTATTTTGCATACGATGCTCAGAGGAACCCTGTCTGATGAGGTGGCATTTTAGCACAATTACAAAGAAAAACAGAAACAAACTATGTAGGTATTTTGGAGAAAAGAATTCCAGGCAAAGAAGAAGCAAGGACAAAGGCCCTGGAGTCTAAGCAGGGAGGAGAATGGAAGGAGACCAAAGCCAGATCATAGTGAATCCTGTAGGTCTTGACAGGGACACATTTTTCTCTGAGTTAGATGGGAAGCCACTAGAAGGAGGAGAAACAGGGTGTGCCTGGGATTCCAAAAGGACCACCTGACTCCACATGGAGCCAGGACAGGGGTGAAAGCAAAGTGAGCAATTTGGGGACTGTTGCAAAATCTCAGGTGAGAATGGAGATGGGTACAGGACGGTGGAGGAGGATGGTATAAGGAATGATTGGTTTCGATACATGATTCAAAAATACAAGTGACAAGATTTGCCAATATAGTAGGAGAGAAAGGAAGAAGAAAAAAAGTAGAATTCCAAGGTTGAAATTAGAGAGCTCAAAATTATTGCCTTAGAAGAACACAGCATTTGGAGACACAACTTGTGTGAAAGCTGATAATTGAAGATATATTCACTGAGAGTGTGTTTTCTATGGAAAATGCTGACAGGTGTATAGCATTTTGCATGGGCAATGGTGCCTCTGTTTGGCCTTCAGTTTGCTTCAATAAGGACTTCTCATCTCCCTGTTGTACTCCAAGCACAGGGCTCAGTGTGGGCATGAAAGACCCAGTTCCCTAAGGCTGGCTGACACAAGCAGGAGGGACTGTCACTAACACTGTTACTGAGAAGCAGTGGGTAGACAGAACTTAGCCATAAAGAAGAGGTCAACACTTGAACTCAAGGCTCTACAACAATCAACAGACCATGGTCTTTGGTATAAAAAACATGGGTACATGCTGTTTGTGGGATGCTTTTGCCAGCTTCAAACTCAGGTCGCTTGAGTGACTGTTTCCCAAAGACCCAATGAGAGGCTTTCTATAATGTGTGAGAGGAGATCCCAACCTTGCACTCTGCAGGTCAGAGGGAGGTTTCTGGGCCACCGGGAGGTCTTTAGAAAGGAGTAAAAAACTGTGAGCTCAAGGAATTTGTGTTGTATTCAAACTAGGTGAACTGATGGGCAAACTCTCATTTAACGACCCGTCTCTGTTTTGCAATGTTATTGAAGGCAGCTACCAGAAATTTTACAAACCAGATTACATCATCAATCAAGGGAGCCGTTTAATCAGCATTCACTTAGCTCCTAGTCTTCTGAGCAGATCCTGGAGGACTCCAGGATCCTCCAGCCCAGTGGGGAGGGAGACACTGATCCACCGAGTATGGGCTGAATGTGGGCATGGTCAACTTTGGAAATACAGGCAGTGGGAAGTTTGGTGTCCTGAGGACTCTGAAGGTGGGGAAACAGAAGAGGACATCAAGCTTCTGTCCCAGTGCAGTGGCCCCTGGAGTTCTGCTTAGGGGGATTGGGTCCTCATGAGTCACTGTCGTCACTGTTTTTGCATTATTTATTTGTTTATTCACCCAGGAAGATAGCTTCCTTATTCACGCCTTTTCTGGCATTTTAACACATCATGGCCTAATCCAGAAAGTCTAGTGTATTCTTGATGCTGGCGAGGTTGTGGAGAAAAAAAGAATGCTTATACACTGTTGTTGGGAGTGTAAATTAGTTCAACTATTGTGGAAGACAATGTGGTGATTCCTCAAAGACCTAAAGACAGAAATATCATTTGACCTAGCAACCTCATTATTGGGTGTATACCCAAAGGAATATAAATCATTCTATTCTAAAGACACATGTACACATATGTTCATTGCAGCACTATCACAATAGCAAAGACATGGAATCAATCTAAATGCCCATCAATAACAAACTGGATAAAGAAAATGTGGTAATATATACCATGGAATACTATGCATCCATGAAAAATAACAAGATCACGTCCTTTGCAGGGACATAGACAGAACTGGAGGCCATTATCCTTAGAAAACTAATGCAGGAACAGAAAACCAAATACCACTTATTCTTGCTTATAAGTGACAGTCAAAAATGGACACATAGAGGGGAACAACA
This sequence comes from Hylobates moloch, assembly GCF_009828535.3. Taxonomy (NCBI): domain Eukaryota; kingdom Metazoa; phylum Chordata; class Mammalia; order Primates; family Hylobatidae; genus Hylobates; species Hylobates moloch. Next base: position 16,046,782 of record NW_026652288.1, on the reverse strand, counting down.
CACAATGGGGCCTATCGGAGGGTGAAGGGTGGGAGGAGGGAGAGATCAGGAAAAATGACTAATGGGTACTAGGCTTAATACCTGGGTAATTAAATAATCTGTACAACAAACCTCCATGGCACAAATTTACATATGTAACAAACCTGCACATATACCCCTGAACTTAAAGTAAAAGTTTAAATAAAAGAAAGTCTAGTGTATTCTTTCTCTGCTTCTGTGTCCTTGGACCTAGAAGAAATTAATGCATTCTGAACTTGTATCCCACTGGTTTTCCCCTTAGCAAGTCTTCCTGAGTTTTCTGAAGGTCGCCTTTCATCTCCTGCGTCTACCCTTATGCACTAGCAGAAGATAAAGGTCAGGAAAATACTGTGATGGTCTCAGGAACAAGGAGTGAGGGTGGCGAGGATGGTGCACAAGAGCATCACAGACCTTTCTGAGAATCATCTCCATTTGCCCCTCCAGATCAACTCTGTACCCTTCTCGTCCCTGCTCTGTGCCCTGGGCAGTGATCTGGATGGACTCCGCTATTTGACCCCCTTGCCATCAGGTTCCAATTGGGTTTGTCAGGGTATTAATGAGCAGCCTCACACCCACCACCCCCACCCCCACCCCCACCCCCACCACCTCTGGGCTGCAGGTTTAACAATGCCTGTGTTCCTCTACTCTTGGCCAGGGCCCTCTCCTATCACTACAGCACTCAGATTGCAGGGGTAACCACTTCTCTTCTTAGGCTTTCAGGCCTACAGATAGCATCAACTTTCCAATCTTGTTGGTCCTTGGGTGCTCCATCTTTCCTTCCTGAAACTCTTTACTCTTCTTGTACTAATGTGATTATTGCCTTTAAAGCCTGCTGGTATAAATCAAGCTATAAATGAAATATTTAATGGAAGAGATTATGTGCAAATACAGAGGGGAAAGGGCATGTACAAGATAATGGTAATCCTGGACTTGGAGTCAGGGTATTGAGATCTGGGTTCTAGTCTCATCTCCATCACTAGTGCTATATCACTTTGCTTCTCTAACACAGTTTCTCAGTCTGTGAAATAAATTAGTTGAACCTTTCTGAGATGAAATATTCAAAGCAAGACCCTACAGAGGAAGACCAGAGCCTGTTAATCTGTGCAATGCAGTCTGTACACACTGCTGCCTGAGTCTCAGGTTGTGGTTGGTGGACGGGACAAAGAGATGTAGATGGATTCCATGCAACCAGGCTACTTGTGACTTGATCATCTAGTGGAAACTAGACTAGATAATTACCCTACTCACCTGTCAGCTCATTTGTTTCTCTCTCTTGCCTTCCACATCTAGATCCTGGTACTTCTGCCTAACAGTCAACAGTCCCCAAATCCAACATATTATGCAATATGTTATCCTACTTGCTACTCTACTGAACTGCTGATCTCACTTACTCTTGCCTGTCTCACCTCACAGCCTTTGCTTGAGTGGCCCCCAGCAGGTGGAGAATCTTTTCTTCCCTTACCTTTACTAATCTCGATCTTCCCAATCTGCAAGAGTTCGCCCAAGTACCACCTCTTGCAGAAAGCCTCCCTCCCCTGTCTCTTTTAGCCTAGCTTGATCTCTCCTCCCTCTGCTAATGGACTGTCACTCACTGATCTGTGCCAGTCCATTGGGTGCTAACTTGTGCTCTGACCATTTTTGCTGTGCCAGCTTTGCCTCTTCACTTCCTTGAAAGTCCAGCCTTTCATTTGTCACGGTACATGTTGCACAATGCTGGGCGTATGATAGCATTTAATCAAATCTTGTCAGTTTATACTTTGAGGTAATGTCTCATTCATCTGGCACCTTGGGCTTTTCCAGATAACTGAAGTTGAGCTTGTCAAACACCAAACAAGTATAGTAAGCTCTTTTTAATAGACGTCTTTCTGAAATGTATTTGACATTTCCAGAAATTCTGAATTCCCATCTGCCATACATAACTACGTAATTTCAAAACCATTCAGAGATGTCATTCTAAACACCCATTAGCATCCTGAGCAGTAATGCAGATCTGTATCTGGTTTTAGGTCCTTTGTCTCCTCCCTCAGTATCTTGCAATGCCAACTGTGATTCTCTTAAGACTCACATAACTGTCTCTCCTGAATGCCTTCTTCAACCATTCTTTTCCTAATTACTGTGTTTCTTGTACTAAGGTCCAGGAAACTAAATCACTAGAAGTCTCCAGAAAACACTCCCTGCACACCAATTTGATGCCAGGGAATAGTGTAAATAAAGCATGACACAGGCATCCACAAGCTTAAACTCTCAACAGGCATAGCCACAATGCACAAAGGCAAAGGGCATATGGAAGGTACAACCTAGAAGATGGAGCAACAAACTCTGTAGGCAGTAGGAAGATGTAGTTGCAGCTCAGCGACCAAAGAAATTTGAGATAAACTCTGAGAATATGCAGGAATTCACTTTGAAGAACAAACAGGAATACAACTTCCAGCGGAAGAAATAGCATTCTTGAGTAATTGATGGAAAACAAGAATCTAGATTTCATAAGGCTTTGCGAAAGGGCACGAGCAGCAATGCACATAGCCATTAATGCTAGGACTTACAACAGCTAATGTGGGTACTCAGGGGACTCTTTTGATGAGCTCAGGATCAAAAGGTCCTGAATGAGTCAGGTTTCTGGGAAACGGACCTGTGGATAAATGGTCTCTAACTGTGCTTTGGCATGTTAGCTATTTGGAAAGACGTTGGCCATCGTTGTGGTAAAGAGTAATTTTCTTAAGACCTGCAAATACAATGGTATTTCTAAAATAATTAACATTAGCCAGTGCCAAAAAATAATGCCTAGAGAATATTTTATGGGATTCTAGGATGTCAGAGTTGGAAGGTCTTTTATAACTGATTTCTTTTATCCTCTTTATTGACGAGTTGGTGGTTAATTGAAGATGCAGATCAAGCACGGGCCTTGCCTGAACTAACACAGCTGGTAGCAAAGCCTAGGGACCAGCATTCTAGATCTCCTGATGCTGAATCCTCTGTGCTTATTCCCTTATGAAAAAGTGCCTTTTAAATCAGTGGCTATATTCACTACTCAATTTAACAAACTTGAGTGTATTCATCACTTAGTTTAACAAACACTGGTGGGCTGGATATGAAAGGACCCAGTCCTTATCTGCAAGTTGCTGACAATACAGTGTGAAGGAAACGTGTTTGACCACAGCTTCTATAGCAGCAAGGCGTCTCCTGGCATTCTAGGCATCGGTAACTGTCTGCATTGATGATTCATTCACCCTTCCCTGTCATCTTTTGAGTTGCTTCCGCCTCTGAGCCTGGTTTCTCCAGATGCTTCTGGCATTGTCAAATGCCATTATCCCCCTCCTAGGATGATCTCTCTAGGCTGACTCTTCTTTCTCATTCACTAGGGGTCAGTTCCCAGACCATGGCTTCTCCCCTCAGTGTTTTTGCATCCCATAATACACTGTTCGTGTTCCACCTCTGAATGTACACAATGACTTGTGGTTATCTTTTCTTATATAAGAACTTCGAGCTAAAAGACAAAGAATGGGTCTGTTTAAATTCTAACTTCCCCTTTCCCTTCCTCACTCTCCCTCATTTGAGGACACAGTGAGACAGCAGCCATCTATAAGCCAGGCAGAGTCTGGAACAGTTACTAATGCAGGATAGTAGAGGCTTAGTGAATATCTGAGTTCAACTGAGAACTGGAAAAGGAAATGAAAGACAAGGAAGCCATATTGTCTTTAGTGGGATGAGGTTCTGAGCTCCTGGGTGTGGAGTGGTGCGTTGTGTCATCTAAACTTGTAAAGAGCAGTGAACACTTTCAAAGGTGTTGTTTAATTATGCCTTTAGAAATATTTATTGGAACCCACTAGATGCTGGGGATAGAACAGTGGACAAGCTCACAAGGCTCCTGTCATAATGGAACTGACATTTCTTGGAAACAGAGGTACCTGCTGAAACACACGTAACATACATACATATTTTGATTTCCACTACATTGTCAGGACACTGGTAAATGCTGAGAAGACAAATGAATAAGGGAAAGAAGACAGAAAGTGACAGGAAGTTCTATTTTTAGATACAATTTTCAGGGAAGGTCTCCCTGGGGAGATGACATCTAAACAGAGACCTAGATGTGGTGAAGAATTGGTCCATGTGGTCTTGAGGGAAGAGTGTGCCTGGCAGCCAGGCGGGAAATGCAAAGGGCCTGAGGTGGGAGATTGCTTGGTGTGTCTCAAGAATAGCAAGGATGCCCATGTAGCTGGGATAGAATGATCAAGGGGAGAATGTCAGGAGAGGGTCAGATGGGTGTGGGGGCCAGATCATGAAGAACTGTAAGCTGTAACAAGAGAGTCAAAGATAGAGAAAAGCATCTCTGGACCAGGAAACCAAAGCCTCAGATTATAGTATTTTCTCTGTCACTGACTTCCTGTATCACTGGGCATCTAATTTCCTCTCTATATGATAAAGTAACTGGAGGTGATGACTCTAAGCACCTCCCAGCCCTATGATCTGGAGACCTTGCTTCTGCATTTTTGACATGCCCCTAGGACAGACAGGGGACACTCAGATGGACACACAACCTTTGGTGTGCATTTGCAACAGGAATGGCAGCATGGGCTGTCCACACTCCTGAACCTTCCAGCAGTCTCTTTACAGGCAGTCAGAGAGGTGATAGCTTAAGACACCTACACTCTTTTGACCATAGACTTTCTTTAACAGTTTGGTGTGCATTTGCAGTGAATGTCATCTATCATCAGTAGCTATTAAAATGCTGGAGGCCACCAGCAAACACACTTCTCCTGGTGGGATGTCACTGTTCGTCTCTTTTTATAATGGGTGAAACCACATCTTTTGCAACTTGTGCATCATCCATGAAGACTTTCTTTTTCTAATGATCAGCTGTCACTCTGTCTTTGTAAGGTGGGTAATGGAATTATTTTTAAAGCTTTCACTTAACAAGCTTGTATCTTGTAAAAGACCTGCTTGAGAAATGCAAGCATTTTTAGGTAGGGAAGTGACAACTGTCTGACATGAAAAAGATCTCTTTCTTACCTGTCCTATTAAACATGAAAAATCAAATTCCCCTTCCCTATGACAGTGATTTTGACTTGTGCTATATGTTGTACAGGACACAGCTAGAGTTCATGACTAGGAACGACACAAAGCTAGATCAGGGTTAGGCTTAAAGGCCTTTTAACCATGCTATTAAAAAAAAAAAAAAAAAGTGCTGCCTCTGGAGGTTAGGAGTTTCTCACTACTGGAGATCATCAAGAAAAAAAACATCAGGCAGGATATTGTCAATAGAAAGTATGTGTCGCTGGGCAAACTGAACAAGCTGTCTTCAAAAAGCCCTCCCCACTCTAATATCTTCTCACCCTCAGCATAATCTTCCCTTAATCTGAATTTTCTATTTTGCAAGGACAGTTCAGAAGATTGTCAATGCCATTTTAATTGCCATTGTGCCTTTGCCACTAAGGCCCAGCAAGGTCTCACTGAATATATGTGCAGCCCCAGAAATGGGTTTGAAGTTGCATGCAATGATTTAGAGGATCATGTTATCCATCGGAAGAGAGGAGAGTGAGTGTGTGCACACGCTAGTGAATTCCTGTGTGCATGTGTGTATACATGTGTGTGTGACTGACTTCCATCTGTACTTACCTGTGCTGGGCTCTTTGTCTTGTAGGTCTTAATTTTTTATTTTTGAAAATCCAAGGTTTAAATTGATCTCAGTAGTTTGGACTCAGAAATGCTTTTGGTACTACAGTTTAGGTCTTATCCAAGTGTCGTATTTCTTTGGGATTAAATACTATAAGCTGTATTTTTTAATTTTTATTTTAGATTTGGGGGCACATGTGAAGGTTTGTTACATATGTAAACACATGCCACAGGGATTTGTTGTACAGATTATTTTATCACCCAGGTACTAAGCCCAGTACCCAACAGTTATCTCTTCTGCTCCTCTCCCTCCTCCCACCCTCCCCCTTCAAATAGACCCCAGTATCTGTTGTTCCCTTCGGTGTGTTCATAAGTTCTTATCATTTAGCTCCCACTTATGGGTGAGAACATGTGGTATTTGGTTTTCTGTTCCTGTATTAGTTTCCTAAGGATAATGGCCCCCAGCTCCATGCATGTTCCCACAAAAGACATGAACTTGTTGTTTTTTATGCCTGCCTAGTATTCCACGGTGTACATGTATCACATTTTCTTTATTCAATCTGTCATTGATGGGCATTTGGTTGACTCCACATCTTTGTTATTGTGAATGGTGCTGCAATGAACACCCATGCCCATGTGTCTTTATGATAGAATAATTTATATTTCTCTGGGTATATACCCAGTAATGGGATTGCAGGGTTGAATGATGTTTCTGATCTTTGAGGAATTGCCATACTGCTTTCTACAATGGTTAAACTAATTTACACTCCCACCAATAGTGTGTAAGTGTTCCCTTTTCTCTGCAACCTCACCAGAATCTGTTTTTTTTTTTATTTTTTGATAATAGTTATTCTGACTGGTGTGAGATGGTATCTCACTGTGGTTTTGATTTGCATTTCTCTAATGATCAGTGATATTGAGGTTTTTATCATAGGCTTGTTGGCCACGAGACGGATCTCGTTGTCACCAGGCTGGATCATGGGCACGGTCACTGCAACCCCCTCCGGTTCATCCATTCTCTGCGGGACTACAGGCGCCCGCCACCTCGCCTGGCTAATTTTTTTTTGTATTTTTAGTAGAGACGGGGTTTCACCGTGGTCTCGATCTCCTGATCTCGTGATCCGCCCGCCTCGGCCTCCCAAAGTGCTGGGATTACAAGCGTGAGCCACCACGCCCAGCCATGTATGTCTTCTTTTGAGAAGTGTCTGTTCATGTCCTTTGCCCACTCTTTGATAGGGTTTTTTGTTTTTCTGTTGTAAATTTGTTTAAGTTTGTTATGGATGCTGGATATTAGACCTTTGTCAGATGCATAGTTTGCAAATATTTTCTCCCATTCTGTAGGTTGTTGCTCTGTTGATGGTTTCTTACGTTGTGCGGAAGCTAAGTTTAATTAGAGCCCATTGCCAATTTTTGCTTTTGTTGTGATTGATTTTGGTGTCTTTGTCATGAAATCTTTGCCCATTCCTATGTCCAGGATGATATTTTCAACAGGAAGTTGTTTTCCAGGGTATTCATAGTTTTTATAACCTGTATTTTAAAATGTTCTTTCCTCATAATAAAATTATTCAAGGCTGCTATGGACTGAATTATGTCCCCTCAAAATTCTTATGTTAAAAGCCTAGGCCCCAAAGTGACTATGTCTGGAGATAGGGTCTTTAGGAGGTAATTAAGGTGAACTAGGTCCTGAGGGCGGGGCTCTGGAGTTATAGGAAGGTATCTTTCTCTTCCTCTTTCTCTCTCCCTCTCTGCCTCTCCCCCACCCCTCTCATGTGAGTATACATTGAGAAGGCAGCCCTCTGTAAGCCAAGAAAGGAAGAGGCCTTCACCAGGAACAAAATTGCCTGGCACCTTGATCTTGGACTTTTCGGCACACTTTGAGAAATAAATTATGTTGTTTAAGGCACCCAGCCTGTGGTAATTTGCTACGGCAGCCTAAGCAGACTAAGACAGAGAACTATGAAAAAATGTCAAAGATTTTATATAATCTCTTCAAAAGTTTACAGTATTTAAAAAAGTGATTGGATGTTTCTGGTTCATAATAGATACCTGAACATGCATATTGACCTTCAATTTCTTCCCAATTTCTGTTGGAATACAGAGAAATAAACATCAGGGCATCAAATAATAATGTCGAAAAACAAAGTAGGCACACCAAAATACTGGGAAATTTAACTAACTTCTGAAAGTTGAAAAACAGATTAATTCAAGTAAGTGGCTAATCCACAGTGAAGAAAGTAGATAACCAAAACAGAGAGGAGAAGGCTGTGTGAGAGGCAGGGGCTGCTTTAATTAACAGATCCCTAAACAGGTTCAAAACTTGAAGTTGGTGGGTAAGAAAAGCCAAGAATGAAGGAGTCTTATCTACACTATTTAATCAAAAGGCTCTTTGTGGACCATCTGAACTACTCAACCTATACAGAGAAACCTGTGTGACTTTCCTCTGGGCAGAGAGCACTCCCTAACACATGCCATAGAAATGGAACAGGTGCCGTGAGTAGTCTTGAGGGCCAAGTGTTAGAGATGTCCTCAGAGTAAAACTCTTATTTGACAGGCTGGTGGGAGGTGGGAAGGTGCAGGCAGGGCAGTCTGCTGCCGAAGTTCAATCTAATACTTGCCAGTCAACATGCGCACACATACACTCACACATAGTTCACAATCAGTTGCCCCCTTCAGGAGAAAGGCTTGCTGGGCAAACAAACCTGCAGAACATTGAAAGAAACCCATGGCAGCCATCTGTATTAATCAAGGAATTCTTCATTCATAAATATGAATGGGCACCTAAGATTTGCTCCACACCTGGACGGTGGTGGTAAGCAAGATAAGAAATGAAAATTACTCATCTCTTGAAGAGGAAATAAAGTTAATTCAGGGAGCAAACGAGAATGTAAAAGTATAATTATTGTTAGATACATTTTAAATAACATTAAAATTTTTGCAAAAATGAGAATCACTAAAAAAGAACACTTGGAGAATAAGAAAAAATGTATTTGAAATTTATTTTAAAATCATGATTGGCCAAAAAATATAAAAAATATGAAAGATAAAAATCAGGAATTTCTCACAAAAAGTAGAACAAGCAACAAAAATAGGTAAATGAAAGAGAAAAATTAAAAGATAAGACCAATTCAGGGTATCCACAATACAACTAATAGATGCTTCAGAAAAGAAGAACAGAAAATAAAAAAGAGAAATTTATCAAATAAATAATAGAACAAATATTTTCAGAGTCAAAGACTAACAATCTCTGTCGCCCAGGCTGGAGTGCAGTGGCGTGATCCCCGCTCACTGCAAGCTCCGCCTTCTGGGTTCACGCCATTGTCCTGCCTCAGCCTCCTGAGTAGTTGGGACTACAGGCACCCGCCACCACGCCCGGCTTTTTTTTTTTTTTTTTTTTTTTTTTGTATTTTTAGTAGAGACGGGGTTTCACCATGTTCACCAGGATGGTCTCAATCTCCTGACCTCGCGATCCGCCCCCATCGGCCTCCTAAAGTGCTGGGATTACAGGCATGAGACACTGCGCCCGGCCTAAGACTGGCAATCTTTAGGTTGCAAGGACCACTGAAGCCCAAGCAGAATGAATGGAACATGATCCACATTCTCATGTACACACCCTCGTGAAAGTTCAGCATGTTAAGAACAAAAAGGACAAGCTTAGATGCCGAGAAAGAGAGAGAGAGAGAGAGAGAATTAAACAAAAAGAAAAAATTAAGCCAAAAAGTGATCAGTTTCACAACCGACTTCTCATCAACAACATGAGAAACGAGAGAAATCCTAAAACATTGTGGAATAAAGACATTTTCATTTACATAAGAACTCAGAAAGTTACTTTTTATCCACTCTTTCTGGTGATAAAATACTTGAGGGTATTGCAGCAAAACCATAAACACATACACACTGAAAAGAAAGACATGAGATTCAAGAAACAAGTCCAGGATTAATTTTTATTTAATCTCAATCAGACAACGATGTAGTAGTTGGGAAAGCAATCAGTCCAAATAGGACCACTAGATAATTAATATGATTAATTTAAAATATAGACATTATTATAGATATTGTAAATAAGGGATATGTTTCTTTGATAATCAAGAAAAAAGCAACTAGAAACACTAAGATCAATATAAAACTATATTGTAAATTTAAGAATCAAACATAAAGCAAACTAAAATGTGTGATGCTTCAAAGTATTAAAGCAAAGAAAAAAATCACTCTGAATATATTGCTTGGATCATTCTCTTTTAACGTTAAAGTATTAGTGACAAATAATTCTATTTTCTTTCCATCTTGGTCCAGATACCATACTTGGTCTAGCACTTACTAATATCAATATGATCAAATGTTTTAAAAATTGTTTATTGGTTTCCATTTACAGATCAACCTATAGATAAAACAAAAATCATTACAGTAGGTGATAAAATGTAATTACATTGTGAACCTGGACAATGTAAAAGTAATTGTAGAGCTGCCATATTTGACTGTGGAAAGTGTTACATGAATAAAAGATGGTGGGTCATAATTTTCTCATTCTATCACATGAGAGAAGAAATTACCACAATTTGATAGAATAAAAACTAAAAGTTGAATTATAGTATTTAAAGTAACTAAGTGAATAAATAAATGAATAAAACCACAATAATAATATTTAGAATTATGGAGCTAATGATGAGAATAACAGAAATCAGGAAAGTTTAAAAATGATTACCACTGGGGAAGGGCATTAGGAAGCGAATGACCTTTTTTTCGTTAACTCTGCATCTTTTTGAAATTTTTATCATGTGCATGAGTTAGTTTCGAAATGATAATAATAATATTAAAATATTAAATGGCCCTGCTCAAGGAAGGAGGGACATGACATTTATTGAGCCTCTGATATGCTGGAAATACACACGTCATCTTGGCTTACTCATCATGAAATGCATACAATGTGATTATTATCTTAGCCTGCTTTTTCTCTTTGGTACAATTTGGATGATACACTGGTCAAATAGTTGATAGTGCTAAAGCCAGGGTTTGATGGCAGCCTCGCCATGTGCTCTTTCCACAGCTGTGCAAGCCTTCCTCAGTGCGGGCCTCCACACCAACCAATGTGCTGAAGCTAAAGAGACTCAAGTTCTAAACCTTTCTGTATGATGTATGCCTTTGAGCACTTTGTGTGTCACCTCAATTTTTTCCTTTTTGTGTGTGAAATGAATGAATGTGAACAGACAAGTGTCTAGGACTTTGTATTTTTTAAATGTAATCTGTTATATATACACACACATGGAAAATTACATGCTTTAGAATTAGACTTACTAGTTTTAGAACTTTGGGCAGGCCACTTCACTTCTCTGAGCCTGTTTCTTCATCTACAAAGGGAAGTCAGTAATTTCACTCTAATTTCTTCATTATTATTTTCATTTTGCTTTTTTTGTGTGGCCAGTTGGGGGCATTGTCTCCCTTGGCATCGGTCAGCCAATAATTTGTAGTCGTGCAATGCCTGGCATCTGGAAGGAAGACGTAAGAGGCTGTTTGTTACCCAGCTTCTAATTCAAGAGCAGAGCATCCCCTCCTAGGCGAAAGGATTGTGATACAAACTGTTCATTTAGCTTCTTAATCAAACACAAAGAAAGACTGTCCTTCTTAGAAAATAATGATTTCATAGTTGCATGAGGTCAAAATAAAAATAATGCGAAAACTGGTCTCAAATTGACAAAGGAACCAAATTGGTGATCTTCTTTCATAGATAGAAAATCATAGACTGGGCACGGTGGCTCACACCTGTAATCCCAGCACTTTGGGAGGCTGAGGTGGGTGGATCACTTGAGGTCAGGAGTTCGAAACCAGCCTGGCCAACATGCGAAACTTCATACTAAAAATACAAAAATTAGCTGGATGTGGTGGCGTGCATCTGTAATTCCTGCTACTCAAGAGGCTGAGGCACAAGAATTGCTTGAACCCAAGAGGCAAAGGTTGCAGTGAACTGAGATTGCACCACTGTACTCCAGCCTGGGTGACAGAGTGAGACTCTGTCTCAAAAAAAAAAGAAGAAAGAAAGGAAAGGAAAGGAGAGGAGAGGAGAGGAGAGAAGAAAAAAGAAAAGAAAAGAAAAGAAAAGAAAAGAAAAGAAAAAAAGAAAAGAAAAGAAAAGAAAAAAAGAAAAGAAAAGAAAAAAGAAAAGAAATCTTCAGAGATGTAATTTCAATTGTGCTCAAGGTCCCAGGACTTAAGGAGGTCTGGGCCGCCTGCTGTAGGTATGGCAACATACAGAAGTCCCTGAGAATGCAGCCTCCCTGCCAATTGTATTTCCTCCTAAAATTGTCATTTGGATTTGTGTACAAATGTCTCAAGGCCTTCTTCTTTTCTCTCTTCTCTTAGGCTCAGATCTGACCCAAAAAAAGAGGGGGATTTAATTAGATTTTGTAGGTTAAAGCTCTCTACACCAAAAACTTAGATAAGAATAGCAAAAGAGCAATTCCTCCCTCACTGCATTTCTCAATGAGAGTGGAGAAGAAGACATGTTGCAGGTGTTTTATAACAGTATCAAATAAGGTAATTTCACACGGTCTCAAATTTATAGATTGCTGTCCAAACTTCCAAAGCTGTGGCTATGAAGCTGAATGATCAAAAGGATGCTTAAATGATTAATGTGACTTTTCTCTTACACTAACAGAACTCCTCTACCTGAGATATTTGGAGTTGATGTACATAACATTTGGAATAATGAACAAGCTTTGGATGTATATGGAAGTTTCTTAGTCAAACTCAGAGGCAATATATAAAAATACTTACTGAATTACATGCCCATAAGATGACAGAACTTGAAGGGACTTTTGACATCATCTGATCACATTGGCTCATTTTAAAGATGATTAAACTAAGATTAAAGTACGTGACATAGTTTGCCCGGGTCCACAAATTTTGTATGTGTTGTAAAAGGCCCCAATTAATTCACTTATTCATCTATTTATTAAAGTAATAGATATTTATTGAGAACCTACTTAGTCCTAGTCATAATGTCAGGCCATTGCAAAGCAGATAGGGATATGAGATAGTCTTCTACCTTCCAAGAGCTTCTGGTCTGAAGGGGAGGCAGGCAGGCATGTTTCAGTTCCAGCACAACCTAATGTCTAATAGAGAGATGACAGCCAAGTGTTCTAGAGCACAGCAGAGAACTCTAATTCTTCTGACGGGCTGGGAAAGTCCTCATAAAGAGTATCCTATTTGAGTGTGATCAGGCCGGATGAGATGGAGGGGAGAAAAGAAACATTTCAGGTGGAAGAAGCAATATCATCGGTATTTTTATAGGTCAAAGCGATCATAAAGTGTCAGTAACCCAGGTGGGGTCCTGGGTAGCATTCCTATCCAGGTATTAGAAGGGCCCTAGATTCCAAATCTTCTAGGTTAAAAGCACATCATGTCTCAAAAAAAAAAAAGAAAGAAAGAAAGAAAGAAAATGTAGAGATGAAAAACTTGGGTGTGAGCCAGTGCATATTTACAACGACTTTATCCCACGACAAGGAAATCAGAGCAGATCTTGAAGGTAACGAGAAGAGGCCATTTCAGGGGACCTAATATTTATAGGAACTTTTGCTCCAAACATGAGCTCTGCCTGCTGCTCTGCTGCTCTCTAAATCTCTTTAATGGACCCCAAACATTCACAGCTGCAATCCCTTAAAAATGGGACTAAAGAGTAAATGCCCTGGAGGGTAGGAGCCCAGGGACATATAACTTTTCATAAGAAGGTACATCCATTAATATACAGAGCATGTTAGTACCCGCACCCAATATTTGAAACAGGGGCATTCTGAAATTCTTCCTTTTTAAAAATCTCAATGGAAAGCATTAAGAAAAGGCTCTGCATTAATGTACAAAGATCACCGTCTTCTGCTTTCCTAGAATTTGAAAGAAAAGATCTTTATTGCTGTGGGGTTATAACCACAACACTAAGCATAGTTGGGAAATAGTACTGTGTAGTGACCTAGGAGTGGGTCATAGTTGGGAAGTCGTATTGTGTAGTGAGCCTAGTGGCTCTGGAACCAGGCGGCTTTGGCTTAAAACCTGACTTGGCCATTTATTAGTTTTGTGAACATAGACAAGCTGCCCAACCTTTCAGTGCTTCAGGTATAATAATAATATTTACCTTATAGATGTTTTGCAGGTCCTTACATATGCACCCAGTAATATAAAGCCTGGCACATAATATTCACTCAATATTTTTTCTAACATTATTATCATTATTTTATTATTAATTTATTATTCTCTCCAAAGTGCTGCAATGAGGTTTTTCTCCTCGGGTCTCAGTTATGGTTAAATTGATTGACCAGCCAGTGACCACAAGATTTTGATCTTTCATCAAGCATTCCAATATTATATGCCTTGTGGAAGAATCAGACATAGTTTTTACCTCAAGGAATTTATAATCAGATTCAGAATATTTAATAATCATCTTTCATTCTTAGAAAGTAATATAAATATGAAAAACATGAATCTCAATGCTCTTGTTCTAGCTGAAATCTCCCATTCTCCTTCCTCTTTGCTTATCCAAATTATAGTTATTCCTCAGTACCCAGTGCAGTAGCTAGGTGTATCACTCAGGGTCCAATCAGTAGAGGAAAATCACACAGCAATTTAAACAGGGAATATCTAAAATAAGAACTTATCAACTATGGTGAGGGACTGTCTAGTTAGAAGTAAAGGGAGCATCAGAGAATACAGGAATAGCAAACACAAAGAGGAGTCACTACACCTGAGACTAAGGTAGAGCACCCAAGCAAGAGGTTCCTCAGGACTGAGGTCCAGACCTTACTGGAGAGGCCAGTGCTCACAACACAGAAGGGAAGCCATTGTGCTGCCACACCAGCAAAACTTGCTAGAAACCTGCCCTCTTGGGTGCCAGGGGAAGCTGGTCAAGGAAAAGTGTTTCGTGAGAGACAATTTGCTATAAACAAATCTGAGGCTGGGAGTACCAGGGGGTGCTAGCTCTGGGTGCTGCTGGCCTCCATGTACTGCAAATAGGAGTACTCCATGTACTGCATGCCATAGGAGACTGCTGCTATGAAAGCCACCCTGGAGGCAGGAGATGGTCCTGGGGAAGGAAGCTGTGTGCATGGCACGGACCTACTGAACAAGCACATGGGGACCAGGAAACAAAAGACTTTTCTCCTACAGCCTCTCTCCACAGCTCTTTAATGGTAAAACTTAGCCTCCATTTCCTTTAACAAAAGATAAATATTTAAAGGGTCCAGCTCCATTTTCACAGAGCAGGCAAAAAGTGGGTATTTGGAACTAAGAGACAATAAATTGATAACCAGAACTGTCCATGTTGTGACTGTTCAGCTTCCATATGCAATTCTTTTTTTTTGAGATGGAGTCTGGCTCTGTCATCCAGGCTGGAGTGCAGTGGCATGATCTTGGCTCACTGCAAGCTTTGCCTCCCAGGTTCACGCCATTCTCCTGCCTCAACCTCCCAAGTAGCTGAGACTACAGGCACCCACCGCCACGGCCGGCTAATTTTTTGTATTTTTAGTAGAGACGGGGTTTCACCCGTGTTAACCAGGATGGTCTCGATCTCCTGACCTTGTGATCCATCTGCCTTGGCCTCCCAAAGTGCTGGGATTACAGGCGTGAGCCACCACTCCTGGCCTTCCATATGCAATTCTTCATATCAAGCTGATGTCTGTGCAGCTGTAACTTCCACTGATGCAGTCTTAGAATTGACCTTCGGGACCTCTGAGAACATGTCTTCTGCACCACGTTAATTGTGATACTTAAACTTATCAATGAGCACAGAGCTGAGCAGGACCCACAGAACTTGAGTATAGACAGCATTTCTCTGGTCCTGAAGCATGCTATCATGGTAGGGGCCTTGACTGTTGTATCACATTGGTGATCAGTGACTTTCATTAAGCTTACTTTCAATTAAAACTTTAAGTAATGTTGTTTTAAATCCACACTGCACCCTTTTGTGGCATTTGTGTAGCCTGGGCATTCATTTGTTTAATCAATGAATATTCATTGAATGCCTATTCTTGCTAGGTGAAAAGGGCTTCTTCCTCTCTATCTGTGGAGCTGCTGCCCTGGCTGGGTCCTTAGGTCCTTGCCAAACCCTCCTTGCACAACTCATCCTTTCCAAACCTTGGAGGCCCACCTTCTACCCTTTGTAAAAACTTACATCTTTATCATTATGGAAAGTGAAGATTTTCCCTTCTCTACCACCTACTTAAGCTTTGAAACCTCTCTGAATAATCCTAAGCTACTGTCATTTCCAATATGATTGGGTCTAAATCCAATGAGATTTATCCTCACAAGGGAAAAAGTGTATAAGAGGTTGGAGCAAATCATCTGTGCCTGTGCCCATGCATGCTTTTTCCATTACTTCAAAGTATTGTAAAGATTTCTGGACTTGAGCCAGAGATTTCTTGCCCCAAATTTAAAATCTGCCAGAGGCCCAAGAATAGGATCTTTAGTGCTGGAGCAAATCCATTTTCACACCATTCTCATGTGGAGGTGGGATTTCAGGAGAGCCAGAATGAAAGGTTCCAGGGTTCAGGAAAGAGGAGAGAGATGGCTCCAGGCAATGGGGCAGAGTGGGAGAGGTGGAAAGGAAGACAGGTGATTGTCGAGGAAGCGGAAAGAGATTTTGGCCACTTGAGAGAAAAGGCCTTAATACTCCATGGAGGGAGACAGAAAGTCTAGCATTCAGAAAATATCTTAAGGTAACCTTATCCTTGTTATTTTTCTAACACCGTCTAAATTGTGAACTGTGAAAGTGTGTAGGTGTTTGCCTGAAGAGCAAAAACCCAACCCCCTGTGCTTTTATTTTTTTGTGTCTTCAGGTTTTTTTTAGGGAGTCAGGTGTCTCTCCTTTTTGCATAGCAGCAATAGCACATAGCAGGACGAATTTCCATTACACCTGGCTGATTTTCCAGGGACCCACATTTACCTCCTAGAGAGGATGTCATAGAGATCCTGGCCACACTGGGGTCTCTACATCCTAGGCTGCCCATTGCAGCAGCATCTACGGATGCTTGGTTCTTCCCAGTTTCCTGCTCAGCTCTCTGAAATAGGAGTGAACGTTTGTGGTAATTAAAACAGTGTGAAATTTGCAGTGTCAGGAAACAGAGCTATTTTTTTTTCATCTGCCAACCATCATGCTATTTATAGAACTACACTTCACCATTTATTTGCTGGGCAATGACATCAAGAAACAAATATTAAGCAAAGAAGCCAATTTACTCCACAAAAACATCCATTATCTTTATCACCAACAGAGACTGAAAAACAATCAATTAGAATGCTTCACTTGGGAGTGATTAATTGAATTGTTAAATATCTAATATTGGAGAAGTCATCCTGGGAGCCTAAATATTAATTCATGTAACAGGTAGGACCTATTCTAATGAAACTGCAAATTGATACTATTTAGTGCATCAGATCACATTCATCAATGGGCTCAGGTTACAACTCAAAATTCTTCATTCTGAAGCTACTGTATTTGAATCTGAGCATGTTCCATAGGAAGTGCTATCCTTTCAAAGAAAATGTGTTCATCATGAAACATTCGTCTCTGTTTCCTAAACACTCTATTATAAGAATATCCTGGACTGGGCATGGTGGCTTACACCTGTAATCCCAGCACTTTGGGAGGCCAAGGCAGGGGGATCACTTGAGGTCAAGAGTTCGAGACCAGCCTGGCCAACATGGCGAAACCTTGTCTCTACTAAAAATACAAAAATCAGCTGGGCGCAGTGGTGGGTTCCTGTAATCCCAGCTACTCAAGAGGTTGAGGCACAAGAATCGTTTGAACCCAGGAGGCAGAGGTTGCAGTGAGCTGAGATAGAGCCACTGCATGCCAGCCTGGGTGACAGAGTGAGACTCTGTCTCCAAAAAAAAAAAAAAAAAAAATCCCCCGGATAATGTCCTTAATCAACACAACCTAAGATGCACAGTTACACAGTCACATGTGCGCACACACACACTATTCCCAGCTTTTGAATACCTACAAAACTTAGGGAATTGTATTCTTATAGACAGAACTTGCAGCCCAAGTAATATAGTTCAGCCAAAGAGCTGAGAGCACGAAATTCTTCTCCACTGTTTATCTTAACAGTCAATTCTTTCATTTGATACACTAAATATGTATTGCATGTCTATAACCATAGATTCTTAGGAGATGCAGATCTGAAGGAAATGAATAATAGCCTCAAGCAACTCACAGTACAGTGAGGAAGCTAGGCCTAGAGACTTGTCATGACAGCACAGGTTGATAAATGCTATCACAGGGATATGTACAGGCAGTTTTGGGATCAGCACACAACTGGCCTGTTGGATAAGTCTGGCGGTGGACTTAGTTAAGTGAAAAAGCATGAAAGAAGGGCATTCCAGGCAGAAGCAGTGCCTATTTCAAAAGATAGAGGTTTGAAAGCACCTGATATATTTGGAGAATACATTATGTGCAGAGCATAGAATTTGAGGTGGAATGTAAAGAACTTGAGAAGCCAAAGGACTCTGCTTACTAGGCTATGAGCCTTAACCTCCTTCCTGGGAATGCTGAGAAGCTCCTGAAATATTTTAAGCATAGCAGTAATCTGATGAGATTATAGGGAGATCACTCTGGCCCTAGTAGGGGCAATAGATGGGAGAATGAGGGCGGGACAGAATGGGGAAATGAAGCTGGGAAGAAACTGGAGAAGAGAAACCAACTAGGGGATTTTTGTAAAGAAATGAAGCAGACTGAGCCAGGTGACCAGAAGAAGAGGAGGCAAAGGTGTTAGGAAGAGAGAACTGACAAGCTGTGCATGATGAGGAGGTTGGCACTACCCAGGTTTCTGGGTTGAATCAAGAGGTGCTTCTTAAAGTGATCAACTCAGATGAAAAAGGCAAAAGGAAAAGCCATCCTAGGAGAAAAGAAGGGTTCTGGAGATGTTGAAAGTAGGTGGATAAATACACATCAGAGTCTGACGAGGTCAGACCCAGGGAACGCACACGTGCAGTTCCTTGAACCTTCAGATCAGACAAAGCCATCATCCCACCTTCCGCACTTTCACTTCCGAGACAGTCCTCTGCTTGGTAGTGTGTGGGCTGAAGGAGGGTTCTCTTTCCTACTCTAACTCCTCCTGAAGTAGGTAAACTGAAGACCCTTAGACCTGGAGAGGTCACCAATTTGCCCTAGATCCTTTCACGAATCTGAGGTGGAGCTGATGACTCCCCCCTCAAACATCCCACTTTTAGAATAAAGACACTCTTCTCAGGAGGACTGTGTAAACAGAATTCGATACATTACCTCAAAAATCCAGTTGCTTTTTAATCATTTTTAAGATTTGTTTAGGAGGACTCTAATTTTAAAATGCAGAGGATTCAGAGAATACATTTCTTCTTTTCATTTTACTCAAACTGTTCTCCTCATTCTTTCTTCCTCATTAACCTGGGCCATGACCTGTTCTGTGGCCAGGTGGAAGCTCTCCCAGGCCACCCATATGGAAGGTCCTTGGCAGTGATGCACCAGCCTCACCTTCCTCCCTGCCAAATACCAGTCTTTTTTTTCTCTCTAAGCCAAATGACCTTCAACAGAAATCGCTGTTTCAGAACTCAAAGTAAGGACAGGCTGTCTGTGTTTTGCATCTGCATATATCTACCCCAGTAATAGAGAAAGTGAGGTTCTTTTGGCTAAGAACATGAACTCTGTGAAGTTGGTCTTGATTTTATTTTGCTGAGGCTTTCAGTGCTCCCAAAGCACTGGAAAAACACATCCATTCAAAGATGGCCCTGGGTCTGGGGTCCCACCATCTCCAGTTTCATTGCATGTTTTTCCAAAGAGAGATTTAAAGTTCTCACCCTCTCACATCAAGAAAGCATACTTTATAAGTAAAACAGGAGTGGGGGCTGGCACTGAACCCAGTTTCAGTGTTTTGTGTCCTTTTCTGAAATTGAGAAGAAGGCAAAGACAAACATTAACATAGTCATGAAACAAATTAGGCTAGGATGGTGAAACTGGGAGGCTGTCTTTTAGATCTATGCTAATCAGCCACCTTTACTCATTCCTTCAAACATGTATTCAAAAGCAAAGCCAAGGTCTGAATTTAGAATCTTAATGTTCTTATACTCTTTTGCCCCAGCAAATTTCAGTTCTGGAATTATATCTTTGAGAAGTAGTCACAAAAGTAAGAAAGGCTTTTGTACATGAAGATGTTCATCACACTGTTGCTTATGGCAGCAAAAAGGACAGGGAGTAAAATACTGTGGCCAGAAAATATTGTGGCCAGGAAAATTATGGCATAACGCCAAGTAAGGCAAGATTACAAATGTTAATTCTGTATGCAGTTGTGAACTATTAGGAGCAAAAGCTTGAAGGACACACGCCAAAATATCTGAGGTTGGTAGCATTATGTTTTCCAAATCTACAATGAACAACAAAAGAACAGTACAAGAGTGTAAGAGCTTTATTTTCTGCGAAAAAAAAAAGTTCAACATTAAGAAAATCAGCAACACTCTTCAACATTGAAAAATGACTGATTAAAAACAGAATGTATATGCAGTGAGGACAATCAATTTCTTCTGCTTTCAACAGGGTAGAGTCCAGAGGAGTGGAACACTTTGTGATAGTCCCAGAGTATGATATTTTACCATAGTTCCAGAACTACAGGAGATACTCAGTGCATATACACACTTCTTACCACAAATTGAGCCAGATACTAGGATCATGAGAGGGAGATGAGGGGACTCAGCTATGACTGAGTCATAGTCTAAGGTGTTGGGATATTGGTCAAGACTAAAAAAGACCACAATGCAGGAGTCATGAGAGAAATGCAACCCAAGCACTCTAAGGGGAGACCATACTCCTCAGGCTTTGATGGATGGAAATGACTTGACTTGAAATATAACTTTTACAAAGAAGAGTGTGAAAAATTATGTTTAGCAGTTCTTACACCTTGCCCAATGCCCAGTATAGAGCAGAAACACAATACAAAACGTTTGTCAAACTGTTGACCAGCATGTAGAGCTCTATTGGGTTTGGCAGGACTATAGAGATTAAGGGCGAGGATTAGTATTTCATTCTGTAGTCAACGGATACTCACTGGAAAGTGTTTGAGGAAGTGAAGGGTGTGAGCTTTGTTTTAAGGTAAGATGTTTATGTCTGTGTCATAACAAGCAGAAGGGATTGGAGGAAACAGGCTGAAGACAGATGCTACAGTGGGAGTGTGGAGAGATGTGTAGGCAACAGCGGGAATAATGATAAGATTGGTTGTGAGGTACTCTATATATGAGATGGATAGGACCAGAGATGCACCCGAGAGCAGGAGGAAAAGGAGAGGAAAATGGTCATGTGGGTGCCAGAAAGTACTGCATAACCTCTCCTTTTGAATTTGAGGTACCTGCGTTTGCCAAGAGTAGCTTTTCCATTTCACAACCATCACACTTTCCTGTGAGTTCAGAGTTAATGAAGACATGTGGATGCAAAAGGAAAACTTGCAGAGCAAAGTCATTGCCAAACAGGTGATTTTCCTCAGGAAATTATGAAGGGGTCTCTTTCAATTTCCACTCCCACCCATCTTTCACCTGGGTTCCTGTCACACGCTGCAAGAGCTTTGGCAGAGGGATCTCACAAAGCTTTGATCCTTTTATGAGGCAGCTCGTCGGGACTTGCGCTTGTGGCACCCGCCTCCTCCTTTCCCGGGCCCCCAGCTCCCATTCCCAGCTACTCTGATTATGCTTTAGGAATCCATCACATACTATGTATGTGTAACTTCTGGCCCAGGTGGTCCTCCATGGTACAAAGAAACCTGGAATCTCCCTGAATAAAGTCAACCTTCAGCTTTGCAAATATACAGGGGATAGTTTTGCTTGCCTATCTGGAATCTCCTTCTCCCTTCATTCCTGACTTTTATTTTGATATCCACCCATTCCCCATCCACTTCTGTGCTTTAAGATAGCTGACCTTACTCAGTTCCAAGAGTGGGTTTGATTGGTTCAAGTAATTCCCTTGATGGACTCAGAAATTGTAAGGCTACATCTTGATCCAGTGAGACCTGAAACATACTTCCTGATGTTCCTGCAAAAGAAATTTCTTCACTCTAGAAAGCCACCAGAAGAGATGGTGTTTCTCTCTCTCTGGACAAGGTTTTGATCAGAGTTCCAGAACTGTTGCAGCCATCTTGTAAAGGTTGAAACTATTGCACAGGGAAGGACTGAGAGAAAAATGCAAAATCCCCTTCAAAATTTAAGTCAGTTTGAATTGACCTGAAGATGTTTTTCAATGAGTACCATCTTGAAAAATCAAACACATATTTTTGTTGTCAAAATAAATGGGGGTGGGGGGTGCTACTGACATTTAATATATGGAGACCAAGAAGCGAGACGGAATTTGTGGGATAAGTCTGCATGACAAAGAATCTTCCCTCATATTACACAATTTTTTAATGACCCATTAGGCTTCCAGGTGGGTGAAAAACTCCTTCATTATCTGAGCCTAGAGCCTAACTCCATTTTGCATGTACATTAAGTGTTTTTACTTTGTATCCCTTTTGATACACGCTGAATTTTCCACTGTTTAAATCGAGGGAAGATCCTGTGCTTTTGTTTGAAACACTTTCAAGATTTGTTCACCTTTTCAGATAATCAGGTTACCAATGATAATGCCACTTATGAAGCTTGAGTTGCCAACAAAATGTGTTTCTATTAGTCTGCTTTTATTGTCACATGGTGATTCTATCTCACAGTCGAAACTCTTGATGACTTAATCATGTGTTCCAGTGCAATTATGAGACAGCATTTATATATAAATACATGCATGTCTTTCTATTATACATTACTTTCCTTTCATTTCTCCACTATACTACTTTTAGGGCATGATATATTTTTAATTATATGATGGATGGGTTAAATTATCTATGAGCTCAATCACAGAGTAGTAAAGGAGATATTACAAACTAATTAAAATTAAAAGGTGGTATGTGTCTGCTGGGAGGAGGATGAGAGGACAGTCATCCTCCTAAAGAATCCTAACTGATATAAAATTAGGCCTCAAGAAGTGGGAATTTTTAAAAGAAAAGGCCCTACAATGGAGAGTTGGCTCAACTGTTAGAGTGGGTGAAAAAGAATGCTAAGACTCCTGTAGGTCAGGCTGGGATGTTAGAGGTGCCTGGTTTTGCATCTGAAAACCCTTAGTGGTATCAACCTTATACTTACTTTGGAATGACGATCATGTACCCATAAAGCAGTAGACTTAGAGGAGGTGGTTTAAAAATTCAGAGAAGTATTGGCTGTCTTGCAGCATTCTGTCAGGCCTTAGAGGAAAGAGAAAAGTCTTCAACTGATTAGTGTGTAAGCAGAGTGAGAAGGGAGGCCTTTACTAAGGGAGGCTTTCTCCCACTGTGGATTATAAAGCCTAGAAATACGTAGTCAGCAGAGTTGGAATAAGCAAACACTATCTCAGCTAAAGTATGTGAGGAAAGAAGCAGAAAAATGAGTGTCTTCTATGAAGATAAATTGTGGGTCCAAACAAGCACGATCCCCTGAACGTCCCCTATTGGACATTCTCAGTCTGACAGGGAGACACCCATGCTCACGGTGAAGAGGCAGCTGTGACGCAAGCAGCGAAAAGGACCCAGTATCAGGACCTTCCCAGCCCCATGTGAAGCTATTGTCTCACCTTGTCCAGATGCACATAACTTGTGGGGTCCAGATCTAGGAGAAGCAGGGCTAAAAAGAGGTAGATGTTGCTTTTTCGTCTAAGGCCTCCCTACCTGGCCCAATTTTCTACCTGATCTTTCATCTAAGGCCTTTCTACCCGGTCCAAATTTCTCTTGTTCCTGGGAACTTGAAACTCCTAATAGTTTTTATATTTGTCCTCTTCAAATCCCTTGTTGAAATGTGATCTGCCATGTTGGAGGCAGGGCTTAGTGGGAAACATTTGAGTCATGGGGCGGCTCCCTCATGAATGACTTGTGCTGAGGTAACTCATTCTCACTCTATTAGTTCAGGTGAAAGCTGGTTGTTTTACAAGTGGTAACTTCTCCCCCTCTCTTGCTCCTTCTCTGTCTCCATGTGACACACCAACCCCCGTTGCCTTTTGCTGTGAGTAAAAGCTTCCAGAAGTCCTCACTAGAAGCCAAGCAAGATGCCAGTGCCATGTTCCTGTACAGGCTGCAGAACCACAAGTCAAATAAATCTCTTTTCCTTACAAATTGCCCAGTCTCGGGTATTCCTTTATAGCAATGCAAAATGGAATAATAGAACTCATCCAGGGAAGACTTACAGGCAAGTGGATTGGCATGTGGCCACAATGGGACCCTCATTAGAGTAGGGTAGCCATCCCACTAGTCGTCTGAAAGAACCCACACCTCTGGCATAGTAGCTCTTTCACTTTATCAAGCCCAAAGATGTGTAAACCCTATCGATCAGCAATTTAATTGCTGACATGTACATTAAAGAAATGCAAGTCCGTGTGTATAACAGAACATGTGCACAAAATGCTTATAGCCACATTGCTTGTGAAAGCGAAAATGCAAAGTACTCCTTGCCTGGGATTGAGAGGACCCTGAAAACAGGCAGAGGAAGGAATCCCTAGCAAAATTACCAGTCACATCGTGCCTCTATTTCAAGCGCAAAATTATTTTATACATCCTGCATTGCCAGATCTTCCTGATGGTGACCATGATCGTGATTCTTAGAATTTATAAAACACACAGGTGACCAGTCTGTAATTTGAGCTTCACTACAATCCTACAGGAGAGAAGCAGGATTGGAGCAGCTTTTCCCTAATTATAGAGGGAGAAAGCACGGCACAGATAGGAAAAGCCCAAGAATTTATGGCCAGCAAGTGAGAAAGCCTGAACACCAACCGTTTCTTCTTAATTCAAGGCTATGCATGGCTTTTCCCCTCAATCTTGTGCCTCTCACCTGAAGCTTAAAATTTCAGGTATATTACATTCATGTCTATTACATCTATATAACCATATATTTTTTATTTGGGATTAAATGGTTTTTACTATATATTAACACTTTCTCATCTTCTTAGAAGAGATTTTACTTCACATAAACTAATCTTTTCCTAATGCCTCTTGTTTACCCTGTGGATATACATCATCACAGTGTGAGGAACCTTAAGTCTAGACTTGCTCTGGACTTCCTTTTGATTTTGTCTTCAAAGTCAGGCTATCCATTCTCCAGTGGGAAAGGGGTCATCTCTGCACTGCATTGTCCTACATTGCTTTGAACTGAATAAATAGTTGAACTTGTAAATAATTGCATGCTGATTAAAAATTATTAAGGTCATCACCTCACATTTTGTACATTCGTGTTTTTAGACTCTTTAGAGTATGAAGACATGTTCTTTTAGCATTAAGTACTTCAGCTAAGCCTTGGCTTTAACTCTTAACAGGTAAACAGGAGGTTTGAGCCCTTTTCCTCTGTGAGGATGTTCCATGAATGAAAATGAATTCACGCTCTTTCATGCCCCCATCTCTCAGACTTATCCCCCTCCTGACCATTCACACAGGATTAAGCTCACAGTAAATGTCCCAGCGAGCTGCAGAGGAGCATGGACAAGCATAGGAGTTGGCTGAATTTCCTGCAGCCTTGTGTAAGTCTCTTCGCTGCTTTTAGTGTCAGTTTCCCCCTCCATCATATGGTGATGCTATCACATACCTTTCAACATTGGGAGGATGGTGTGTGATTTAGGTAAGACACATGGCTGAGTGCCTAGCAGAGAGCTGGCACTTCCTATGGGATGGTTTTCATTTTCTCGCTCCCTCCCTCCACCCCTTATGAACACACACTTGTGTTCACATCCCACACCATTTCCCCATTTCCCTTGTATACACACACTGTACACACTATTCCCATGGCTTTTGTGTCTTGATGACATTGTCTTCAAAAGCAATATCACAAAACTCTGCCCTCTCTTGTCACAGCAAACAGAATGAGGTCAGATGTGGTGGTCCCCCAAGGCTGGCTCAGAGCATCAGTGAGGACAGTCTCTCTGGATCCAACCAATCTTATGCAGCTGAAATGAAGGCAGCCAACCACTGAGCACACGTGGCTTGTGGTCCAGCCAGAGCAGTGCTTTCATTTACAAAAAATAAATTGAATTAATGAGTGTGTCACTTGGTAATTAATCTTAGATTCTTCAATAAATAAGTCAATAAGAATAATGAAATATTTTGCAGTGAAATTGAAATAATAACCATTTCTGTCAATTTATTTTTTTATTTTATTTTGTTTTTTTGAGATGGAGTCTCACTCTGTCACCCAGGCTGGAGTGCAGTGGCACAATCTCGGTTCACTGCAACCTCCGCATTCTGAGTTCAAGTGATTCTCTTGCCTCAGCCCCCCGAGTAGCTGGGATTACAGGCATGCACCACCATGCCCAGCTAATTTTGTATTTTTTGTAGAGACGGGGTTTCACCATGTTGGCCAGGGTGGTCTCAAACTCTTGACCTCAGGTGATCCACCCACATCAGCTTCCTAAAGTGCCGGTATTACAGGTGTGAGCCACTGTGCTTGGCCTGTCGATTTATGTTTACCACATGGTTTAATAGGTTATTTTGAGCCTAGTAAAGGAGTTAGAAATAAGACACTCAAAGAAATTCCAGAGTCTTTGTCTCCGATTAATTTTTTGGCTATGAATTCTATTGCAGAATGTTTTGTGGCCTTGTCTTTTTATAAATGAACTGACGAAGCAATGGCTGAATAACTTGAAATTCATACTACTGGCCCCATTGAAGGATTGACCTGCCTTCACCTTATGCAATGAAAGAGTCTGGAGTAAGATTCTGTGTTAGTAAGGGTTCTCCAAAGAAACACAACTAACAGGGTATCTATTTATCTATTCACATCCACACACACACACACACACATATATCTTCACACACATATATCTATATACGTATATGGAGATTTATTATAAGAATTGGCTCATACAGTTATGGAGAACAAGAAGTCCCACAATCTGCTGTCTTCAAGCCGGAGAACCAGGAAAGCTGGTGGTGTAATTCAGTTTGAGTCTGCAGACCTGAGAATCAGGCGCTGATGCTGTAAGTCCCAGTCTGAGTCCATAAGCACTAGAACCAGGGGCATTGATGCCTGAAGGCAGGAGAAGATGGGTGTCTCAACTCAAGCACAGACCAAATTTGCCCTTCCTCTGCTTTTTTCTTCTATTCATGCCCTCAATTAATTGAGTGAGGGAAAGTTTCTCTTCTCAGTCTAGTGATTCCAATGCTAATCTTTTCTGGAAACCCTCAAAGACACACCCAGCTTCTTGGCCATTCCTAGCCCAGTCAGGTTAACACACAAAATCAGCTCTCACAGATTCCATTGCCGATATGAGACATGGTCGAATAAAGGAAAGAGTACCTGGCAGTGTCAGGAACAGGCAGATTTGGGACATGTCCCCTGCTCTATTACTGGCTGTGTGACATTGGTCAGAATCCTAATCTGAGCTTCCATAGAATGTAGCTAGCAACTTCTACCTTGTGGATTCACATGAGTATATAAAAAATAATCAAAATAAAGCACCTAGTACAATATCCTACCATCCAATAAGCACTCAAAGTATTGGTTATGTTATTATCATTACAATTATGGTTTTTTTCATCATTATCATTTTCATGTGAAACTTTTCCCTAGAGTCCAGGTCATGGCTCTGAAGACGTCTCTTCTAGCATCCTCCTGCTCTGATCCTCTGGACTTCCCCAACACCTATAGGCCAGGTGACGCTCACATCACCTTGCTGGTTTTACATCATTTCTGTGTTGTTTCCCACTGCACTGCATGTTAGTGCCATCTCCTTTACTATAAGCTGTACCACTTAAGAAAAGGGAAACTTCATCTTCTGTTTCTCCTAGAGTTCCTGGGAGTATGTCAGCACCTGTGCCCAGCCAAGATTTCAAGTACACTGTCACGGGCAGAGCTTGCACTTGAAACCAGGAGACCAGGCTCGGAGTGCAGTGTTCCTTCTTCTGTGTCAGACTATGTTTAGGGAAGAACATCCCCAACAGGGATGTCTAGAAAACTCCAGGACTTGGGGATGTTAAACATGGGCCTTGGGGATCCAGGAAAAAGAGCTTCTTTAGAAATGAGCCTTAGCTACAGATAAATTTCCCTTCTACCCCTAACCGCGTATCCACCCACACCCTATGCCCATGAAACAACACACTGGGTCTTTGCACAGTAATGCCATAAGGTATATTATGCTGGAACACCTACATTAGATGGGAAGTCCAGTGGGGAGAGGATATGATATAGGAAGGGGAGGTTCAGGAGAAGTAAGAGAGAAAAGAGTAAGAGGCACAGATAAGCCAAGGGAAAATGATGGGCCGGCTTCATCCCAAGCCCTTGGAATGGTTCCAACCCACCAAATAACTCATCACAGGGGACACAGAGAGGCCCAGCCATGCTCAACTGTACCCTGTCTCTGATACTCACCCAGAGAACCTCCTACACATCTTTCCTCCTACTGTTTCTTTTTCTCAGTCTCACTGTCTCTCCCACACCTTGACTGTTATCTGATTCCTCACATAAGCCTCAGGCCCTCCTTGTTTTGACAACCCATTTGGACCTTTTATCCAGTTTAATTATCCACAGATCTCAACTTGCACATCCCCAAACACCTCCCTTCTACAACTGTTGCAGGAGATGCTCTCACTACTTGTTTGAACCCCACAGGACCTTGGTGCTTGCTCAGCCTCCCATGATAACGGTGGGGAGTTGTCAGGGGAGGTGGAAAAAAAGAGATGGGAGGAGGGAACAGTCTACTTAATTCAGGTGTTATCTGCAGTCAGAAGCTTTAATAATCTCTTTATGGATTGGAGCTGGCATTGATTTATAGTTGTATGTTAAAATGTTCAAACTGACAACACTTTTTTTAATTATTCAAGACTTTATGTTTTTTAAAGCAGGTTTAGCTTCCCAGTAGAACTGAGGGGAAGGTACAGAGATTTCCTCTACACTCTCCCATCCCTACACATGCACAGCCTCCCCCGTTATCAACATCCCCCACCAGAGTGATACATTTATTACAATCAATGAGCCTACATTGACACATCTAAATCACCCAAGTCCCTAGTTGACTGTAGGGTTCACTCTTGGTGTTGTACATTCTACAGGTTTGGACATGTGTAAAATGACACACATCTATCATGATGGCGTTCTAGAGAGTAGTTGCATTGCCCTAAAATTCCCCCATGCTTTGCCTATTCACCCCAACTTTCCCACTCCCAACCCCTGGCAACCACTGATCCTTTTATCATATCCATAGTTTTTACATTTCCAGAATGCCATACAATATATACCCTTTTCAGATGTGCTTCTTTCACTTAGTATTATGCATTTAAGTTTCCTCCACGTCTTCTCATGGCTTGCAAACTCATTTCTTTTTAGTGTTGAATAATAATCCATTGTCTGGATGTAGTACAGTTTACTTATTCATTCACCTACTGAAGGACATCTTGGTTGCTTCCAAGTTTTGGCAATGATAAGCAGAACTGTTATAAACATCCTTGTACAGGTTTTTGTGTTGACATACGTTTTCAACTCCTTTGGGTAAATACCAAGGACAATGATTGCTGGATCTTATGGTAAGAATATGTTTAGTTTTATAAGAAACTGCTAAACTGTTGTCCAGAGTGGCTATGCCATTTTACATCTCCACCAACAATGAATGAGAGTTTCTATTGCCCCACATCCTCACCAGCTTTTTTGACAACTTTTAATTCTTAAGAATTTATTTAGTCCTTTCAAGCAAGAAACCATGGTAGAAATTATGTCTAACCATTCTCTCTCTTTGCCCAGGTTGTGGAGTCTGACCTGTAAAACATTGCAAAGAAGGAAGATCCCAGTTTCAGGTAAGATGACTCGATAACACCACAGAACAGGTTTGTAAATTCCACAATAATTTGTGAAAAGGCCAGGTGATTACAGATGCATTTTGCCAAGACCTGCAAAAATTAAAAAAGGGAAAGAGTGCAATTCAACTTAGTAATGGCAGGTTCAAACAGTGTCAAATGAAGTAGTCTGGAATCATACAGGATTTAGTCTTCAGATTGGCTTTTCAGATCCACAAAACTGAAAATTCATAGCAGCAGATCATGAACCTGCAGCATTTCTTCCTGAGCAACAGAAAGAGAATTGCCTCCAAGATTCAACTTCTAACTTGAACCAAACTGGCTTGTTTTGACAGTGATTTTTCCTAGAAGTTTTATTTACTGCATTTAAAAATCTATCTTTAGTGCACTTTCAATTTTTCCCTAACACCCTTTCAGTAAGACCTTTATTCTTCTTGTCAACTAAGGATTTTCAGCCAGTGTTTTTTGCAGAACTGCCCACACTTGGTGAGAGGTTATTGTATGTATTTTCTTCCAAGCACTGACCCTGCATTTTAGCTGAGCCTGGATTAGGCCAAATGAGCCAACTGGTTAGGTTGGCTGAGCCATAGTGCATACAGTAGGCCCTATGTATACACGAGTACCACATCCACAGATTCCACTAACCTGGAAAACAATCGATCTTAAGCATCCATGGATTGTGGTATCTGAGAAGGTCCTGAAACCAATCCCCTATGGAGACAAAGGGCCTACTGTATGCTATATAAGCAATTCGGATTTTGTTTTCTGAAAATAATACTTACTGAGATAAAGCACCATAATTAATGAATATAACATATGAATATTTCTATCTTTCATTTCCCCACCTGATTTTACAAAAGGATTTCAAATGATAGTTATTGTTTCACATGTGTAATTAAGAGATATTACAACTTAGAGCAAGAATTTATATTTCCAAATGGTGAGAAAAATTTGTTCATCCATTCGTTTGTTCAACAAATAATTAAGGAATATGTTGTTGGGCTAGGCATTGGCGATACTGTGGTGAAAGTAACACGATCCAACCCCTCAAAGAGCTGAAAGAATATGAAAATGAAAGATATGTGAAAATGTAGATCAAGGATTCCAAGCTTGGCTACTATAACCAGAAATGACCTAGTCAGTCTCTTGTTTATCTAGACAGATTGCCCATCATGATTACATCAAATGGTGTCTTGGCCAAATAAAAGATGGTAGTAAATGGATGAGAGTCATGGTGATTTCAAGCAGAAAGGGCCCTTTGAAATCACCTCCCAGAAACACTGAGGTGGAGAGATACGGAGTGACTCATCCAAGGTCATGCAGCTTGCAGGTCAGAAGCTGGAGATGGTTGGGAATCTGCCGGACGTGTGTGCTGGTGAAGGGCAAGGCTTGAGAGGAAGATTTTGCCTTCCTCTGGATTCAGCACGTGCAAATCGGGAAGACAAATGTGACATCAATGTCATCACCATTCATGTGCTCTCAGCTTTCTTCCCCTGAGACTTTTCTGAAGAACATTCTTTCCTTCCAAGAATGACTTGCCATTGCTGGTTTCAAAAGACTATAGATTTTATTTCCACCTCCGTTGTTTTGTTGTTCTTGTTTGCTCTCTGATTTGTGTTGTGATTATTTTGTGTTTGCTTCTGTATTTAATATCAATAGTTTCTATAAAAAAGGAGAACTGTTATTAAATAATTGGAACTCTGAACCCAGAAATGAAATTAAGTAAAGGTGCATAAAAAAGTTTTCCAAACTTTTCACCCTCCATTTCTACAGAGGCTATATGGCTTGACCTAAGAAATATTGCAGAGTGAATATCCAAGTCTAAGGGCCAATGACTGTAACTACTGCATAACAGGCCTCTAAGTTTCACAACATCCTGTGAAAAGGTCAGGGGATAGCAGATGAATTTTGGTCAAATTTGCAAAAATAAAGAAAAATAATACTGTGTTCCTGCCTGTATTTTCTTCTTGACTGGCACCAATGCTCTTAGAGGCAGGTCAGTAAGTCAAGATGCCCAGTGTATTTACCAAACCAGGGTAGCTTGCCAGACCACACATGGCTCTCCAGCCCAAGTTTTAAAGGTAAACATATCTTTTATATAAAGGCCTCTGCTTCTCAGAGGGGAGATGTGGAGAAAGTAGGAAAACTGTATAATTTATTGTCCAAACCAGAACATTTTGAAAGTGAAGGGGGCAATGGTAATTATTCCTAGACAGAAGACATGAATTAGAACTGAAAGAGCTTTGGATTTGAGATCAGCCAGACCTGGGATGGAATCTGCACTTGAGACCCTACAGGCTGAATTGGCACCTTTCTGTGTACAAGAGGCATCATAACACCATGTGCTCTGCAGGGCATTGTTTGAGATTTGCTGGTTATGTATTTAAAGGTCCTGGAATATGGTAGGCTTTCAACTAGAGTAGCCATAGCTAACATAGCAAATCTATGAGGTGGGTTATTAGTGTCCAGTTAAAAAGTTTAAGAAACTGAGGCACAGTGGGTTAAATAAGTCGCACATGGCCACACAGCCAGTCAGTGGCAAAGCTGGGAAGTGCCAGACCGACTGTTTATCTTTATCATCTCTTCATTTCCCTTCTCTGCTGTCTGGCTTCTTGATATATGTGAAATGTGTAATGTGAAATCCACATGTATGCAAGCTACATGTTCAGTCAACCTGGTAGCATGGTCCAGAGTAGTCTGTGGGGAATGTTTCAAGGTAGAGTGAGGGCGGGGAGGGCTGGAAGCATGTGACACTGTGAACTCCTCAGGATCAGGTGTGCTGGACCACGGTCTTGAGCATTGGAAGGACTAGTTTTCTTTCTCCTTTCTCTTTGCAATGCAAAGGTAAGTGCCCTGAGGTTCACTTGCAGGGCCATCATGAAAAACCCTTCCTGTTAAGATCAGTTTCTTCATCTATAAGTGAGGGTGTTGTGATGAATGACACCTCTCATGCTGCTGTCTGTTCTCCAAGACCAAGTTCTGTTTCACTTCAGCTTATGAGTCGACTTCTGGCCATGCCTCTGAGGACCTGGAAAGCCTGGCAAGGCCCTGCATTGCCCTGTCTCCCAGGAGGAGTGGGCTTGCCTTCTCCCTATACTGCCCCAGGAAAGAACTGGCATCCTGGGTTGTGTGGGTATGGAGCGGATTCCCACACACCCACACCTCGGCCAGCCAGAGAGACTGACCACCCATGCTCAGGCTTGCCCTGGCCACATCAATCGACAGCATGGGTGGCCTCGTTGTCACTGCAGGCAGAGCTGTCCACCGAGATTAGCAGGAGAGCCACAGCAGCTCTTGCCCAGCTCCTGGTTCCTGTGGGTTCTAGTGCAAGGCATTCATCTCACAACCCTTCCGGCGGCTTGTTAGAAAGAAGCACACTGTGAAAAGCAACAAAATCTCCTTAAGGGGAAAAAATCTGTTCTGGCAAGATGTTCTGAGCATGCACGTGAATCAGACTTTGGAAAGATCGTAAGTAGAAAGCCCCAGAGAGATACTGTAATCGTTTTCATTCATTCATTGGTGTATTCAGTAAATGTTTCTTTAACATCTACCATGTGCTGGATACAATACTACATGTCAGAGATTGAAAGATGACTCAGACATGAACTTAAAATCAAAACAAAAATGAAACCTCATAGACAATATAGGAGCAACTATTTTAAAAAAAATTATTTCTTTGTAAGTCAAAATGCAGTGATGATATTTATAAGTGATTACGGGACCCCAGAGGGGAAACACTGAAGGCACCTTCTGCTGAGGAAGGGCAGAGCACACAATGGCGAGAGATGATGTCTTAGGCAAAGAAATTCGTGACAAAGGTCTTATGGTAGAAATCAGATGGGTGAAAGCAAGTTGAGAAAGGGTAATATAGACAGAGACAAGAGACATCTGCGTATGATCCATATTGACAGGTCTGTGGCATGGTGTATGGAGGAAGGAAGAACAAGAAATGGGGCTGGAAAGACAGGCAAAGACTAGCTCATGGAGGACCATATGAGCCAGGCTAATAAATGTGGCCTCTATCTTTTGGGGAATGGGAAGCCATTGAAGTGTTTTAGGTTAGCATGTGTAACACAGAGGTCTGTGTCATGGAAAGGCCACTCTGGCAACTGTGCACACACAATGACTCTGAAGGGGGCCTGGAAGCAGAGAAACTAGTAAGGAATCCATGT
The DNA here is from genome assembly GCF_009828535.3 of Hylobates moloch. Taxonomy (NCBI): domain Eukaryota; kingdom Metazoa; phylum Chordata; class Mammalia; order Primates; family Hylobatidae; genus Hylobates; species Hylobates moloch. The sequence continues at coordinate 16,013,163 of NW_026652288.1, read as the reverse complement.
CACAACACACTGCGGGGCAGTGAGCTCCCAGTTGAGTGCAGAGTCATAGATGGAGAAAGGGCTAACAGGACTGACACACAATGCATTAGTCACAGGGCAGAAAGGAGAAATCAATTCTCCTGCTTCCTAAGCCAATGCTTTTCTAGTTCCATAACGATGCAGTTCTCAAAGGAAAAGAAAAGTTCTAAGGAAGAAAACACTAGACTAGCTCTAGATGAGCTCAGCAAACTGGCCCTGTGACACTTCCCCAATCAGCTAGACCTTCGGAGGCTCAACTTCCTCATCTGTAAAATGGGATTATTGCCATTATATCCCAGAACTGTTACAAGGACCAGGTGCAAAGAGTGCTGAAAAAGGTTTTGTAGAGGAAGATGCAGATCTAAGGGACTGGTTTATCATTTTATTTACAAAATCAGTGTGACACAGATGATTAGGAAAAATACCTGAGAAGCACACGGTTTAGGTAAATGTCTTTGCTCTCATAGTCTTTTGCACCAAGAATGCTGCCTGCATTTTAGGAGTGCCATTCAAATGCTGCATTTCATATACATACGTTTACCTAAGCCACATCTTCACTGGCAAGCATCAGCATTATAAAATAGAAAGCTCCCTATATTGCAAGTTTTTTATGTTGAAAATGTAATTCAATTTCCAGAAGTACGACTGATAAATATATTCAACAAAACAGCTCTTCTGCATAAATTAATATATTCTGAAGTTTTCTCTCAATTTAAAAACATAGATTTGCCCCTATACAACGCAGAGGAAGTTGTTGTCAAACATTCTTCCCTGGCCATTCAGAAAGAACAAGATGGCCCAAGCCCCACAGAGCATTTGTCACTGAGCAGCTGCCCCTTCATTTGCTCTCTGCACACCTGGCTTGTTCCATCTTTTGTGATTTGAGCTGTGGCCTTTGCCTCTTGTTACTTTGATTTGGGTGGACTTTTGGGGCTTTACTTAGTCATGAGCTTGCTTTTTCTAGGAGCTTTGTTTACATTCCTGCTTTCAGAGTTTCTTTCTGTCTCTAAAGTGAGAAATGGGCCACCTCTATCTTTTGACATCCTAGAGAAAGGAATTGTGACTTGCATGGATGACAGTAGCTACATTTGTGTGTAGGTGACAAGTAGCATCAGGCTTACATTTATCTGAGCACAGATTAGGGCACATAAGCCAATTAGACAGGTTGCTTTGGCTCCGACAGTTACCCTTGCAATACTCCCCTTGATTTCAGGCATCATACTGAAAAAGCCTTGCCCACACCCACAATTCTGTTACAAGTGGGGTAACAGGTTTGCTCAGTAGTCCTACCAGCACATGAGCATAGGCTGACTTCATTGGGTGTACTGTGTATGTGTGACATGTCTGCATGTTCATCTTGGTGAACAATTATCTCTCTCTGTCTTTTTTTTTTTTTTTTGCTTGTGTCATTTATTTTATTATGTACAGTGCAATGTGAGGGCATTTCTACATTACATAAATGAACATAATTATATTTTTCTTACAAAATAGGAATTATATTATTTACTCTTAAAAAATCACAGGATTGATTTGCTCCTTTTGTTTCAAAACATTTATTTTTAGGTGGATAAATTTTACTAACTCAGCTCATTTTGAAATATCTTGTTCATGTAGCCACTTTTCTTTTTTACATTTATATGAGAGTTTAAGGTTTATAAAATAGTTTCACATTTTTTCTTTGTTTTTTCATATGTTTCTCACAATGACCTTAAACTGCACCTCCATTAGACAGATCTAAAAAGTGAGACCCAGACAGGAAAAGTGATTCACCCAAATATCCACTCTCAGATGGTGCTAAAGCTTGGGCTTAAACCTAGGTCTGTCCGACTCAAAGTCTGAGTTGGTTCTACATGTAGCCAGCTATTAGAGGGGTGTTGAAGAAAGAATCTACAAAAAGGAAAGTCTTTTGCAGGATAAAAAAGCCCAGATAGGTGAGAGTGTCCAAATGTTCACTCTTGAGAACGAGAATTTTTGAGGAAATCAACACTGTGTCTCATGGAAATTCCAAATTCCTAAGCAGCTCTAAGAATGGATGGACCACGATGGGATGGGCTCATCATGGATGCGCCTCACAAATAGTTTTGCAAAGGAATCTGAGGATGTTCTGTCCACTGGAGTCAAGAATAGACGCACATTCTGTCCTGTGAATAAAGGATGGTATTTCAGTCTCTGCTGCTGAGAACTGATGAGCACAGCATACTGAGCTTACTTTTGGGTTGAAAGTGTTGGGAGAAATAAAAATGCTCTTCTGACTGTAAATACTCATATTATTTTTTACCTTCCAAATTTTTATCCAATTGGCATAGGCATTTTTTATCATTCAGTTTTTCATATAATTTCAGAGAGGTCAAATAAAAAGAATAAAAGCTTACCTTAAAGTGACACTGATGCTTTTATAATTTATCTTTTAAAAGAAAATTTCCTGGGCTATGTGTCATAATTGAAGTGCTTGATTCTAAGGGTGTGGGTTTTTTGTTTGATGTCTCAGTGATGCAATGGCTTCATCAGTTGAGTGGCAATGGCCTCTTCCAGAAAGCAGGGAGCTGGTTCAGACAGTGGTTTGTGGGTTCTTGCTGTTCCCATGACTGTGATGTGAGCCTAGCTGGCTGGCATACCCAGCTGGTCTAATGTTATCTGAGCCTATAATGGAGTAGCACTTTGTACTCAGCCAAGTCCATTTCTGCATGGAGATTTCTCAGATGCAAAACAATTGCATAAGCTGCTGCTAGTTAGCTTAATTGGCACATTCAGGTTAGTCATGTAGACGAGGTTCTTTTCATATTTTGCCAATCTTTCATAGTTTAAAATGGTTCCCATGTTATGAATTTCAGTAAGTGTTTCATGGTATGATTAGAATCTAAGTAGACTATGCTCAACAATTACCTGTGAACACGTTGACTCTTGTGCCTGATGGTGGATAAAGGGAGTTCAGAAGGCACTTCTATGCCCCCTTCATTGCCTCCTTGGAGCAAGAGGGAGATCAGATGTGCTGGGGCTGAAGCTCCATGGAGCACTTTTGGGAGGTTGGAAGCTGTGACATGCTGAGCCTGTCCAGACTCAGTGCCTTTTTCTGCCACCAGCCATCATCAGTCACCAAATGTGCTGCTTCTTTATATTGTTGGACCCTTAAACTTCTCTTTTTCTCCAGGACTATCACTTCAGGCCACTGCCTCCCTGTCTGTGTCCCAGATGATGGCAATTGACTCCTAACTCATTCTGCTTAATCCCACCTTCACAAAGTACTAGGGTGATCTCTGGAAATGCAAATCTGAAAATCTCACTTACAGACTCTTCTTAGGTGGTTCCTCACTGCCCCTAGAATGGGCATAGGAGAAAGTTTAAACAAACTTTCATGGCCTGGGCCCCAACTGCTTGTAAAACCTCATTTCTCTCCACTGCTGTCTTTCTCTTTAGACTCCAGAGACCAGTCCCCATGGGGGTCAAGGAGCCATTCAATCTCTTAGGCAGGAAGAGATTTCTGTTGGCTTCTTGGGCAGGGTTACATGGTGGGACATCTGTGGGGTTTACCTCTAGGAACTCCTCCAAGTTTTCAAAGTAAAGAAAGATCCAAAGCCAGAAAAGATCCCTGTCTACCTCTAGAGGAAAATGTGGAAGAGAAGAGGAGGAAAGTCACCATTTTCAAGTAGCCCAGAGTGTCCTCCATGATGAAGACCTGCTATCCAGGGAAAAGACTCTAAAGAGCCTAATCTCAACAAGGGTGAGGCCATTTCTCTCACTCCAGCCCCTTGGCTTCCTGCATCACCTAAAGAGGGAAACAAGCTAAGAAAATACAGTCAGTTAGGAATCTCTTGTGGATTGCAAGAGGCATGGGAGTCTAAAGGATTAAGGAAAATGTTGTCTGGAACTGGGCTCATCTGCAGGATCAAACTGTGGCTGTCCTGCAGGGGTCAGAATCCCACTTGCCTCAATGTAACCTCAGTCCTTTGTTAATTTCTAACTCAGAGCTTCTTCTATTCTACTGTGCACTTCACTAAAATGTGAAGTGTCAGTATCTCGGGGTGGGGAGGGAGGACCCCTATAAGAAGAAATGCCCCAGGGAAAAGCCTCGTCCACATCAATAGCACTTCCAAGGTGACTACAGGGAAGCCAGCCACAGCCTTCCTGGCTCTCACACTCACAGATACTAGTAATAGATTCTTCTTTCATAGGCAATCTATGATAGATGTAATGGCTAAGTTTATGTGTCAACTTGAGCATGCTATGGGACACCCAGATTAAACATTATTTCTGGGTGTCTCTGTGGGGATGTTTCCAGATGATTAGCATTTGGATTGGTCGACTCGGTGAAGTAGATTGCCCTCCCCAATATGGGTGGACATCATCCAATCTGTTGAGGGCCTAAATAAAACAAAAAGGAAGAGGAAGAAGGAATTCATCACTTTTTGTTTCCTGCCTTCCTGCTTGAGCTGGGACATCAGTCTCTTCCCCCTCTTAGACTGGAATTATACCGTCAGCTTTCCTCAATCTCCAGGTTGCAGATAGCAGACTGTGGGACTTCTCAGCCTCCATATTACATAAACCAAACCCTCATAATAATCCTTCTTTTATATCTCTATCTATCTATCTATCTATCTATCTATCTATCTATCTATCATCTATCATCTATCTATATCTATCTATCTATCTATCTCTATCTCTATTACTGTATCTATATCTACCTCTCTCTGTGTCTGTCTCCTATTGGTTCTGTTTCTGTAGAGAAACCTGACTGACACAATAGGGGTCACTAAATAGGGGTCTAAAACCCAGAATCTGTGAAGACTTTTGGCATACGGACACATATGCAGTTTTCTGAGGTCATAAGATCTATTATGGTCTTTCAGATTTCTAAGGGTTTGTTAACCAAAAAAGGCAAAGTACCACTAAAAAGAAGCCCTTTCTTTGAAATGTGCCCTGGAAGGAATGTCCTTTAGGAAAACTATTGAAAACAAAATAAATCCATCTACTATGCCACAGAAAAGCATTTTTCACGAGATGAGATGTAAGCCAGAAACCATAAAGGAAACAACTGGTATATTTGACTACGTATAAAATCAGAAGAGTCTTCATGGCACACACTGTGGCCTTCCCCTCAACACACTCCATATTGCGACCACCACAGGCGAGGCTGACACGTGCATAATAACTTGGAAAAATCATTTGTAACATAAATGGCAGGGAAAGAATAATATCAGTAACCTATTGTAGTCCCCCTTTATGTAGCTTCACTTACCCGTAGTAAAGTGTGGTCTGGAAATAGGTGGGTGTAGTATAATAAGATACTTTGAGAGAGATAGAGAGAGATCATATTTGTATAATTTTTATTACAGCATATTATTATACTTGTTATTTTATTATTAGTTATTATTGTTAATCTCTTACCATGCCTAGTTTATAAACTAAACTGTACCAAGGGTATGTGGTGTAAGAAAAAAGCAGAATATATAAGGTCCAATACATCTGTGGTTTAAGGCCTCTACTTGGGGTCCTGGAATGCACCCTCTCGGATAAGGGGGGACTATTGTCTAAAGAGCTACTGCAAACCTATCAGGAAAAAGCAAATTTCTCAAAGAGAAAAAGAAGGGTAAAAAATCTCAACCAGGCTAGTCTAAAGAAAAATGCAATTGCTCAGTAAATATAAAAAGTCATTCAACCTCACAAATCATTGAAGTTCAAAAAATGTATGCATCATTTTTCATGTAAAGAATTGACAAGGATTTAAAAGACAAGCAAAACTGATATTGACGAGTGTCTAAAGCACTTGCTGTCCACCCTGGCTGCACAATGGAGTAACCCATAGAAATTTATGAAATATTGATGCCAACATCTGCTTCTGACCATGAAGGATGAACTGTTATGGGAACTGCCCTCTCACCATAAACAGCTAGAAAACCAGACAAATACATGAAACAACTGTTTTCAGATACTGGGCAATAGCAGAGCAAGTCTGTTATCCCTGAGAGAAGAGAAACAAATGAGGTGAGCCCTACAATTGCCCAGTTTGCTGCCTGGAGGCAGTTTCAGTACATAGTGCAGGAAAGAGAACCCAAACAAGACCCAGCAGTCTCACTGAGTTGAGGACAGAAATCAGAATTCCAGAAAGCCAACTTGCAGGCAAAATACTGGAAAAAAAAAAAAAAAAAAAGAAGCTGCAGAGAGGTCTGGAGATCTGCAAAGGGGCCAGCCCTAACTCTTTGACTGACTAGTTACCTCTTCATGCACAGGAGAAACTCGATGAAATGAAGGGAAAAAGAAGAAGAAACATCAGAAACTAGGAGGCTAAACAATTCTGGGAGCTCATGAAAATTGGTTAATAGTTGATACAGTCATCCAAAAAGTACTGACTTAGTAATAGAGTTAAATTAGCCCTAGAATAAAAGTTGCTGTAGGTTGTCCCAAAACAAAGTTTAAAAGCAATCCTAGAGAGGGTCAAGCTTATGCTGAGTTACTCAACTACATGTCAGGAAAAAAAAAGAGTTCATGTTAAAGAATTATAACAAAACCCAGAACCTAACAGCATAAAATACACAGTGTTGGGCATCTAGTAAAAATTGACAGGCTTAGCAGACATGCACAGAAGCACAAAAATACAAACCAGGGCTAGAAGAAAAATCAATCAATAGAAACAAACACTAAAAATGATAGAGCAGATGATATTAGCAGACAGAACATTAAAACAGCTATTATAAATTTACATTAATAATTCGAGAATGTAAAAAAACATGAACATGATAAGAAGATAAATGGAAGATACTAAAAATACCCAATAAAACTTCAAGAGATGGCTGGGCACAGTGGCTCCCACCTGTAATACTGGCACTTTGGGAGGCCAGGAGTGCGAGACCAGCTTGGCCAACATGGCAAAACCCCATCTCTACTAAACAATACAAAAATTAGCCAAGTGTGGTGATGCACACCTGTAATCCCAGCTACTCCGGAGGCTTAGGCATAAGAATCACTTGAATCCAGGAAGCAGAGGTTTCAGTGAGTGCAGATAGCGCCACTGCACTCCAGCCTGGATGACAGAGTGAGACTGTGTCTCAAAAACAAAAACAAAACAACAACAACCAAAAAAAAAAGAAAAGAAAACTAAAACTTTTAGAGATGAAAAGGACAATATCTGACAAGAAAAAGACGGCCAAAGAGATTAGCAGCACATTAAACATGTGGAGGAAACCACCAGTGAACATGAAAACACGTAAATGGAAACTATCCAGAACGAAACATAGATATAAAAAGAATAAAAATAAAGAAATAACACAGCATCAGTGACCTGTGGAACAATATCAAGTTGACTAACATACATGTAAGTGAGTTCACAGAAAGAGAAGACAGAGATGTGGGGAGGAAAAGGATGTTTGAAGAAATAATAGCTGAATAATTTTTCTAAATTTGCTGAAAACTATAAGCACACAGTTCAGAAAACCTCAATGAATCTATTCAGAAGAAACATGAAGAAAACCACACCAGAGCACATCATCATGAAACTTCTATAACAACAGTGATGAAGAAAACTTTTTGAAGCTGACAGAAAAAAAAAAAATCCATGTCATACAGAGGAACAAAAAATTACAGCAGATTTATTACAAAAGTTATAAAAAACAGAAGACAATGGGAAATAGTTTTAAGGCAGTAAAAGAAAAAGTATAAATCTAGAACTTACCAAGTGAATTTTAAAAATAATGATGGAATGAAAACTTTCCGGACAAAGAAAAATTGAAAAAAAATTATTGGCAGCAGACTTATGCTATTAAAAAATGTTGAAGGAAGTAACAGTGTTTAGGCAGGAGGAAAATGATATCAGATAGAAATGTGGATCTATACAAATGAATGAAAAGTATCAGAAATGGTAAATATACAGGTAAATATAAAAGATATTTTCTTGGCCAGGCACGGTGGCTCACGCCTATAATCCCAGCACTTTGGAAGGCTGAGGTGGGCTGACTGCTTGAGCACAGGTGTTTGAGATCAGCCTGAAAAACATGGCAAAACCCCATCTCTAAAAAAAAACACAAAAATTTTCCAGGCATGGTGGCATGCACCTGGAGTCCCAGCTACTCAGGAGGCTGAGGTTGGAGGGTTGATTGAAACTGGGAGGTTGAGGCTGGCTGCAGTGAGTCATGATTGTGCCACTGCACTGGGTGACAGAGAAAGACCTTGTCTCAAAAAAAAAAAAAAAGGTATTTTCTCTTTTTTTTCTTAAAAAATTTCTTAAGTTATAGGGATGTTTAAAGTCAGAGTAATATGAATAACACTATGTGGGATTTAATAATTTTAGAATGTGTAACAGCAATAACACCAAGGACTAGTGGGGAAAGTAGTAGTAACTAAAAATACATTATAGAGAAGATGGAATCCTAAAATATATAAAATCATCAAAATACAGTAAAAAAGAAAAAGATTAAAGAATGGATGAAATAAGTAGAAAATTGATAGCAAACTAGTAGATTTAAACTTAACTTCATTGATAATCACATTAAATGAAAATGATAGAACACTCGAATTAAAATGCAAAGATTATTAGACTGGCTAAAAATTACAAGCCCCAACTGACTCAAGGAAATGTTTTCCATAAGAAACCTGCTATAAATGTAAAGTATAAATATGAAGATACACTTAAAGTAAAGAACAACAACAACAAAATAACACATAAACACTTGTCCATAGAAAAGTGGAATATGTATATTGATATTAGGCAAAATTTCAGAACAAAAAATATTACCGAAAGAGACAGACTTTCATAAAGTTATAAAGGTAAATTAATCAGGAGGATATAACAATTCTAAGTTTGTATAAACTGAATACCATAGCTTCAAAAAATGTTAAGATAGAACTGACAGAACTGCAACAATACACAAATCTGCAATTATACTTAAAGATTTCAACACTTGTCTCTCAGTAATTGATTTAAAAAATAAAAAAATTATTAAGGACAGAGTAGACCTGATCTATACTGTATACCAATTTGACCAAATTGAAATTTATAGAGCATACAACTAAAAAGCAGTGGAACTAACTAAAAATGGACGATAGACCTAAACATAAAACTGGAAGTATAAAACTTCTAGAAGAAAATAATTTTTGTACCTTTGACATGGGCAAAGATTACTTAGAAAGCAACAGACATAAAGGATAAAAAAGTATGAAAATTTGATTTTCCTTTTTTCTTTTTGAGACGGAGTCTCGCTCTGTCACCAGGCTGGAGTGCAGTGGTACGATCTTGGCTCACTGCAACCTCCACTTTCCAGGTTCAAGCAATTCTTCTGCCTCAGCCTCCCAAGTAGCTGGGACTACAGGCATGTGCCACCATGCCCAGCTACTTTTTGTATTTTTAGTAGAGATGGGGTTTTACCTGGTCTCGATCTCCTGACCTTGTGATCCAACCACCTCAGCCTCCCAAAGCGCTGGGATTACAGGCGTGAGCCACCACGCCTGGCCAACAATTTGATTTTCAAAAAAATTAAAATTGTTTATCTTTCAATAAACAGCATTAGAGAAATGTTAGACATTAAGAGAAAATGTTTGCAAAGCATATATCTTACAAAGCACTTATATCCAGAATACATTAAATATATGTGTATATTAAGAATAATCAGAAAATTCTACAGTTCCACAAAAGGAAGACAAGTATTCCAATTAAAAAAAAAAGTGTGGAAGAAAACACTTTATGAAAAAAGATACATGAATGGTAAATGTATACATGAAATACTCTACATCATTAGTCAGTAGGAACATGCAAATTAAAACCATAATGATATATAGCACTATGTAACCAGTGGACTGACTAAAATTAAGACTGACAAAATCAAATGCTGTCAAGGATGGGAAACACTGGAACATATATATTTCTAGAGGAAAAGCAAAATAATACAATAACATTAAAAAACATCTTTTCTTATAACGTTAAATATAGATTTACCACTTAACACAGATTTACTTGGTTTTGAGATAGTGTGTGAGCTTCACTTCCTTTTCTTTTCATTTTGTTGTAGAGCACTCCAGGTTACTCTAATAGGAAACCAGCGTTGCCAGTCCTGCTTGTCAGCGTGCTGACTCGCAGGCATGATTTGTGGGAAAGCACATCAGTGACCTTTTCTAGGCAGTTTAGTAATCTGTATTTTAATTAAAGATATATTTATATTTTGATTCTAAGAATTGTCTTCTAGAAATTAATCTTAAGAATATAATCAAAGAAGCTTATTAAAATGTATATGTGGGAATATTCAGCACAGCATCCATTATAATACCCAAACAAGCTGGTAACAACTTATACTGCCATGAAACGAATATAGTTAAATCACAGTATATCCAAATGAATTTTTAAAATATTACAAAACACACATAGATCTCTATTTTTCATTTGGAAAAATTATCCAAAATACTTTCAGTGAAAAAGTAAGTTGTGAAAAGCATGTATAATATTCCGTTTTTGTGACATTTTAATATAAAAGGTATATATTTACAATAAATGTGTGAAATGATGGTGATGAAAATGTTAACGAAGTTACTTCCTAGTGGGAGGATTTCACGTGAGCTTTCTTTGCATTTTAACACATGAACTTCACACAACATGCAAGTATATTTATTATCAGAAAAAATCATAAGCTAAAATAAGGATTAAACAATGAAGAACAAATCACTCACTTATTTGAATTATTTATCAAATATCCTCTAGGTGCCAGGAACTCTGCTAGATGCTGGAGATCGACGAATGAATAGGAGTTTGATGACTGAAGCTCAAATCTCATCTCTTTCACTTGCTAGCTCAAGCACTGTCCGTCAAGAGCAATGGTTCTATCTCCACTTCCTCATCTGTAAAAATGGGCCTAATAGTACATATCTGATAAGAGCATTATGACAAGTAAGCGAGATAATGGACAAAGGGGCTCTTTCCCCACTCACCTTTGGTCTCTGAGAACAAGGAGTGTTCCACGCCCAATTCTGAGGACAGATGGATACAGTCAGGCAGAAAAGGTCTTGGTGTTTCTGAGGCTCCATTCACTTCTATGTGACACAGAAGTGGAGATAAGAGCCAGTGGACCTGTAGGGGAGGCACCCTGGAGACAGGGTAGGTGACTCCGGAGTGGAGGCTAGCGATAGACAGCCCAGCCGAAGGGTCTGATGGGAGACATGCCAGAGATGCAGAAAGGTCTCCATGGTCATTGAGAGGGGATGGGAGGCTCGGTCAGCAAGAAGAGCCACTGATCGCAGGTCAAGCCAAATTTTAAATTTGCCAAATAAGAGCATTAAAACACAAAACACGCCTATCAATAACTATCATTTCACAAAATAAGGAGTTTCAAAAAGGTGAGACTGGTATTACCTCAGAATCAAGAAACATGCTTTTAATAAATCAAATCAGTTCAAACTAATTTAGCTTTTTGAACAACCTGCTCTGGTGCACTTCTTTTGTGTCATTTAGCCATGGACCAGTTGAAACTTGGCAGCATGGACCAGAGCAGGTCCCTGGGCCCATGCTCGGAAGCCACTGCTGTGTGCTGTGTTGTGAATCCTAAAAGTGATGGAGCTTTAAAACATCTTAAGTAGAGAAGTGACATTGTCAAATTTGCAAGTTAGACAGCTCTTTCTGGCCTCCATATTCAGGAGCGCTTGCATTTAGGGAAGTGAGAGGCCAGTTAAGAGGTTCTTTTAGTCATCTAAGCCAAAGGCCTTAAGGCCCTGAGTTAAAGAAGACCATTGGTTATTTCTTTAATGAGATAGTTATTTTGACTTTTTTTCCTTTTCTAGTTGAAATAAACCTTGCATTTTCTTTTTAAATCACCAATAAAACACTGTGTAAGGTCATTGTTTTCCATATTTCGGGTAATTGCTAGAGGCACCATGCTTAACACAGGCTAGTGTTAGGCAAGTATTTCTATTTGATCCTTTTTGGAAGACTCTTCTTTGGGCCTCTGGAAGATATTTTAAGGATTTCTTATACTCAATCTTTAAGATTAGTCCTTCAACTTCCTCTTTATTGGTTAGGTGTGTAGAACACATTGACATATCTTAAAGGCAGTTTTGCTCTGGCTTGCATGTGTCACTATGTATTAGATTTGATTAACAGTATTGAAAAATTAATAGATTATTATAGTTGATGTTTTAATTAACATATAGAAATGCATTTTAAAGACATGTTTTCTAAACCAATTTTTCCCTCTTCTAAACAAAATGAGTTAAGACTGAAGAAGTGACTTGAAGCATGAATTTGTTCTCCTTTATGCAAATGCAGGTTTTGGTGCTGAAAATTGAAATTGTCTTGAAAAATTAGTTCAAAATAACTTTTACCCAGGTATCTCAGTTGCTGCCTTATAAATGAAGTGTAAAAATCCACTTATTCAGTTATTGCCTCATAAATGAAGTATAAAAACCACTTGAGTTTTACCAGTTACAAAAGAGTTTCTGGAAAACATAGAGGAGAAATGAATTATCACCATCTCTTACCATTAATAACAGAAATGTGAGGAGGAGCATTAAAGCAGATATGATTGTTTTGTGTTTTAAAATTATTCCCTTGGCAATAATTAGTGTGATGGTGCTCTACAATGATTGAGAAATTAAAAATGCCTCCTCATGTGCCTTTGTTTCTGTAGAATGGACATGTCTACATGTGGAGTAATGTCTTTGACTACATAGATTGAATTTTCTTTCAGCAAATATTGTAGCATATTTACTATATGCTAGGCAGGAAATATTTGTGTGGAGAGGGAGAGGACTAGAGATAAATAACACGGGTTTTGTTTGGAAGGAACTCACTGTCTGGTGATTGGGCCAAGCATAAAATACAACTATCTATAATTATAAGGCAGAACTAAATGAAGACTGTATTTAATAACCATTGCGGACTATGGGCTTCCTGAAGACAAGGGCTGTCTCTATTTACAGCACTTTTAAAAGACGCATCATAGAGGGGAAGCCCCATCACTGACAATAAGTATTAATAAATCTTAGACTACAAAGTCCATGACCATAAGGGTCAGGTTTTATGCATATCTGTACTCCCAGTATGTAATACAGACCAAGCACATTGCAAGTGCTCAATAAGCCTGTGAAATGGTGAACTCTGAATAAGTGAATTAGTGATTGAACACTACGGAACATAGGAGAACTCACAATTCAACTAGACTGAGATGATGCAGGGTAATGGGGGGTTCTTTAAGAATTGCATGTCATGTGAAGCATAGGCCTTGAAGAAGAACCTCAGTGTCAATTCCATGTTTGTTTGCATACTCAAAATGGAACTCTAAAAATGCCTAGCAATAGGTAAATCAAACTGAATTATCTAGTATTCAGCCCGGCTAGATGAAAATCCCAAGAATTACTTTCTAAACCTAACAACCTAAAGTTACCTTTATAATTAAATAAAGCTCCTCACAGTGGCCTCAACTCTCCTCTCCAAACATCTTCCTTTATTCAGCAGCCACTACTCACCACTCCAGCTAGGCTGGTTTCCCTGCCATGGAGCTTGCCATTCTTAGTCCTGTCACAAGTCATTCACTGATGAACCAGGGGAAGCCACAGAAGTTTCCAGATCAGAGAAGTGCTGTGATCTAATTTGAGCTTTAACTACAATAAAGATAAGTTTCTATAATAGGATATTTGTTTAGGGGCTTTAACAATGAGCAAAATAAAAGTGCCTGAAACAAAATAGCTTTTTTTTTGAGATGGAGTCTCACTCTTTTGCCCAGGCTAGAGTGAAGTGCCGCGATCTTGGCTCACTGCAACCTTCGCCCCCCAGGTTCAAGTGATTCTCCTGCCTCAGCCTCTGAGTAGCTGGGATTACAGGCACTCGCCACCATGTTCTGCTAATTTTTGTATTTTTAGTAGAGATAGATTTTCACCATGTTGGCCAGGCTGGTCTCGAATGCCTGACCTCAGGTGATCCACCCACCTCGGCCTCCCAAAGTGCTAGGATTACAGGCATGAGCCACCATGCCCAGTCAGCTTTATTTATTTATTTGAGATGGAGTCTCGATCTATTGGCCAGGATGGAGTGCAGGGGTGCGATCACGGCTCACTGCAACCTCATCCTCCTGGGTTCAAGCGATTCTCCTGCTTCAGCCTCCCAAGTAGCTGGGACTACAGGCACATGCCACCATGCCTGTCTAATTTTTTCTATTTTTAGTAGAGACAGGGTTTCACTGTGTTAGCCAGGATGGTCTTGATCTCCTGACCTTGTAATCTGCCTGCCTCATCCTTCCAAAGTGCTGGGATTACAGGGGTGAGCCACCACACCCGGCCCTTTATTTTTATCTCTCCTGTGAAAGTCTGAAGTGTAGATAGTTCCAGAAGTATAGGAAGGTCTGCTCCACAGAAGTCATCCAGGGACCCAGGCTCCTTCTATTTTGTTATCCCTATATTCACTGGGGTGTTGACTTCATCTGCAGGATAAAATGGCCTCACTACCGTTGTGTACATGTTCTTGCCAATGGAGGAAGAGAAAGAGGTGGAGCACAAGTGGCATGATATCAAAATCGCATATATCGCTTCTACTCACATCTCTTTGGACATAACCTAGTTATATGGCAAAGATGCAGGGAAAAATATCCTCTCCTGGAGCTGAACAGTTCTGTGCCTAGTGAGAACTTGGGGATTCTATTACAAAAAGGAAGAAGAGCTATTGGGAAATATTTCATTGACACTAACATAGTTTCCTTCCCTTCTCCTCTAAACTACTATAAGATATATCATCTCAAAAATGACACTGACCTCCTAATGTGCGAATATACCATCTAGCAAATAAAACAGTGTGTGTATTGAGAGTATGTGTGTGTGAGAGAGGGTTCAGGGTTTCTTATGTGCCTGGAGTGTTTCCATGCCACAGTGTTTCACATGCTCTATTACAACCAATTCTCATCAATAAAGGTAGATATTATACAATATATACCTATATATAAAATCTACAAAAGTGGATATTATTATTCCCGGTATAGTTAAGGAATCAATGTTCAAAAATTCATGACCACTGAACTACTAAGTTGTAGAAACTAGATTTGTACTCAGGTGTATTGCATTCCAATTCCCCTTTATGATAACATTTTCTACTTAATGTCGTATTCTTGACTGACCAATAAACTTAAGCATCTTTTCCTCTTCTTAACCTATGCAAGTAAAATTATTTTTTCCAGATACTTAATAATGATCCATGACTGCAGGAAAACTCAGCCCATATATTGTCTAACTTCTTGTCCTTGAATAGCTTGACATTGAATATAATATGGTGTTTTATCACTAACCAATACCTGAGAAACGGTGGTAATTTTAGCAAATACTAGATTTCCCATTCCAGGGACCACACAAGGAAAGCTAAACCTTCTGGGGCTTTTTGTTTGTTTTTGTTTTTGTTTTTCAGTCAATTGAGACTGAAAACCAAACACTCTGTTTGGTTTTAACTTTCTAACTATCTTTTGGGGTTATAAAACTCTGCAAATGAGTTCTGCATCATACATGGGAATTCATATTTATATTTCATAAACAGCAAGTGAAAATCACCCTCTTGGTTGCACACTGAGCATCCTGATCTATTAAACAGGTCCCCTGATCACTCCCTCCATGGGGCCAGGATGCAATTTGCTAGCAAATTGGAATCAGAATTGGGTTTTTAAAGAGAACCTTCCCACAGTTGTAAACATCCTTAATTTTTACAGCAACACATTGACTTCAAACCGGACTCCTAATTATTGCAATATTTCTTTTAAAAGCCTGCATTGTAGATTCGGCAAGCTTCAGACATCTGCTTCAAATCCAGAAATTTCTTTCCTTTCTCAAAAAGGTTGCTCTCCTCCAATTAGCCTCAACAGAGCAGCAGGAGCAAGTGGAGCTCTGTAGATGGGGTTTCGTATTTACTGCGCACATTCCAGCCTCACCCGCCTTTTCCCGCATGGGACCATAATAACTGCTTTGCCTGAATGGTCCTAGGACCAAGTGGCTTTTGAACTACAAAAAGGAAATATCCTGAGTCTATTTAAAATGTCTGCTTGCAAATCTTTGGTTTATCATAAGTAAATGCAGCTTACCTGAGACAACATATCCCCTGACATTTCTGATTTAAGTACTGGAAATATATTTTAAGTATCTGAGAGAAAATTTTCTTGGTGTTGTTGATGATGGCTATGTTGTTGTTATTGTTGTTGTTATTGAGGCCTATTTTTACACATCTGAAACACAAAATTCTGGAGGCTGCTTGGCTGAAGCTGGTGGTTGGAGGCAGCAACTGTTATTATCCAAAACCAAGAGGCAGTGGTAGTAATAGTTAAACTTGTCTTTCATCCCCAATAATTTCAAAGTTCCCAATAAATGGCTTTACATTCAATGCTAACATGGTTAATTGAATTATTCCAACTTAAGTCCACCCTCTTCAAGAAGCCTATATTTAAAAGTCATAGGTAGAGTCTTCAGAAAAATGTGGGCTTATATCTCAACTCTGTTCTTAATGTGCGTGACTTTAGAGGAGACTTTCACCCCCCGGGTTCAGTTTCCATAAGCCTTGGGACTCATTTTCCCCATCTTTAAATGAGGAGTATTAAGGTTTTTAAGGGTCAATATGAAACATGTCTGTTTCACCAGTTAACCTCCAAGTTTAGAACCAATTGTTCACAGTTGAGCAGACAACAAAATTTCAATTCATCCCTGATAAGGGGACTTGGAGAGACTGAGGCACACATATGACACAGTCAGCCAGAGCTGTCCAGTTGGTTCTAAGTGTGGGTCTGGAGCTCAGGGGAGAAATCTGGGTTGAAGCTAAGATGCAGAAATTATCAGCTTCTGTCTTGTAACTGAAGCTGTGAGAGGAGAAGAGCACACAGAAATTGTTCAGACTGAAAAAGGAAAAAGCAGTAATTCAGACAGGCAGAGTAAAAAAAAAGGGGGGGGGATGAGTTCATGTCCTTTGTAGGGACGTGGATGAAGCTGGAAACCATCATTCTCAGCAAACTATCGCAAGGACAAAAAACCAAACACCGCATATTCTCACTCATAGGTGGAAATTGAACAATGAGAACACTTGGACACAGGAAGGGGAACATCACACACTGGGGCCTGTCGTGGGGTGGGGGGAGCGGGGAGGGATAGCATTAGGAGATATACCTAATGTAAATGATGAGTTAATGGGTGCAGCACACCAATATGGTACATGTATACATATGTAATAAATCTGCACTTTGTGCATATGTACCCTAGAACTTAAAGTATAATAATAATTTAAAAAAGGGTAACCTTGGAAGGAGCATAAGTCACAGCTAGATCAGAAGAAGCCCCTTCACCTGGGCCAGTTCTGGCTGAGAGACTATTGAAAGCAAACCTGCTTCCTCTGCTCAGCCTGCTGGCAGCCTTCTTTAGACCCAAGGGGGCAAGATCAGTTACTGCTCAGCTTCAAAGTGGGTGCAGGTCTGGCTTGTGGTCTCACTCCCCCTGCAGTCACATTTGATGTTGGGGCCTTGTTATCAATTAGCTCTGATGCTCCAAAAATACTGAATAAAAATGATTCCTACTCCTCTCATCCACTTCTTCCCTGACCCTTCACAAAAATCCCAATGCAACAACTCTCTTTTAATTACATTGTTTGTTGGGATTTTGTTATGCACAGCAATATCATCAATTTTTACAGCCCTCCCCAAAATAGCCCAACTCCTCAGCTGGCTCCTCTCCTCATCACCCTCTATTGAAGCCTTCTGGTTTTTTTGTTTGTTTGTTTTTTTCTCTTACCCACCATGGCATTTCCTTTCAATCCATCACTTACAGGCTACATAATCTTTGGCAACTTCTAAGCGTCAATTTCCTCCTCCATAAAATAAAGATAATAATAATACTTTGATGATTAACCTCAACTAAAATTGACCAGAAAAGTGCCTATAAGTAATAGAAAAGCAATAATTCTTTCTCCCTTGTGTCTTCCCTTTTGTCTTCCCTTTTCTGCCATTTTCCTTCTTTCCCTCCTTCCCTTCCGTCCCCCTCCCTTCCTTCCTTCTTCAATATAAACGTCACTTAAAAGCTACCAATAAGCTATTAGCTACAGAAGATAAACTGAAAAGACAAATGACCTCTGTCCTCCTGGAGCTCAGTCTTTTGTGTAAAGGGAAAGTTAGGGTCTGTTATTCGACCAGAATGATTATAACATTAGGAAAGGGGGCAGTGGAATGACTGGTAACTTCTAATTCTGCCTGCAAACATCAAGGAGGGCTGGAAGGAGGAAGTGTGCTTTAAGCTTAACCTTGAAAGCTGAAGAAGAGGGCCTTGCAGGCTCGGGAGGTATCATCAGTGAAGGCCAGGGAGGCATGAAGGTGGATGAAGACGGAAACTGGGCCCTAAAGTCTATATAATCAGTGGCTTATTTGTTTATTAGAATGTCTATTCTTTGAGGGAAAGACTGTGGGAGCAGTCTCAAGAAACATTTGGATGACTTTTCCTAGCACAAGCATGTCTGTTTCCATTTCTTTCTAACAAATTAAAATAGACATTGAGGTTTGTGCTGCTGACTCTGTGACATCATGTCACAATTTGAGGAAAAAACATATTATTAACACTGTCTTTTTGAAGGGGTTGATATGCCTTGTGTCCCTCCAAATTTTAAATTTAATGTGTCAGTTGAATCTTAATATATTAAATGTCACCTTGGCAAAAATTCAACATAAGCAGCTCTCTACTAAATCTCCTACTTGCCCCAAAGCAACCCTTCCAAAATAATGACAAATAAACAAAAGCACTTTTGTTCATACATATCTGCTCTTTAATGCTCACAACAACTGTATTAGTCAGTTATCACACTGCTATAAAGATACTACCTGAGGCCAGGCACGGTGGTTCACACCTGTAATCCCAGCACTTTGGGAGGCCAAGGCGGATGGATCACTTGAGGTCAGGAGTTTGAGACCAGCCTGACCAACATGGGGAAACCTCATCTCTACTAAAAATACAAAATTAGCTGGGCATGATGGTGCATACCTATAATCCCAGCTGCTTGAGAGGTTGAGGCAGAAGAATCGCTTGAAATGGGGAGGCAGAGGTTGCAGTGAGCTGAGGTAGCACCATTGCACTCCCACCTGGGCAACAAGAGCAAAACTCCGTCTCAAAAAAAAAAAAAAAAAAAATACTACCTGAGACTGGGTAATTTATGAAGAGAAGAGGTTTGATTGACTCACAGTTCCACATGGCTGGGGAGGCCTCAGGAGACTTATAATCATGGTGGCCAGCAAAAGGGAAGCAGGCACCTTCTTTACCAGGAGGCAGGAGAGAGAGAGAAGGCTGAAGCGCCAGACACTTATCAAATAACCACGTCTTGTGGGAGTTCATTATCACAAGAACATCAAGGAAGAAACCTGCCCCCATAATCCAGTCACCTCCCACCAGGTCCCTCCTTTGACATGTGAGGATTACAATTCAAGATGAGATTTGGGTGGGGACACAGAGCCAGACCATATCAACAACCCTACAAGTCCTCATAATTATCATTATCTCCACTGTATAGATATGGAAACTGGGGCTGAGAGATGATGAAGTCTCTTGCCTAAGGTGACACCAACAGTTAGAGGCAGAGCAAGATTCTAAACTCCAGAGGTCCTTCCACCATCCCACACTACCTCGAAAACATCTCTGCTTGTTGCAACTGTCAAAAGCTTTGGTACCAAGAGCTCTCTTTCACTTTGCATGAAAATTCTGGTGACACTTTTTTTCTGGTGATAAACAGGTAGTATTATTGAACAACTGTCTGTATGCAGTTTATCACCCTCACCACAAAGCACCAGTCTGGCTATGTAGGCTTTAACTGAACCCAGCAGCTACTGTATACTCTGGGCCTTGGCACTGCCTGATTGAAGAAACTAGAGAATTTCTCTATGTGCCTGAGCTGTAATGTCTTTTGCAGGTCATTTGAGTCAAGCACCTTTTCACAAATCAGAAACCTAAGGCCTGCGGTCAGGGAACAAGTCCCCTGGCCGAGGTGGTGCAGTGTTTAATGATACCATAGGGAGTGATCCTGGGTCTTCTGACCTTAGTCCAGGGCTCCTTGAGATATGACTGCCTTTTTATTTTATTTTGCTTATTGCTTCTTAATTTATCAATTTTTCGATCAAGAAGCACATCATGTATATAATAGTCATCTATTGTTATATAAAAGTTACTGTAAAGTGTACCAGCCTAGAACAATAGTAAATAATTATTATTTTTCATAATTTTTGTGGGTCAAAAATTTGGAAGCAGCTTAGCTGCATGGCTATAGGTTAGGGTCTCTCAGGAGGTGGCTTGATGAAGGCTGGAGGATCCACTTACAAGGAAGTCTCTCACCAGATGCCAAGTTATTACTAGTTGCAGGCAAGAGGCCTCAGTTCATCACCAAAAGACTTCTCCCAATGGCTGAATGTCCTCACGGCATGGAAGCTCTGGCTTCCACCAGAGCAAGGATCCAAAACAGAGCCAGGTGGAAATTGCAGTATCTTTTACAACCCAGCCTCAAAGTCACACACCATTATTTTTATGAATGTGTTGTGTCAGTGACACAGGTCAGTTTTATTCCAAGTGGGAAGGGGCCATACAAAGGCATGGACCTCAGATGCAAGAATCACCAGAGCCTTCTGGGAGGCTGCCTACCCTACAATGCATGTTGCACATGCAAAACACGCTCACTCTCTGCCCAGGCCCCCAAAACCTCATCCCGTTATGGCATCAGTTCCACATCCAAGAGCTCATTATCTAAATGAGATGCAGACAAGTCTCCTTAGTCCTGGTTCCTTGAATACAACCTCTCCAAATCAGTTTATCTAAAACCGAAGACACCAGTTATCCCCCTCCACACATCCAACAAACAAACAATAGTTGGGCAAGAGTAGGATGACTACTTTAGACACATGTCCTCAATAAAGGGGGAAATGGAGGCATATGGGAGTCACTGATTAAGGGCAATTCTGAAATCCAGCCAGGCTTTCGTTGAAAGTTCCTTAAGAATCCATTCCTTTCCTACCCAAGAATTATTCTCCATGGCTCTTGACTCCATCTTCTGAGCTCTTGATTCCACTGTTTTAGTCATTCTTCCTTTTCCACGAAGGCAGCATATTTTTGTAGCTGATTACTCTTTGTGGTCTGTTTCCTGTCTTCAAAAGTTTAGGTGTCCAAATATCCCTTTCCATTTTATACTTTCTCCTTTCTATGTAAGCTTGGCAGTGTTTCTGCCCAATAAAACTTGAGTCAAAACTTTGCAGGTCACTAATAAATCAGTTTCTTACCATGTGGACCTATTGATAGAGCTTCTCTATTGACCTTGCCAGAGAGCAGCTAGCTTCCCCTAGAGCAAGTGATTTAAAAGAGCAAGGAGGAAGGCACAGGTTTCGGAACTGAGTCTTATTCAGTGTTTGATGTTCATACAAGGGCATGGACGTCAGAAAGTAGAGATTAGGGAAGCCATTTTAGGGGATGGGTTTATATTGGGCTAGGGTTTATGAGGCAAGTTGATAATATTTAATATCTATTATGAAATAAATGTTTGTGTTCCCACCCCCAAATTTGTATGTTGAAGTGCTAACACTCAATGTGACTATATTTGGAGATAGGGCTTGTGATGAGGTGGTAAAGGTTAGATGAGGTCACAAGAACCTAAAGTCAGAAGATGCATTAGTCTGATAGGGCTGGTGCCCTTATAAGAGGAGGAAGATACAAGAGGGGCTCACACTCTCTCTCTCTTGCACTCTCCACCATGCGAGGACACAAAGAAAAGGTGGATGCCTGCAAGGCTGAAAGAGAGCCTTCACTAGGAAACGAACTGGCTGGCACTTTTATCTTGGATCTTTCAGCCTCCAGAACTATGAGAAAATTAATTTTCATTGTTTAACCCCCCAGTCTGTGGTATTTTGTTATGGCAGACTGAGTTAGTGGAATATGATGTCTTTTTAGCGCCTTATCTGTACAAACTTTGAATACCCCAAGCTTTCCAAGATCACTCCAATATGCTATTAAGTTTATTCTTTTTGATAAAAATTATTTAATTATTTAACTAAAAATAATGTATTGTTGTACTCTTTAAGAGTACACACTAACAGTGACATCATAAATCAAAGAGTCTTTTGCCAACCATGGGTCCTGATTTTTATTCCAGAAGAGAAGATCACCGCAATTTATATATGTCCTTTCCAATCAGAAAACAACCTATCCAATTGAACCATGGAGTTATGTTACAGGAAGTACAGGATTAATCTGGTAGATCTGAAGCTCTCTCCCTAGGCAGAGCTGCCACTCATCACTGCATAGCTTATGCACTGTTCACCTCTAGGGGGATCCATTTAATTAGGGTGTATCTGAATATCACCTGGTAGAGTTTATACAAGTGGCATCTTCTAAATTTGAGCAGAGCACTACCTGCATAACCATATGCAGAAGTCTTAAACCCAATATGAGAACCTGTGCTTGCTTTCAGCAAAGCCAACCAGATACCACTGCTCAGCCTTGAGCCTTACCAGCTGCAGGCAGATTTTATCTTCAGAAGAAAATGTCATCTCTCCATTCAATTCTCCACGGATGAGGCCACTAAGCTATAGTTAGAGAGAAGTACTTCTCCAGGGTTCTCCTACCCACCTGATTCTAGCTAGAGCCAGAAAGATCTGTCTTCTGAAGCAGCTAAGGCTGACTTTTTGGAGCATTGGCCAATCTCTTGTTTTGCTAGTAGAGTTGCTGAAGACTTACAGTTGAGCCTGAGCACAAGAAGTTGCCAGCTATGGGGGCTCCCCTTTCATGCTCTTAACTTCTTCCTCCTACAGGTTCATCTCTCTTTCATTACCTAGAGGTCTACACCACTCTTTATTCACACAATCTCTGAAAAAGATGCAGAGGAACTTACATGCCCCTGGAGATGAGTAACTGATTAAGGGGAAGGGAGGAAGAGTATACAAGGGAACTCAAAGTGGAGAAGAGAGAAAGGGGCAGCTTTCTGGTGTGGGGTGGGGAATAAACTTATTCACCCCATCTTGGTGATGACAGAATGTACCTAAGATGCCGACAGTCCCTCCCTAATTGCTTCTGCCTGTGTGAATTTCACTTCAAATATCTTTGTTCTTGGACCCACAAAATACGTTAATCTCCTAAATGCATCTCAATATTGCTAAGTGCCACCTCCCTTTCCCATATGTACCAATTATTTCTGACAGTGTTTGCCATTTCAACATATGTCTGGAGCTCTCTGAATCACTGAGAGAGTGTTGAGGCTAAGGGTGGAAAACATTTTTATCTTGCAGCCCAATTGTGAATGAGTGGTAGCGGTTCCCTAGAGTGCTACTTTGACCAGAATCCAGATGCTTCAGCTAGGAAGGCTGGTTTCCAGATTCTAAAACAATGTGCATTTCTTAACCCTTAGCAGAACTGTGTTGGTGGTGAGGCATTCCTGTTTAGATCCAATAATGGTCATTACTGGAGTGCCCTGAAACTTCTCAGTGAGAGAAATGCCATGGTTTATGAGGAATTGAGCCAGTGACAATCTACAGTGAAGGAAGGAATTTGTCTGAGCTACTGTAGTACTCAGAACTGTGTGGAGCTGCTGGAGTGGAGAGTGCAATGATAGGACATAATCCTTGACCCTCAAGGCGCTCTTAGTCCAATACGATAGATAGCTATGTAAACATACAGTGATGACAGAGTCATAAGAGCTATGGTGCAGTAGGCAAGCAGAAAAGAATGTGATCAGTTCTTCTTGTGGTCTAGGAACTGAGTCATGTGAGTGACATGGAACAAGGTTTTGTAGGACAGGAAGGATTTTGTATTCTAGAAGGAAAGGGAAGGGTACCTGGCACATTCCAGCAAAGGTCTAGAAACAAACAGGGCAAAGGCATGGCATACAATTGGAATGTTAGTGGCATGTCAGGGAGTGGTGGGAGCTTAAGCTTGGGGCCAGACTATGCAAGGCCTGGTTTAACAGGCTAGGAAGTGGTGAGTCAATGAAGGACGTTTCAACAACAGCAGTGATTGGATCACATTCTTGCTTTAAAAAAAAAAAGTAACTGCAGAATGGAGATTGGGAGAAGATGTCAGTCTGGAAGCAGGGAGGAAGGTTAGGAAGCTGTCAGGGTAATCTGGGCACTAAATGATGAAGAATGAAAAGCCACAGAAGTTGAAGCAGAGAGGAGGCAACAGGCAGAATATTTAGGGGGTGGACTCCAGGTAACAATTTGGTGAACTAGAAAGAGGTGTGTCAAATGATGATGAGGAAGCAAGAGAACTCCAGGATAACTCTGACTAGGAGTTCGATTCTCTGAAGGAAGGAAGAGAGAAAAGGTGGAGTACACTGCAGGCATGGCCCCCACAGAAGCAGGAGACGTGGAAGGAAATGCCGTCCCCTGCTGCCGCCAGGGAACGAGGTCTGCACTTGTCTGGAGTGTGAAGCTTCAGCCTCACCTCACCTGCCACTTCCTCCTCAGACTCTAAGTTACTGCCTTATGGAGAGGCTGTGTCAGGGAGTGTGGGAAGCTTCTAACAGAGTTGAGCCTTCCCCTTTCACTGCACGGGATGATTCTACACCTAGAAATAACATTCTAAATGCAACTGCTGAGCTATTCCAAAATTTTGTAAAAAATAAAAGGAAAGATGGAACTCTGAAAGGTCAAATAAATTTGTCTAAATAATCCAACTGATAACAATAATAAAATAATTAAAAATAATGTCTACTGACAGTTTAAGTGTCTAAACAATAAATGTTTATCTAAATACTACTACTATCTAATAACACACTTTTCCTTCTGCACCCCTTCCCCTCTTTCCCAGGGCCTGGCACAAATATATATATATATATATATATATATATATGTATAATTTATTTATTTACTTATATTTTGAGATGAAGTCTCACTCTGTTGCCTGGCCAGGCTGGAGTACAGTGGCACGATCTTGGCTCACTGCAACCTCTGACTCCTGGGTTCAAGAGACTCTTCTGCCTCAGCCTCCCGAGTAGCTGGGACTACAGGCGTGCACTACCACACCCTGCTAATTTTTGTGTTTTTAGTAGAGATGGGGTTTCACCATGTTGGCCTGGCTGGTCTCAAACTCCTGACCTCAGGAGAGCCGCCTGCCTCAGCCTCCCAAAGTGCTAGGATTATAGGCATGAGCCACCACGCCCGGCCAATATATATATATATATATATATATATATATATATATATATATATAAAATCTGTTGTAAATGTATTGTATGTGTTATAAGCCATATATCAAATAAAAACTTAGGGAAAAAAAAAAAGATGTTCTAATGTTTCCCCATGTCCCTAAAGCTCATTTTGCACAATCTTAGTGTGCATCTACTAAATCCAACTGAATACTTATCTAATGGATTTGTCTAATAGAATCAAATGCAATAGATTGTGCTTAAAGGGATAAATCATATTTATATTTTTTAAAAACATGAAGTGGTTAAGATAGAGGAGACTGAAGCAATAGTGAGAAGGTGAGCAAGACCATCTCCTGGGCCTGTTGTTCTCAGAGTGAGGGACTATTTTAGTCTAGAGGACCAGGAGAGCCTTGCTCTGTGGTGAGGGCATGACACTGTGGTGTGATAGGACTTTGCTGGTACCCACCTTGATTGGTTGGGCAGGAAGAGGGTCTGGAGAGCCAGCCCCAAGTCACTTTTCTTCTTTCTTTGGGATGAAAGGATGACTTCCTAGCTCCCATCATTCCATCACCACACTTAAAGTGTCTCCCTGCAAGTGAAGGTCTTGGCCAGACTGGGCAATGCTCCCCACTTGGGGTCCACACATAGGTACTTCTGCTTCTGAGTCAGAAAACCATTGCACTTTGGGATTTTGTGGAAAGAGCAGATTTATCCAAATTCCATGCAAAAACATACCTAGGTTTCATTTTCCTTTTTCTTAGACCTGGTTCTCAGGTTAACACAGGTAAAGACATTTAGGTGGCAGCCTACATGTGCTCCTTTGCTTCAGATAGCCCTAGTTGAAGCCCCACACTATAAATATGTCATCTTAAAAATTTGCTTAACTCTTTGAACTGTTTGTAAACATTTAAAAAATACTATTTTCCTGATAGAGTTGTTGGGGATTAAATGAGATAACAAATGTAAGCATCTATTACAGTTCTTCAACACATAGCAGACATTCAATAGTCAACACTAGCAGCTCCTCCAGGTCGTATGTGGTGTCTCCAATGCCACACAGCCTGCCCTAGAGAGGTGACTGCCAGGTGGTAAAGGCAACATCATGAATCATGTGGGGGATAAGGAAGGATTGGAGGATAAGTTTCAGTTATAAAGGCTGAATTGCTTGAACTCTAGCATTGTCGATATTGTTTGTGTGTGTTAGGGGGAGGGGACATCCATGCTTAGGGGCCGTTGGAAATGTATGCAAAGGGTGCCTCTGAAGCCACCGCAAGGCGAGGGTGCTTCAACTCTCACGCCTGGCCTTCCCTTGATAACAGTGATATTTTATCAGTGTGGGCTCAGTTTTTCCTTTGGTTAAACTTCCCCTGTACCACATTGAGCAAAGCCATTGTCCTCAGAAAAAAGAATTATGTGGTGGGGAAACCACTTCTTCAGGAGAGTTGATTGTGGCCAATTTATTCCTAGGCCCAAAGCAAAGCCAAGGGTTCTGTCTGAAGAAAGAAACAGTTCTCATGAATCATGAATTGTGTTTTTGGTGCGTCAAGGGCAGTTGACTGAGGGAAGACGCCTGTTTCTTTCACTACAGGATGCCAGAGCTCATAACTCTCTCTGAAGCCACAGGGTCTGCCTGTCCTGTGAGGTGATTCAGAAGCAGGGGGACTGGCTGAGCCCTGGCCTCACAGTTTGTGGCCTCGGTCTGGAGTTCCTGCAGCTTGGGTCGGCTCAAAGACTGGACTAATAAACATTGGAGGCCAGTGGCTCCTGACCCATCAATTTCATTAACCAACTCAGAGCTGTGGGCAGCAGGGAGAAAGTCCTTATTTCTCCAATGCCTTTCACACTCTGTGCTCGGGGAGAGGGCTTAGAGTGAAGTCCCTGCTTGTTTAGATGGCATTTTCTTGAGACCTGGGGATGAGCGTTTACCCTGTATGAACCCAGACACCTCCCAGTTTGTAGACTTGGCCCAGAGCAGGGCCTGCCTGAGCTGGTTTTGAACTCTGAGTTAAGTGTGGATCCCTGCATCTAGCACACCACCACTCCCAGTATGCCCAGCATTTCACTCCCTTCCCAGAGAAAAGGGCAATCCTAAAAAAATGGGACATGATGTATCTTAGTGGTTGAGAGTATAATCTTATAATTCAAAATAACTAGACTTCAATTTCTAGTCCTATCATATATAGCAGATATTTTGGCAAGAGATTTCACTTCTCTAAACTCTAGGTTTCTTCATTTTTGAAGGGAGTAATATAAAAGGACCTAGCCAGCTCATAAAAGTACAATGAACATTTTATGAGATAAATGCATGAGAAGCAGCGCAATTCCTGGCACATAGTAAGACTTAGGAAGTAAGACTCGGGAAGAGTTGGTTTCTATGTTACCCTTGCACACTGCAACTGGGACATAGAGCCCCATCCCTCATGTACTGATAGACTAAACTGTGTCCATAGGACAGGGTCCAGGCTTGGAGGATATGCCAAGTCTGGTCCCATGATTAAGAAAAGATGAGATTGACCACCCTACATGAGACTCCAGGAAACTTAAGAACAACTACTTCATTCAACTAACTGAAAAGTTCAACCTACTCAGCTATCTCCACCCTTTACCAGGAAGTTTTCTCCAACCTCCTGAGCTATATGTCTCTCATCTGGAGTTTTCAGCTCCTGTACTTCTTTGCTTCAGTGCATGTTCTCTGGGTGCTACATCATGTTAATTCACCTATCTACCCTTTCACCCACCCCAGCCTGAGTGCAGCGACCAAGTCATACATGTTCATCCCCTAGCACACAGCTTGGGACATTACAACTCAGTTTTTAAATGAATGCTGAGACACCATCATTTCTGAATGTGTCTTACTACAAACTATTGGCTACAAGTCACTCTTTAGTACTCCTTAGAAAAAGGTTTCTTTCGGTCCCATCTTTCAGTTCTGTCCTGACCCTTTCACAGAATGAGTCACTGAGAATGCAGGCAAATCAGACTTTTTGGAGACCAAAGTAGAATGAACGAGTGGCAGAGAGGAGAAAGTAGCACCTTAGGTGCTTGTGAAGCAAACCACAAAGTCCGAAAGAACTGTCAGGGAGCTTTGCACCTGGGCTTGCCAGGAACCACAGACTGCAGTAGGCAGGAGGAAGGGAGTGGAGTGGAGGTGAAGGAAGCGTGAAGCTAAAACGACTGGTTTGGTTTAATATCAAAGTGGGAAACATTTGAGCCTCCAAGTCTCCTCCCAGACCTTAAATAACCAAGCAAGGGACCACAGTTTAGTTTTTTAGAGAAACTGATATGGTGACCTGTAGCCTCAGACACCAGATATAGGAGAGGGAGGGACGAAAGGCAGTGCAGAAAACAAGAGCATTAAGGGGAAATGGATTCAGCCTTCTTCCTGAAAACTCTGGAAGCCAGATATGGGCTCCTCATGGTAGAAGATGCAGGAGTCTTGTCTATAAGAATGAAAGAGCTCAGATACGAGACATCCAGATGTGGGCACCTGGGAACGCTCTAATAAGTGGCCAACTCGTCTCCCTCCCGCTGTCACCACACAGTGAAGTCAAGCAACTAAGCGGCTTGGTCACACAGACATAGAGGTTTCCAGTGACCTGCTCTTAAATGGGAATGAAAGACAAGGATACTAAAAGATAAGGGAATCCTGCCTTCATCATTCTGAGATAAAAATCCCAATTCAAAGTAGAATTCTTCATCTAGCCAAACGTCAAGGGTGGGTGTGAGTATAGAATAAAGAAATCCGTAGATATCAAGGCCTTAAGAAAACCCCCACATTTTCTATATTTTCTTTCTTGGGAGGTTACTGGAGACGATTCTCCTGGAAAAAAAAAAAAGTGTATATACCAAGGAAAGAGAAGATGGAGAAGACATAGGACTCAAGAAATGGTGATCCAGCAAAGCACCAGAATGGCATTTGTGCCTGGAGACAGAAGCTAAGGTGGAACAGAAAGCCAGAGGGACCCAGGAAAGAGGTCTCTGAGATGAAAAAGAAGCAGATGCATTATATGATAGTCTTGATATTTTAAAAGGAATGTTAATAGACATATTATACAATGACTAGAGCCTGGCAAAGACTGAGAATTGACGAACACCTGGACTGGTAAGTACAATTATTAATGCCAGATTTTTTAAAAGTTGTACAAAACAGGGAATATTATCACAGGACTTAAACCCATAATAAACAATATTTACTTAATGATAACAATGCAAAAAATTATTACTAATTTTGCCAAAATTTAAATGCTACTATTTTGGAAGGGTACATAAGGGTATGGCAAACATTCTGTAAAAGGCAAGACAGTAAATATTTTAGGTTTTGTGGGCCACATACAGGCTTTGTAGCATATTTTTGTTTTTGTGTCTGTTCACAACTTTTTAAAAATGTAAAATCCATCCTGATCTAAGGAACTACAGAAAAACAGGCAGGTGGCTGGATTCGGCCTGTAGGCAGTAGTGTGCAGGCCCCAGGAATCAGGGAAAGAGTATGTGTGGGTAATGGTGGTGGAGGCAGAAACAAGATGCTAAATCCTCACCTGTCAGTAGAGAAATGTCATATATAATATGTAAATATATTCATCAGAAAAAAATCAATATAATTGCGTTACTTAAAGACAAAGAGCTAAATCCAACGAGAAATAATTTAAAGACTTAAGGATTGCCTCTAAGACTTGAGACCCGGAGTTGGGAGAGGGAGAATGGCTCTTCATTTTGTCATCATAAGCATGCAAACACAAATTGATTTCTGTTAAATTATGTGCATGTCAATTTCAAGTAACGTGGATTAAAATAACAGAGTTAGTTATAATCTGGTCTTGGCTACTATTGCCTCCAGAACATCATTCCATCCTCCCACTGTAGACCAGCAATGTGTTTTCATGCTGCTCATCTGAGAACTCTGCTTGGTCTAAGACAATCCTGATACCTCCGACCCATTCTAGAGATGGCAGTGTGCAGGATCCGATCCTTAAATCTGTCACCTGAAGGCATTTCACTGACAACAGTTATTGGGCCAGGGTTGTGCATCTACATTAGTTCCATACAGAAGGTTGTATGGTTTGAAGAGAGGCATAGACAAGAAAGTGAATAGGCCCATTTACTACTGGCAATCATTTTAACTCAGCAAGGGCTTCAGGTTGGAACTGAGGCTGTGTTTGGTAGAGCAGTGACATATTTAACGAGCTGAATAAACAAAACCTGACACCCACCCAGCTGTTATGTCCTCCTCTCGATTTAGACTTTTTTAAAGTCTCTTATTGATCTCTGCATTCCCAGTGCCTGGTATCGGCTGTTCTTGGTACTGCTTTTGCATAAATGAATGACTACCTAGAGAAACAAAAAGGAAAAATGATAACAACAACTCTAAACAATTAAGGGTTACAAATTTAACTGGGTGTGCCCCCTGGCCCCTACCAGAGGACACCCCATTCAGCCTCAGCACCCCCCAAGCCTCAGTTGCAGGTTGGGGCTCTTGACCTCTCTACTTCAGCTCTCAAGTCCCCTCTGCCCTGTGACCTGGGCTAAGCAGCCCCAATGGAATGTAAAAAGAAATGTCAATTGCTCTTTTTCTGGTGTATAAATGTTACTTTCCATCAGAAATAGTTTTGGACCAAAACAAGCTTTGAAAGAGCAAAAAGCTTAGCTCAATCAAGAGCTACCTTGAAGATAGGCATTTTGGTTCCATTCCTGTTGCCATGTGCTTCATGGGAGCCTCTGACTCATTTTCTATTCATTCCCAGGCTGATTAAGAATAATGATCTTAGATTCACTTCCCTGGCAAGTTTCCTCACATCCTCACAGGTCTGTCAGGTAAGTCTCTTTCTGTACTCCATGGCAATGGGAACACCTGGCTGAAATAGCTCCTGAAAGAAATGACTCAAAATGGTATTTATCTTCAAAAGAGTGACTTTTTATTTGCACCCTTCAACACCAGGCAAGCTTTCAGGTAAAAGAAAGGTTTGTTCACGGGCAGCCAGCTATGCTGAGCTGAATGTATCATTTGCTGTGTTCCTGGTACTAAAGGCAGAATGTCAAGTGAGAATTTGATGACCAAAAGCTCTGGAAGTCCGGGCCCTGAATCTGGGGTCTTGCCTCAGAAGCTGGGAAGGCTCAGAGCTGACAGCAGGGCCAGCTCACTCCCTGGAGAAACGATTCTGCATCTACTGACTGCAGGAGATCTCCAAGGGGCATTTCTCACCAAGAAATCCAGTCTGGATATTGTCTTCTGAGGGCCAATAAGTGTAGCCGGGATGTGGGTGAAATAAGAGAAAGTCAAAGGAAACATTTCAGTTTGGCTTTGGAAATGTCCCTACAAATTCATGATTTATTTTCCAAGCATTTTGCTTTGAAAAACCTTTATGACCGATTCATGTTTGTTTCTGAGGTGAGCACTGAGTATTGCTGATGATATGGTTTGCATGAATACCAGATGTTACAGATTGAATGATGTCCCCCCAAATTCATAAGTTGAATCCCTAGCCCCCACTGTGACTATATTTGGAGATAGGGCCTTTGAGGAGGTAATTAAGGTTAAATGAGATTATAAGGGGCAGTGAGGGGTGTAAAAAGAGAAAGAGACACCAGGGATGTGCCCACACATAGAAAAGGTCACCTGAGGACACAGTGAGAAGGCAGCTGTCTGCAAGCCAAGGAGAGAGGCCTCACCAGAAAATAACCAACCATGCTGGTTCCTTGATTTTGGATTGCCAACCTCCAGAACTGTGAGAAAATAAATTTCTGTTGGTCAAGCCACCCAGCCAGTGGTATTTTGTTATGGCAGCCTGAGTTGACCAACACGCGGGGGTTTATCATACACAGAATTGATTCCTGTACATTATTTTAATCTGTTCCTTATAATAGTCCTGAAATAAGGATATTATTATTATCCTAATTTTACAAAGGAGATTGCTGAGACTGAAGAGATAGACACAGATCTTCTGATAGTAAATGCAGGCCTCTTTCAGACAGTGGAAATGATGGAAGTACTCAAACCTCCTTTATCACCCTCTCCACTTGTAAATGGCTCCTCAATTGGCTTCCCCTAGCGCCTGGGCCTTCACCAGAGAGCTGCCCATTCAGATTAAGACACTGACACTCTGGAAGACCTCTAAGAAAGGGACAATGCCTTCCTTGGCTGGGCAAGTGCACAAATATACTTGGCTCCCTCTAACAGAGGAGCCTATATGAGTTAATCTGCACTCTTTACACAAGCTGAGCTCATCTTAAAGCAGAGGCCATGGCTGCTTCTGCCAGTCAAGGGCACCCAGGAAGAAGCTGTTAGAGGAGGAATTCAATAGTGATTCAGGTGGGACAAAGCCAAGGAAAGAAAATGAGAAAGCAGAAGAGGCATCCCCATGGGTTCTGATGGGTGCTGGGGTAGAGGTGATGCTGTGGGTGTCCTTCCCAACAGGAAATGATGGGTTTCTTGAAAGTATGTAAATAGGAATAATTCTTAGAATGTGTGAAGGTATGGCACATCGTAGGGCTTCAATTATTATTTGTTGAAGGAATGAATGATCTCTAAAGTGGGTCAAATGAAAGTTTCGTGTCCTTTATAACTATAACTAAGACCTTTGTTGTTGTTTTCTGTTTTCTGTTGTGTTTGTATTTGTTTTTCACAATTTGCTGTTTACAAGATACTTTCCCGTGCCTGGTCTCATTTGACCTTCACAATAGCCTTGTAGTGTTTATAGGATTAACTTTATTTTACAAGTAAGGAAAGCAAGTTCCAAGAGAAAAAACTAATTCTTCAACATCCCAGGTTCTGTGGATAGTGGAAGCAGATTTTGAATCCAGGTGCCCCATCCTTCCTCTGTGCCATGCATCCCCTTCTCTTCCTGTGGAAGGGCCATTCCAGGAGATGCCTGTTCCCATGCTCTTGTCCCAAGACATGACAAAATGCACTTTCCTCCACTGTCCTCACAGCTTTGGAGAGAATGTCACCATGTGCTGGAGCTAAGGATGAGCTGATATGCTGCCAGGAGGCTCCAGCTGTTTACCTGGCCAGCATCTGATCCAGTTGGTCAATTCACACCAACTGTTGTCATTGCTAAATAGCTTGCATGCATCTCTTCAGGCTGGGAACTGAGTGGTAACCCAGGCAGGAGAAGAAATGCAGTCCCTGCTTTCCTGGGCTGGTAGGAATGATGTGACCTGACTGGGGTCCTCAGCATGGTGTTCCCAGTCTTCGTAGGCCGACGCCAGTCTGCCTCATCTTCCCCGCACCACTATAGCACCACTCCACACCCTCCTTTCTGCCACACTGAGCTGGAAGAATTATGAGTAATTTACCCCGACAGGTCTTGCCCTCCCGTGCCTGTGCCCTCACACACACTTTCTCTTCTACCTGGTAGCCCTTCCTCACCTCTCCTTCACCTAGGCAGTTTACAACCCTTTCAAAACCCCGGAAGCAGGTCTAAGTCCTGTCCTGGGCTTCCACCTCATGTCCCCTCTTGCCACATCACATTATACTCATTCTTTTTTGCCTTCTCACTCAAGTCCACCCTTTTTAAGGCACCTGACATTCATCTGCTCATTCCTAACACCTAGCACAGTGTCTAACACCCAGTAGATTAGCAGCAAATACCTGTGAATAAAGTAAATAGGCCAATATCAATGGTTGGAGACTGATTCACGTAACCTCAGCGAGTCCCTGCCTTCCTGCTGTAGGAAGCACAACACGCTGTTGAAGACAAGGACTTTAGAGTCAGCGTGTGTGGGTTCAAATCCTAGCTCTGTCACTTATAAGATGTCTGATCTTAGGCAAAACACTTAACCTCTCTCTACCTCAGTTGTTTCATCTGTTAAATGCAATTGTTATTAAGTTATTAATAACATTAATAATAGGGAATCAACTCATTTAATCCTCACCTTGAATCTGTGTTGGAAACTCCATAGCAACATGGAGTTCATGGGTGGAATAAATGAGTTAATCCACTAAAGCACTTGAAGTGCCTGTTACGTAAGAGCTCAAGAAACATCAGTTCTGATTATGATCTACCACCCAGACCCTGAACAACCACTGGGGAGCCTGCAGCCCCTGATCTGTCAGGGCAGATCCATGGATTCATTCTGGACAAGGGCCAAGCAAAACCTTCCATCAGCATCTTTCCAGGTGAGCAGGGAGTCCGAGCCTTGCTGAGTCTCCCCACGGTGGCTACATCCCAGATCCTATCCCTGAGCTCCTCCCGGAATCTTGCTCACCTATTCTTTTTATTTTGTTTTTGTTTTCAGTAAATAGTACTGAGTGACTGCTTTTGTGCAGCAACATAGCCTATAGTCAAGAGCCAGACAGATGTGGTTCCTGCTTTCATGAGATGGCAGAATAGCTGGAAGGAGATAAATTGAACATAATACTTGTGGTGACTGTTACAAGACAGAAGCATGATAATTTAGGGAAGTGAGCACCTAACTTCAGCGGTGGATACAGACAAGGCTTCTTGGAGGAAAAGCCATGAGAGTTGATTCCTCAAAAAGTTGCCAGTGATGTGGGTGGTGGAGGAGGGAAGGGTGCTTTCCAGGCTGGTTTAGGAGCAAGTGTGAACGTGTGAGCTATCTCTAGGCGTTCTCAAAAGGCCCATCCAGCCAAAGATGGATGCCAGGGAGGTCAATGAGATCCTGGGGCACATTTCAGGGCCCTGTGGATCCCTTTAAGGATTTTGAACTTTGCCTTTAAACGCTTTGTCTTAAAACAAAGCCACTGGACATTGTGGGTAAGCGAGTGGGAGGTGTTGAGATGGCCTCCATGTTTCTAGTTTGGGAACTAGCAGAGTCGTGGTACTATGCCTTGAAATGAATAGTTCAGAGGAAGCATCACATTTTGGAGGGCAGATGGTGAGTTTGGGATACCCAGGGGTGTACTGGTTTTTCCTACTACTGATGTAAAAAATTGCTACAAATTATTAAGAGGCTTAAAACCACTCACATTGATTATTGTACAGTTTTGAAGATCAGAAGTGTGACATAGTCTTAGGCTAAAACCAAGGTGTTGGCAGAGTTGAATTCCTTCTGGAATTGAGTTGTATATTCCACAGGGGCATTTGTCCCTTTCCTTCTCTAGCTTCTCGGGTCTGCCCACATTCCTTGGCTCATGGCCCGTCATTACTCCAACCTCTGCTTCTGTCATCACATCTCCTCTGACTCTGACCCTTTTGCCTCCCTCTTCTGTGGTTCCTGATGCCCTTGGGCTCACCTGGATAATCCAGGACCATCTCCTTGTCTCAAGATCCTTAACTTAATCACATTGGCAAGGTGTCTTTTGCTATGTAAAGATAACTTATTCACAGGTTTTGAGGATTAAGACATGGACATCTTTGAGGGGAAGCATTGTTCTGTCTATCACGTAGAGTTAGGAGTTAATTTGATATGCAATCTGGAGCTCAGTAAAGAATGTTCTTTAGAGCTTTAATTTGGAAGTTACTGGTTTCAGTGAAATAATTGAGTCATGTTGGTAGGCAAGATAACCCAGTACAATAGCTCAGAGTAAGATAAGTGAGGTGGAAACTAAGCATTGAGGTCCTCCTCCAAGTCCATAAAGTCATGCAGAGGAAAGAAAGCAAACAACAGAGAAGTTGATATCTCTTGGGGTTCCTTCCTTAAAGTTCTCAGGGACTTGTGTTATATCCATGCCTCCAACTTCCCAGGGCCAAGTTCCTGACTGGTCATAATACAGATGCCCACAGGCTGGCTGCTGAAAGAGAGCTCCAGCAGGGACCAGAGCCCATGCAGGGATTTCACTGCACTCTGCCCTGTAGTCAATCACTTGTCTTTGCTTGTCTTTCTCCCAACCCACCAGCAGGGTTGGAGATGCCCTTCTTAGACTCCCAGGCACATCCAAAGAACAATGAGCCTAAAGGTCTCCTTTTCCAACTGTCTGGGTCTTCAGCCCTGAGCATATGCTGAGAGTCATTAGCCCAGATTTTCCAATCTGCTATGCTGCTGGCTTTTGAATCTTAGTCCTTACATGAATGTTGAAGTTTTTAGAAAACAAAGCATGAAACAGGCATGAAACACCTGGGGTCACTTTCCCAGCCCTAGAAATACCAGGACTTGAGGTGAGTGCCTCTTAGAGTTTCTAATTAATAAAATACTATTTCTTGCTGTGGGGGTGTAATACAGGAAAACCTCTTGCCCAAGAGGTGGCCCAGGCAGGAAATGTAAATAATTTCGAGAGTTGTAGATATAGTCCTAGCTGACAGTCTGGCTGGAAGTCAGTGAAGCAAGGTGTGGAGCATAGGGATAGTCCTAGTCTCGAAGGCGAGGTGTGGTCTGCAAGCTGTGTGCTATCGATCTGCAATGAGATAAGTACAGATATTGAGAGCAAGCATTCAGAAGAGTTTTCCAGAAATTGATATGGTTATGACATCAAAGTGCATAATCATTTTTCTAGTAATTCGTTTTGATTACATTTTATAAAAGTATCCATTTACAACAGAATTTTTAAGAACCTGATCCTTCCTTACAGATCATTTGACAAACACAGGTATAGAGGATTTCCACAGCCCATCCCGCCAAATTTGACCCTTGTGCAGAAGGAGCACAGAGGTGATTTGTCCAGTGTGACTGGGGAGCGGGGGTGTTTAGTAGAGATTGTGCTGATGTTACAACCCAAACCCTAAGAATTCATTTGGCAGGGGTTTAGCTTCAGCTTCATGGCACACTGATGCATGGTAGTAAATGGTGACCCTTATTACATGCCTGTTTTAGCAGGGGAAAAGTAAATGCACCCTTCTGTACAGGGTTTCAGAAGGAAGGACCAATCATTGTTACTATTGACTGGCAGGTCCAGAATTTGGATCTTGCTTTCCTCAGGTTTTTGCTCATGCTGCTCCTCCCACCCAGCAAGCTCTTCCTAAACCACCTCCTATCACCGTGATGACTTGTGCGTTCATTTCAGAGTTAGGCTGTGCATTTATTCCTGAGGCATCTCTCCTGCCTGCCCCCTCCACTCAGCCAAGTTCTTCATGGCTCCCAGCACGTCTCCCAGATCACACAGCTAACTGTGCAATTAGTTGTTTAATTTTATAGTTTCACTAAACTGTGAGTTTCCTTGGTACGAAGCCCTAATCTTTCTTCACTGTTAGGTGCTCATAGCCCAGCACCCTGCTAGACACACACACACTAGGTATTTAATACATATTTGTTGAGCAAAGGAATGGACGGATAAATAAGCAAATGAATGAGTTAATGAAGGGATATAATAATAGCCTGTTCCCCATAGTTGGAAGTTCTGCTAACAGTCTATTTTCTCACTTTTCTATCTCTTCCATACATTCCAGCGCTGGCTTTGCCAACACTGAAAGAAAACAGTCGACAGGCTAAAGTTCCAACTCCTTGCCACCAGATCCTTATGCCACACTGACATGGGAAACCTCGAGCCCTTGCCACCCACCTCTGCACCCCTGCTCCTGTGCGTTCCTCTCTAGGGGGATTCGAAGAGGGTGAGCAGCAGCAGTCATAATCATTTGCTATCATAATGTAAATTTGCAAACCTATGTAATGTACCAATCTAATTTCCTTTGAAAAACATATACCCAGATAGTGTTTAAGTCACAAACAATGTTTTGTTTCATTTTGCAGATATTTAAGAAATGTGAAGCAGAAATTGTTAATAACAGGAGGAAAAGAGTGGCCTCTTGTGTAAAGCCCGGAGTGCTGAGCTTGTGTGTGCATGCATTTACCGCCATTAATGATAATAGGAGTTAGGTGCATAATGGGTGTTCCTGTAAATCTATCCAGAGGATAATATACCCCTTAATTTAAAATAGCTGATAAAGTGTGAATAAAGGCCTCTCATCTTTACAACTTCTCATTTCTATTAAGAAAGGAATCACATAACATTTTAGGGCTCTCAACTAATTAACTGTGCATATGGATTTGGAGGGCACGTGCTTTGTGCACAATAGGCTATTTCCCCGTCTACATTCATAGGCGGCTGAAGCTCTGGGGCTGAGAACCCTGGATGTGATTGAACTTCATAGCACAGGCTCTGATTGGAAGGGGTTGTCTGCTTACCGTTTGTCAAAGGAGAGGAATCGCTAAATCAGTGGTAGAGACGGAGGGACTGGGAACTGAGGCAAACAAGAGAGCTAAAAAAAAGAGATTACATCCTTTGGAAGATTCTAAGTGTCTGCTACATTGCCTGAAAATCTAACACATGCTGGGAGACCCTGAAACCTGTTCATAGTGGCAATTCTACTGTAAAACCTACTTCTTAGAGATCCACCATATGAAAATCTGGCTGTTTGGAATGTAGAACGTGCAAAAAAGAACAAAAAAAAATTTGATTCAATATAAACATATAAAAAGGTCTATATGCTTTCCACTTTCTATATTGTATTTTATTTGTGATCCACCCAGCTCTTGATGTGTGCCAGGCCCTTCTGGCTAATGTCGACATTAGCTGATGTTTGGTCTTTAGCTGTGACATATATAATTAACAAACAAGATAAATATACACTTTGCCATTCTGATATAAGTGGTGTAATTAGATATTTCTCTTTACATTCCTTCCTTAGAGAGATATTCACAATCAGCAAAAGGATGATTAAAACAACAAACCGATACATTTCCAGAATTCAACAAAAGAAACAATTTCTGTAAAAGCCACTAATTCAAAACCAAAGAAATTGTTTGATATGAACACTTAGTAAGCACTCAATGAAGACGTGTTCAATTAAATGGAATTGCATTGAAAATTCAAAGGAATCATTCATATTCAATTCAAAACAGTGCTTTTCAAATGTCAGGAAGTTGGAAGCTACTCCTTTATTCACAATTTCCATGTAGTTTAGAAAAAAAAAAGTATTTGTCTTCTATTATTTCTTATTCTTCCCTATGTAATTAGAGGAAGGTTATAAAGTCTTATTAAGACAGTCTCTAGACTTTTTAAATTACATGAACAATATAAAGCAAATAGGCCCTTTTAGGGAGTGGGATTTTTTTTAAAGATTTGCATTTCCAGCGGAGTCATGAGTAACAGAGCCAGTGTCAAGGAGAGTGGGTGCCACCAGCATTCAATGAAGAAATTGTATGATCTGCCATTTAGCGATTTCACTTCTGTGTCTTTTTTCTCTTCCCTCAACCTAAACACTCAACTCAGTTTCTTTTTTCTCTGTTGCTGATCCAGATGCTCCCAAGAAATCAATATTTCTTGATTTTAGGACACATGCAGTAAATCTGGAGTATTTTCAGCTTGAAGGTGTTTCTCTCTACCCCTGCTGAATAACATGGTGACTGTGCTACTCAGAGTTTAGGTGAGGCAACACGTGACTCCAAGGCATGTCTGTAAAAATGTCCATGGAGCAAGAAGGAGACTCATAACGTTGCTTTTTCAAGGTGCAATAAAACACCCAAATCTACCAAGAGCTAGTGGGCCCTTGCACATGACAATTAAACATTAACAGCCCCAGGGCCCTGGGAGCAGGGCCCAGCAACCCTTTGAAGCCCTGTTTGCCAATTAAACACCGTCTGACATTCGAGTCAAGGTGGCAGGGATCCAAAGCAGAGATAGGAACGTCAACCACTTCAGGGGCATTCATTAGCTCCCCAGACATTCCTGGCGTGGCCTGTTTCTTTACTATTGCCAAATCCACACCCTGCTCTGGAACTCAGGGGCTCTGAGAAAGTTTACTCAGATAAGCTTATTATGGAAATAGCACTTTGTCACCGTTTACTACTCACTCCTTGTTCAATTATCTTTTATCTGTTTAGAGTATTTGCCAGCTCTCCCAAGGTTCCCTGGGATGAGGCCACTGGATTGAAAGTCCTCACTGGGGCTGTAGAAGGGGTAGGGGGAGGTACCACTCTGTGCTTGCCTTTCTGGTCCAAGAATGCTGAGCTCTCTCCAGCATTTTGGAAATTGCTAAGAGGGTACTAGTAAAAGATCTTGTATTTTCTGATCATGGGAAAAACTGCCCAACCTTGAGACAGAGACCTAGGTATCCTGAGGCCTCACAGTCAGCAGAAAGAAGGATGGTGTGTCATTTGGATTATAATAGTGAGCATTTAATGCATATTACTAGGGCAGAATGATGAGCAGGGAATTTCACCTACTCCTTACCACCATACATATTACACGCTCTCTCTCCAAATTTATGCATCGCTATGGAACCAATATAATTGAGGTTTTTGTTGGTGAGCCTCAGTCAAATCCCAGTCCCCACCATCACCATGGTTCCTATTGAGTCATCTGGTCTATTATCCTTATGGAGTACCATTTTTGTATTTTAATGCCTTCAGATTGAATGATCTCTCTATGGTGAACTCATCCCAGATGTCAGGATGCATGTTGCATTTTTGCTGCTGTGATGGTTTTAAAATATGCCCATAAGTTCTTTGATACTCCTCCCATCAAAAGATAGAGATTAATTACCTTTCCTCTGAGTATGGGCTGAACTTACTGACTCACTTCTAACCAACAGAATGTAGTGGAAATGATGGAGTGTGGCATCCAAATTTAGGTAATACAGGTCATTGAAGCTTCTGTCCTGCTCTTTGTCTCTTATTGCTGGCTGTAGTGGAAGCCACTACCAAGCCATAAGGAAATGCAAGAAGCCCTGTGGAGAGGTCCCTGTGGAGAGGTTCACGTGGGGAAGAACTGAGGCTTTCTGCCAAAGTCCATGCAACCGAGCTTAGATGCAGATCCTGCAGCCCCACACAAGCCTTAGATGGTTTGTCCCAGTTGACAGCTTCACTGCAATCTCAGCAGAGCCAGGACCACTCAGCTGATCTGCTCCCAAATTTGGGATAATTTGTTACGCA
This sequence comes from Hylobates moloch, assembly GCF_009828535.3. NCBI lineage: Eukaryota > Metazoa > Chordata > Mammalia > Primates > Hylobatidae > Hylobates > Hylobates moloch. The sequence goes on along the minus strand of NW_026652288.1, from coordinate 15,972,317 downwards.
GCAATAGATAACTAATATACCTGCCTCAACTAATTGCCAAGGAACTGCAAAAGGATCCCAGACAGAGAGTCACCAGACCTCGTTGCTTACAGGCTGTGTGACCTTGGAAGATTTACTCACCTGCTCGGGACTTCAGATTCCTCCGTTGATACTTGCTGTTCTAGTTGGTGTGAGAGTCAGTGAAGTGTTTTTTGAGAAATTAAGAGTTCTCTGATATATAATTGTATTGTCGTCCAGAATATCTTCTTCTGCAGTGATTCCCCCTCTTGCTTTCATGCTTCAGCTAAATTAACCATTTCTCCTCAAACGAGGCAGCCTCACTTTTGCCCTGTGTAGAATGTCCTCTTCCTATTCTAATTATCTAAAAAATGAAATATCTCTGTGCATAATGTGCTCAGCTGTTCACCTGCAGCACAATGTCATTCTGCTCATTCTTCCTTCTAACAGAACCCAGATCACTTTTAGAAAGTCACCTGCTCCCAAGCTACTCCCTATCCCCAGTTCTAAGAGGAAACTTTGATCGATTCAAGCCAATCAGAGTTATCTCCCTCCCTTTGTCAGTGATTGGTTTAGTATCTGTCATGTAATGCAATTCTGGCCAATGCTCTGGGGGGATTCTGGGAATGTTTTCCTTGCTTCAAAGAATGAGAAAAAGACGTTTTTATTCTTCCCCTGAGCCTTCATCCTGTCTGGATTTGGCTCCTGGGACTTTTGTGTCATTGTACTGCAACCCAAAACTCAGAGGGTGCAGCTGAGAGTCATTGCAGAGAAGTGGAGCTGGAGTCCTGGCCCCACGGCACCATAAGCCCACCCTTGTAAGAAACTCTTAGTATTTGGGACTGCTTTCCTGTCAGAGCCAGTTTGAGTAAGGATGATCTACTGTGGTTAAATCAGGCTTTCAGAGCCAGGGCAAAGCTCATCTCCTGCAAGATGCCTGCATGGGCCCACCCACCCTTGAAGGCTTTTCTCAGCTTAGAGGTCCTGTGCCTCTGCCTGGGTGGGCAGCTCCAGTGGTCATCACTGGATGCACACAGCTGTGTTCCAGTATTCAGTTTCAATGCATCACACCCTCACTTACCACTGCACCCACCACACTGAGAGCCTCATGGAGAAAGGGCAGATTACTAGTGTCTGAATTCCCCATACCAGTACCAATCCTGCACCTGAATATGTTCAGTAAGCCCAAAAGGTTCTGTTGAACCTTCCTCTAACTCAGTGGGTACCTACTGACCTAACAGTTCCATAACTTAGGAAGGCACACAAATGATTCCTCACATAATATGCATCATTTGTTCTGTGATATTGGTTTCTCTGCCTATTTGGAGAAGCAGCTGGGATTTTTTTAAATTGCCACATATTAATTACCTCATTATAAATGGATGAATCCAGGCAACAAAGCCACTTACTTTCTGTTCAAAGCCTCTATTGGTTATTTATTCTTAACTATGTGAGTTGAAAATTATAATCTATCTACAATATGTGAGAATTGAGTAAGATAATGCACGCCCAAACCCATAGCATAGTGCATGGGAAGCAATCAGAGATCTATGAATTTCAGGGGTTCTACAAAATGAATGATGTCTAAATAGTAAACACTAAGCCAAATCTAGATAAATCCATGGAAAGGGAGAGCCTGTTCACAGGGATTAGTACTAAGCAATGAACTATCCGGATCTTCACTAAGAAGAGTAATTAATTATGGGGAGTGACTGAGACTTTATTGGAAGACATGAAAGGCTGACATGTATCATTGCCCTATTCTTTGTAACTTCAATTGAAGGTTTTACTCTCTTATGATCAGGTACTGCAATAAAATGACTACAACTTGGAAATCAAACTTTCTCTTCCATATAGTTGCTGAATGAAATTTGTCATTATTTCTCCACAGTTGAATATACTATCTGGTTTGTGCTCTTCATTCTCCCAAACAGAAAATTTTCCTGAGCAAGGAGGGTCAAGAGGATGGCCTCAGATGTATGAAGCTCATCACTATTAACCATAGGGTGCACCTTCCCAATCTTTAATGTTTCAAAACCATGAGAACTCTCAGAAAGGCCCCCTTTTTGCTTAAATTGAAATGAGAAATTAGTGTTAGTATTTAATTCAGCCTTGTAATCAATGTTTCCAACTTCCTTCCCTCTCCCTGCCCCCTCAAAAGCAAGTTTATAATTACCCAACTTTAAACTAAAAGAATTGTTTCTCATTGTTCAATTCCCACCTATGAGTGAGAACATGTGGTGTTTGGTTTTTTGTCCTTGCGATAGTTTACTGAGAATGATGTTTTCCAGTTTCATCCATGTCCCTACAAAGGACATGAACTCATCATTTTTTATGGCTGCATAGTATTCCATGGTGTATATGTGCCACATTTTCTTAATCCAGTCTATTGTTGTTGGATGTTTGGGTTGGTTCCAATTCTTTGCTATTGTGAATAGTGCTGCAATAAACATACGTGTGCATGTGTCTTTATAGCAGCATGATTTATAGTCCTTTGGGGGGAGGAGGGGGGAGGGACAGCATTAGGAGATATACCTAATGCTAAATGATGAGTTAATGGGTGCAGCAAAACAACATGGCATATGGATACATATGTAACAAACCTGCACATTGTGCACATGTACCCTAAAACCTAAAGTATAATAATAAAATAAAATAAAATAAAATAAAATAAAAATAAATAAAAATAAATAAAAAAAAGAATTGTTTCTATGGGTTATGATTGAGAACACTGTGTCAGAGACCAAGACTGAAGTTGAGATTGGATCCCCACAAGATCATGTCATTTTTCACAGAAAAAGGGCTTTAACCCAGATACAATAGGCAACCCCATGAGCAAAGGCGACCATTGATCACATTGGTCAAAGGGGACTGCCAGAGTGTGGGGGCTCACATAGACCTTGACTATGAGGTCTCAAGAGACAGGCACAAGGCCTGCTTCATCTCTAACTCTCCACTACACACCCCATAGTGCCTGAATCAGACATACTCAGAAAATGCTGTTGCTCTGAATCTTCATTTCCCCAAAGCCAATGGGATATTTAATGGCTTCGTTAAATAAATGTAGAAACTGTGGGTCTCACAGAAAATTGAAACAAAATTAGAAACATTTTGAAATATGCATAAACTTTAGATGTTTCTCTTTAGCCATATCATTCTGAGTATTGTATAGAAGTGAATCAGTAACTGCAGGCAGAGAGAAGAGAGAAAACATGCTAGTATTTCTTCCCATCAAGTAGCATTTAAATACACTAAAGATCACCAAATATGTATGTATGCCAGCATACTTCTGAATCAGTTGTTCGAGGGACCACTTAAAAAAAATCTAAAAAATACAAAGCTATTAAGAACATACTAGACAAAAATATTTGGGGACCTGGAGGAGATAAAATACATATTCAATTTATAGACTCATCACACTTTGTCACCAAATCGGGTAATACCTACAGCTGAGAAAGAACATTACAAAGTCTTTGTATTACGGTGCTTCTTTACCTTCTATTTACAAAGAAAAGTGTTGGAGTAAGACTTTAACTTTATTGTGGATGTCAGTTCCTGAAAAAGCTCTGTGAGTTAGAGTCTCTAGTGCAAAATTCAAAACTCAAAAAATTTACAAGTTTTTTGTTTTTGTTTTTACCATGATAATTTTGATCAACCATTGTGGCTCAAAACAAGAAAGACCTTCCTATGGGAATCTTTCCTACAACTGCATTGTTAAACCCAGTCTTATTTGTTGCATAGCCATTCCTTCCCTATGGGGTTGTAATGAAACTTTTATTGTATGTTGCCATCTGCTTCAAGGCAATATGTCATCTTTCTATTAAAATGTTAGGTGAGTTTTGCACCAGAATCACATATTTAATTTTTTTAATAACTGTAGCTTTATAGTGTTTGATATCTGGTAGGGAATTTCCTTCCCTTCCTTTCTATTAAAAAAGCAACCATTTAAAGTAAACTATAACAAAAATTTAAATTATCTGTTTATGTTCCAGATGAATTGTCAAATTATTTTGTCATGATTTTTGAAATCTTTATGGAATTTCTGACATCAGTATTGTATTCAATCTATAAATAGATTTGGAAGGAATTGATATCTTTACAATATGTATTCTTCTCTTTGAAGGATATCATATTTTTACTCATTCATCTGGGTCCTCCTTTATATTTGTAAGTAAATTTTTTTTTTGTTCTCATGCATTTCTTATTTATGTTATTGTTGGGTATTTTATATTCTTTTGCTATTATGAATACACTAACTTCTTTATTATAGCATCTTCTTTTTGCTGAAATATAGGATATCCATATATAATATTCTATAATTTGGCTTTTTGTTGAATTCTTAATAATTGAAAAGAATTTTCCCTAATCATCCTTGGTTTTCTAGGTAGATAATTGTATTTCCAGTAAACGAGAGCACTGTGCTCCTCCTTCCAAGATCCTTCCTCTCAATTATGTTCCATATACTACTGTGCTGGCTGAGCCTGTCCACTTCTCTTCCCCACCAATGCCACTCTTGTCCAAGTTCACGTCAGCTCTCACCTTCACTGAGGCCAGAGCTTCCTGCCAAGGCTACCCACTTTCCCACTGATAGTCTCCTACTTTATTCTTAGTACTGTCACCTGGACAATCCTCAACATGAAATGATCATGCCACCTGAATGCATCAAATGTCAATGTCTTTCTGTTTCTTTCAAGATAATGATGAAGCTCCCTACTGTGGCCTGTAGTGCACAGCATAGCTTATCTACTTTCCCAACCTCTGCTACCACTGCAAACACCCACCCGTCCAAGCCCCCTCTAATGTGTCACTTCTAGAACTGTTCTAAGTACCCCTCTTCACCTAGTAAACTCTTAACATCTCTCCACTTGAGTTTTAGACTCACTTTCTCTGGGAAGCCTTCCTTCTAGATCAACTCCTTCAATTACATATGCTCAAAGTACCCATGGAGCTCTCTCCTTTGCAGCTTTATCATTAATTCTGTTTCACATGTTACGTATGATTACTTAATGAATGGCTATCTATCCGCCTTACAAACTGGAAACTCCATGAGGGTAGGTACTGTATATGTTTTTCACATCATTTTGTTCCCAGTGCTTAACACAGTATCTGGCACTTTAATTAGCCAGGCTGATTAAACATTTGCAAATACACAACATCTGCAAAAGAAAAGTTAAGTAATAATTGTAATTCTTATTTTTTCCTTATTTTGGAAGGAACATCCATGGCATTTCACCATGAAGTGTGTTTGCAGTCAGCTGCTGAATTGAACACAGATATTCTTTTTCATGTTAAGGAAGTTTTCTCCAGGTCCTAAATTATTGTTTGGCCACATGGGCGCAGACTGAAGCTTCTGCTCAGGTCAGGCCTTCTGGGCTTCTTTTCTGTCCTCAGCCTCGCCTACAGTGCTTTGCTTCTGATACTGACACTTCTCTAAAGGCAACATTCTATAGCCAATCCTCTTCTATCATTTGTCTTTTGTTTTGTTTAATATCTCTTACCAGATAGTGAACAGAAGCTTCTGATGAGGAGGGTGGAGAGTAGTAATGCTACAAAAAAAATCACCTTTTAAAAATGGGCTGTCTCAGCTGGGCGCAGTAGCTCACGCCTGTAATCCTAGCACTTTGGGAGGCCAAGACAGGCGGATCACGAGGTCAGGAGATCAAGACCATCCTGGCTAACACAGTGAAACCCCGTCTACTAAAAATACAAAAAATTAGCCGGGCGTGGTGGCGGGCACCTGTAGTCCGAGCTACTCAGGAGGCTGAGGCAGGAGAATGGTGTGAACCCGGGAGGCAGAGCTTGCAGTGAGCCAATATCGCGGCCACTGCACTCCAGCCTGGGTGACAGAACGAGACTCTGTCTCACAAAAAAAAAAAAAAAAAGGTCAGAATGGCTGGGTAGCATTCTCATATGCAGCCATTGGGTGCCTAGACCCTGGTAATACAGTGCATGGGGAGAAGAACACCAGTGCCCCACCTTTGTTCCAGGGTGGCTGTGCTGGTCTTTTTCAGGTGGCAAAGCATTTACCAATTACAAATCATCATTCTCAGCTTCTCTGCCTTGTGTTCTAGTTGATGGATGAATTTTTTCCAGTCTCATAAGAGTTCAACTGCCTTTATAATGTGAGGGTATGGTGCGACACAGTGCTTTGTGATGTTGTGAGAAGTTCCACATCCTTCCTCAAGCCACGATGAGACAACCTATATGGCAGGGTGGCTGCAAAGATAGTTTCGGCCTAGGGTACAACTGAAGGGCGAGCATTGGCTCATAATAACTTATAGTATAAAATAGTTTATTTTTTATAAAATATTACTTCATCAGATCTTCAGTTAAATGTTCTCACCTTCAAAGTCTCCCTTCCTAAAAAAGAATCTCCATCTCCTTCTGACATCTTTCTTTAGTTTATCAGTACCTGGATTTATTTTTATTTATTATTATTATTATTATTAGTAGTAGTAGTAGTAGTAGTAGTAGTAGTAGTAGTAGTAGTATTTTGAGAGAGGATCTCACTCTGTCACCCAGGCTGGAGTGCAGTGGTGAAATATCAGCTCACTGCAACCTCCGTCTCCTGGGTTCAAGTGATTCTCATGCCTCAGCCTCCCAAGCAGCCGGGATTACAGGTGCCCGCCATGACACCAGGCGAATTTTTGTATATTTAGTAGAGATGGGGTTTCGCCATGTTGGTCAAGCTGGTCTCAAACTCTTGACCTCAAATGATCCACCCACCTTGGCCTCCCAAAGTGCTGGGATTACAGGCGTGAGCCACCGCATCTGGCCCCCGGATTTATATTGCGTGCTCTGCTTGTTTGTTTATGGTCTGTTTCCCATTCTGATTCTGGGATGTTAGCTTCTTGAGGGCAACGACTTTGACTCTGTTGTTTAATGCTATTTACCTATTCTTAGGACAGTGCCTGGGCACAAATGTATACAAACATTTGTCAAATGGCACAAATGGATAAAAAAAAATGTGGTATATGTATGTGATGAAATACTATTCAGCCATAAAAAAGAATAAAATTCTACCATGTGTGACAGAATGGACTAACCCGAAGGGCATTGTGTTAAGTGAAATAAGCCAGGCATGGAAATACAACAAACATGACATGATCTCAGTCCTATGTGGAACTTTAAAAAGTTGAGCTCATAGAAGTAGAGCAAAACAGATGTTACTAGAGGCTAGAGGGCGCAGTGGTTAAGGGGTTGGGAAGAGGTTAGACGACTGGTACAGTGTTTCAGTTCAATAGGTGAAATGAGTTCTGGTGTTCCAGTGCACAGCAGGCCCACTATAGTAACAGTAATATGTGTATATTTCAAAAAAGAAGTTAGAAGAGAGCAATTTGATTGTTTTCACCACAAAGAACTGACAAATATTTGAGGTGATTAGATATGCTAATTACTGTGATTCTATCATTGCACAATGTATCCATGCATCAAAACATTCTGTTGTACCCCACATATGTATACTATTATTATGTGTCAATTAAAATTTTTCTTAAAATAGAAAAATAAATTCGGTAAATGAATAAAAATAAGAAAGATAAAAGCAGAAACAGTCTATACAAATGATTAAGCTACAGCACAATCTTCACATAAATTTAAGATCAAAGTGCTGAAAGAGCTTAGAGTACTTTGAATTCAGCATCTTCATCCCTTCATTCTACTGTTTGTACAGTCAGTCAAAAAACATTTGAAAGAGGGAAAGAGAAGAGGGAGAGAGATCTCTTGGGGGCCTTCATGAGATGGAGCTAACCCCACTCATGAGGGCTCCACCCTTAGGACCTAATCATCTCCCAAAGTCCTCACCTTCAAATTCCATCACATTGGGGTTTAGGACTTCAACACAGGAATTTTGTAGGGACACAAACATTAACTTCATAGAAACAAATGTGTGTTGAAGTGAGATTTCACAGTACTGGTGTGTCTTTTTTGTTTTTTGGGGTTTTTTTGAGAAGGAAGTTTTGCTCTGTTGCCCAAGCTGGAGTGCAATGGCACGATCTTGGCTCACTGCAATCTCCACCTCCTGGGTTCAAGTGATTCTCCTGCCTCAGCCTCCCGAGTAGCTGGGATTACAGGCGCCTACTACACGCCCAGCTAATTTTTGTATTTTTAGTAGAGACGAGGTTTCACCATGTTGGCTAGGCTGGTCTCAAACTCTTGACCTCAGGAGATCCACCCGCCTCAGCCTCCCAAAGTGCTAGGATTACAAGCCTGAGCCACTGCGCCTGGCCAGTGTGTCCTCTTAAGTTTCCATACTCCTATAGGTAAAGGAAGATGGCTTTCATGTGTGACACAGATGGACTAAGGGGAAATCACAGGACTTGAAATCAGAAAAATCCAGAGCTTGGTTCTGCCACGTGATAATTGTGCAATGTTGTGATACCCACTTTACCAATCAGACGCTACAATTCCTCATCTGCAAACTAGATCCATAAATATTTCCTCAGTTGACATATCTTATAACTTATCTTAAAGGCCTGGATCATAGCAATAAATCAATAGAATATCAGTTGAACTAAATAAGATCAGGAGACACAGTCAACTACACTTCAGAATTGTGGAAATGATGTCTTGCCTTGCTCCATGACTGTATGAGTGAATAACAAGGCTGGTCACTCCTCACACATAATGGCCCTGCCCCACACTCTCTAACCCTCGATGTGCTGAACACGTGTTGGGTTTAACATAAGTAGTCAGCAAATCATTGTTGATTGTTTGGGGTTTATTAAGTGATATCTCACAGATTTGTATTGCATAGTCATTCATTCTTTGTTTTTGTGTATAATCATAGGAATTGCCCTATATTGTCTTTATAACTGATAAAACCACTCACATTTGTGGTTTTATTCTATCCTAAGTTCAGTCTTAAAAAAGTAGACACTTTTATCACCACTGTACAAAAAAGGAAATCAAAGTGTTTAGAGGTTATGAAATTTGCCCAATGTAGAAGACTTTCAAGTTACAGAGACATAACCTCAAATCCTCTTCTGACCCCCAGTCTATGCTTCTTCAACCCCAGGAGAGTTCCCCAAGCCACTCATAGGCCATAGAAACACCATGGGAACACAAAGAAATCTTTCCTGGCTAGAAACAACCTATAAATTCCTTCGTAAGGCTTCCAAACATTGTCTGCTAATGAGGTGTCTCTGGGTTAAATAGCATCACTTGCCAGCTTCCGTGAGATGGTACAACTTGTTTCAGACCTTGACATCATGTCTGTAGGATTATCTTCTCCTCTGTTATATAAAAATAGTCCTTGCACTCATCATAGCCACAGCCACCGCACATGATGCCTCCTTATCTGGGACATGCAGGCCCCTCCTGTAGTGAGCTCCACTTAGCCATGTGCCCTGGGAACCTCTGACCGCTGGTCAGCAGCACGGAAGCCGAAACATCCTGGGCTGTTCTGCGGCTGCCTCTTCCTGACAGTTTCCCAAGTCTATCTCTGGCTGCCAGTGTTTTCTTTTTAAGAGTAGAGAATGTTACTCACTGTCTGAACTGATCAGTAGCTCATACTTAATGATTTATTAATTGGACAAATATTTGTTGAGTGCGTTTACTGGAGCCAGGCTTTGTTCACGGCATGTGGGATAAATCAGTGAACAGAAGAGACAACCATCACTGTCCCAGGGGATTTTACATTCTAGTAAAGGGAAGTGAATTATCAGCAGCAGATATAACAGTTAACTGAAGAATCTAGCATAATGGAAGGGGACAAACACTATGGGGAAAATAACTCATGGAGGAAAAACCTGCTGAAGAAGTCAGTTGGCAATTTTAATCAAGTAAAACGTAAACAGTCCTCAGTGAGCGGCAATATTTAAGCAAATATTTGCATATCTGCAGGAAGAGAGTTTCAGACATAGGAGACAATCTGTGCAAAATCCTGCAGTATCAGGGTGCCTAGCATGTTCAATGCATTGAAGAAGGTTAGTGTGGCTGGAGCAGAGTGAGGGGTGAAAAGCAGAGAGGAGATCAGAATGGTAGGGCCAGGTCATGTGGAACCAGGTGACATAAGAGTCCTACCAGCCTGTTGAAGGACTTTGGCTTTTACTATGAGTGAAATGGGGAGCCATTGGAAAGAACTAAGGAGGGATACAATCGGACCTATTTTTAAGAGCAGCTGACTACTCTGTATGAATAGACTGAGGAGGTGGTGAGTGGGGGCTTGGTGGGGAGTTGGCAAGCAACTGTAGGAGCAGGGAAAACAGGAAGCAATTGTAGTAATATCCAGGTGAGAGATGCTTGGAGACTCGTAGGTAGCAGAGCAACAGACAAGATGATATAACTGGTGTGCTTTCCTCATGGATTGGACATGGGATGTTAAAGAAGAGACGTGAATGACTAAAGTGTGGGGCTTAAACAGTGTAAGTGCCTCAACTACTGTGCATATGAGGAGGAGTTATTAAAGTTTCCATTTTCATTATGTTAATGTTAGGATGTCTCATCCACAGTCACACGTATCTGTTGAGCAGGCACTGAGATAGGAGCCTTATAAAAAGAGAAAGTACTAGGGCAGAGGTAAAAATCTGGGGATCTTCAGCATATAGGTGGTATTTAAAGCCATGTGACTTGCTGTGAACTGAACGTGCCCATCAAATTCATATGTTGAATCTCTAATCTCCAATATGATGGTATCTGGAGACTCGACCTCTCGAAGGTCATCAGTTTTAGATGAGTCACCAGGGCAAGGCCTTCATGATGGAATTACTGTATCACTCTCTGTGCCTGCACCAAGGAAACACCATGAGAAGATACAACAAAAGAGAGGCTCTCACCATGCTGGCACCCTGATCTTGGGCTTCCAGACTTTTGAACCCTGAAGAACAAATGCTGTTTAAGCCACCCAGCCTAGGCTAATTTGTTATAGCAGCCTGAACTGACTACGACAAAAGTAAATGAGAAAATCAAGGAAGTGGGTGAAGAGAGAACCAAAGACCAAGGGCTGCATCTCAAACTCTCCAAAGGTTAGACTATGGGAGAAGTGGAGGAATCAGACAAAAGGCTGAGAAGGAGCAGAAGGGAGGTGGGAGGGAGGCATGGAAGTTCTGTGTTCTGGAAGTCAGGTGAGGAAAAGGAGTAAAGGCAGAAGGCAGCAGAAGGATTGATTGTGTGAAATGTTGAAGAGAGGTCAAGTAAGATGAAGACCAAGAACTGGCCATTGGATCTGGCAAACTGAAGGTTATCAGTGATGTTAACAAAAACAGTTTCATTGTCAGAGTAAGTTCAAAAAAGAGTAGCAGAAGTGGAATTAGAGTTGGCAATTCTTTTGAAATGTTGCACTGCAAAGAAGTATTCAGAAGTGGGCAGTAACTGGTGGAATAAGAGGGGCCAGAAGAAGGTTTTGTTTTGTATTCTAAAATGTGAGAAATAACAGCATGTTTGTAATCTGATAGAATAATCCAGTAGAGTGTGCAAAACTGATGAAGGGAAACTAATCAAAATGGTGTTCTTGAGTAGATGGGGGAATAAGATCTAGTGTGCAAGCAGAGGTCATGGCTTTAGACAGGCACAATAGTTCAGTTACAATAACAGGATCTAAGGCAGAATCTGGGGCAGAGGCCAGGACACTTTTCCTCAAAGGCAGGATATTTGCGATTTTGGGTTTTGCAGGCCATATGTTTTCTGTTGAAACTACTCAAGCCTGCTGATGTAGCTCCAAAGTGGTCGTAGGTGATATTTAAATGAGTGAGTGTAGTTGTCTTCCAACACAACCCTATTAACAAATACAGGTGGCTTGATTTGGGCCGTAGTTTGCTGACCCCCTAGTGGTCTAGGGAACAATCATGCGATAATATTCTCAAATCTGTTCTCTACATGTAAGTTCAAACATTTGGCCCAATGTTTGAGTTGGAAGGTAGAGCTCAAAAACTTTGGAGATGAAAAAAAATCAAGAAGAGTTTTTCCTGATGTTATTTGCACCAAAATCTCAGAAATCACCACTAAAGAACTTATCCTTGTAACCAAAACCACCGCTTCTCCCAAAACTATTGAAATAAAATAAAATTTAAAAAGAAAGAATCAAGAATTCACTTCTACAGAGATCCAATGAAGTGTAGCACTTACCAGACTGTAGACCCCAACAGCAGGGAATGAAATTTATTTATCTCTATTATGCCACCATCTATCCCCAAGCTAGCACATGGTATAGTAGCTGCTGTCTTTGGTAACTACAGAGCACTACATGGTATAGTAGTGGCTGTTTATTGATAGAGTGAATGACCAAATGACCATTCTCACCCTCCTAGACTCATTTTCCTTGGTTTCTCAGATAAAACTGGGTCTTCTGTGCGTCCCTTGAGAAGGTACAAGGAGAAGATTTGAAGCTAAATGAAATGATGATTATTATTTTTTACACCAAATAATTACCACCCATTGTTGAATAAAATTATTGGTTAGGAAGTGAGTGAGGATTTTTGAATGAATTAATCCAAACTCATTGCCACTGGGAACAAACTGAAAGGATAGATATTACTCATTGCTGAGCAATGGGATTATCTTTAGGATGAAGATGATGATGATGATAGCAATGATGACGATAATAGCGATGATGATGATGATGGTCATGATGGTGATGACGGCATTGGTGATGACGGCATTGGTAATGACGGTGATGATGGTGCTGACGGTGATAATGGTATTGACGGTGATGACGGTGATAATGGTGGTGATGGTGGTGATGATGATGGTGATTATGGTGATGATGGTAATGATGGAGGTGATGTTGGAGATGATGGTTGTGAGTTTGGTGGTTGTGATGATGGTGATAATAGTAATGTTGAGGGCAGTGATGAGGGTGATGATAATGATGATGGAGAAAGTGAAGGAGGAAAAGTGGCAGGTGCCACTACAGCAGCTCTTACAATCATTGTTTCCTTCTGCTAACAGGCAAGGAATACTACAGAGCTAGAATCAGAAGGTTTGGGTTTGAATTCCAGCCCTGTGATGTGTTAGCTGCCCAACTATGAGCTGATCACTTTGGCTTTCCAAAAGATCACAGCTTCCTCATTAATATCATAGTAACAAATATAATCCTTGCCTGCCTAATAAACTCAGTGAGGGACAAATCAGCACATGGATTAAAACGAAAAGCACTGCATGTACCCGGCTCACAATTACTATCATAAGTCTCTTCTCTGCCAGACTTGCCCTACTGAGTCTTTTGTAGGATCTCATTCTTCCTTTAGATGATTAGCTTTGAAAGAGAGAAGCTGACCCAAAAGTCACTTAAAGTAGCAGCAATTATTATCAGTTCAGGTATCACTGTATAGGAACATATTATATATTTTATCTGTCCTAGTCTTCCCAGCCCCTCCTGGCAACCATTAAAAATACCTACCCCCTTGCAGGCTCAGCCCACTCTGACCTTTTTGGCTTTATAGGACTCCCTTAAATCCCTTCCAGTGCACTCCAGAATTATTCTCCACTCCCTTAGCAGATGTTCATTGGGGTGACCATCACCATGGCACCTTCAATACCCTAAGGCCACAGCCTCCTTATCTTACTCCCATTGTATGGAACTAGTCTCTCTGCCTGCCCGGTCTTCCAGCAGGTGGCCATTTCTCATCAGTTTCCATTTACAGCTGAATTCCAACCCTGAGCCCTAGGCTGGTGAGCCGCGGCCTTCACTTCTAATCAACATCCTGACAGCCCCTTTCCAGAGTCCCTTTCCTGGGTACGGGTGGATCTTCTTGATCTATGCTTGACATAGAAATCCTTACTCAGCGCTGAAAAATGCTGGTGCCAAAAAATTCCGTGCATTGCCCCCAAATATCAACTCATTGGTACTGCAATAGATTCCCATGCCCTGTGGAGATTATAAACTCCTGCCTGGGGCAGAGGCAACCCTATGCACTGGGCTACTCTGTTCAGGAACCTGCATTCCAACAGCCTTATCTCATTTCTCTTCCCTCCTAAGAACACTCCTATGACATGGGTACAGAGCCAAGGGACGATCTCTAATGTTCCCGATAGCAGAGACCATTTCTGCTCAGCAAATATTTCATGTGCTCCCCTACATTTTCCAGTTTCCCTTGTGATTAGAATAGGGTCATATTCACAGTTTTGGTCAAAATGAATGGAAGTAATTTATATCACTTGTGGCTGAAGCTATCCCAGGCATATATGCCTCTTACTAGGTTGTCAAAATCTTGGATGGATAGTCCTCACATCATGGCCACAAGATAGAGTAAGGATGTTCACCCTCATCTGATGTCACATGAGTGAGGAATAACTCTTCTTGTGTTAAGCTATTTCAATTTGGGGGGGGAGTTGATTCTTGGGACAGCTAAAACTATCCTGATGATCTATCCTCCAACTTAGACCCAAGGAGGAGAATGTTTTCAAAATATTCTCTCCTATCATATATGCAAATATTTCAAGAAAATGCTCCTTTGTGAAAAAATTTTGGGACACGGTTAGGTCTGCTTCTGTGAACAAAAACTACCAAGAGAATACTTGCACATCTTTTATATATCAAAGTCTCAAGCTCCTTGGGCTGCAATTCTGTCAACAAATGTTACAAATACACTTGGATTCTTGATCTCATAACACAATATAAATACACACTGGTGAGATCTTCTTCAGTGCCTTCGCAGTGCTAAATAACAGCGATGAAAATAAAAATATGGTTTTCTGTAACCAGAGACTCTATGTGGAAAGAATGATATTGCTTAATCATTTCATTAACGCCTTCTTTTCTTTGTCCTGGAAAACGTTGTTTTGTCTCTTCTTTTGATGTCCTTCCCCAGCATGTTTGCTATAAGAAGACTCTAACCCTTCCTCTGATCTGCTTTCCTAACAAGGATTGCAGAAGAATTCTGTGCGGATGCTGAAAGGCAATATAGAAAGAGGAGGTGGTCTTTGAAGCCCTTTGCCAGAAATGACCACATATCCCGAAAGCAGCATCGGGAGCCACAGCAAACATTTACTTAGCACCCACCTTATGTCGGGCACTTTGCTAAGAGCTTTATCCCTTGCCCCCATAGCAACTCTACAAATTGGGCCTGCTATCACCATTGTAAGAGAGAGGACACTGAGTCTCAGAGAGGCTTAAAAACGAAGAGCTGTCACACTCCAAAGCCGTGCCTTTTCCATGACATCATGGGCCTTCCATTCAGATGCCTTTGCCACTAGCCAGATGCCTCCAAGACATCTGGCTGTTGGCCAGTCTAAGAAAGGAGCAGGGCGGGGACAGGAGCTAGCCCCTTGAGCACCTACTAAGTGCCGGGGCTGTGCTAAGTAAGGCTTTCCCCAGCTCAACCTGTTGCCTAACCTTGCGCCTGGGGATCGGATGACTCGGGGCCCCCTTCCAGGTCACACGTGCCTCCTTTATTAATGTGATAGCTGCCACTGCACTTCTTTTTAGTGAAATATTTTGGGCCACTCAGTCAGTTGTTTGGGTTCAATGAGAAATTGATGCCTCTTTATTCAAAGCTCTGTCAGGAGCTTGGAAAACATCATGCTACTTTGAAAAATGAGGGTTTTTTAAGATTTAAAAAAGCCCTGATGATTTAAGAACTTCTCTGGTTGCCAGTTGGCCCCACTCCTCCTCTGGGAGCCAATTGGGAGCGACCATGGTAATAAAAGAGTCCCTCTCCCCCTTCCTGGCTGCTTTCAAGAGTGATTAGTGGAGGGGATTCATAGGCCTTGGTTTTGTGTTGTTTTGTTTTGGGGGGGGTTCTTTTTTCCTTGCACTTGGAGAATAAGTTAATTATGATTGGTTAAAATTTGTGTGTTTTTGCTTTTATCCCTGAACCACAATTAGAGCTCCTGACAGCCTCCTGGCCCTCAGAAATTCCAGCTGGTATAATAATTGATAACCGTGGTTATGAATAGATTGGAAACAAGACTGTGAAAGAATGCCTAGCCACTTCAGAGGGTCATTTATAGCGCGCTGAAGGGAAAAGAGAATTTCAGGCCTGGAAAGCTTAGAAACAGAACGAGTTTTTATCAGTTTCCTTGACACTGGCAGATCAAAGCCTGGGTTGCGCTCTCTAAGGGTTACAGATAATGGGGTGGCCGCTAATTCATTCTGCTGCTGGAGCTGAGGCCTATTCAGAAGGGTAAACCAGGGAGTTTTCATGGTGCTGCTTTGTAGTCTTTATCATAGGACCAATGCAAGAATCACCTTTTTATTTTAATGAGACATTTGAAAAGTATTTGATTCCCTCTGGCTAGGGGCTCTTTCTCTCGGCTGAGACAGTAAGAAAGGATTGCCCAATGGAGCTGGATTCTCTGAAAGCAATAGTATCTGCATTCTACCCACCTGCCCCCCTTGTCAGTTTAATAATTTCAGTGCAGGCAAAAGCTGGGCACGTGGGAAAGGAACAGAATTTCAGAGAATATCCTGAAAACAGAATATTTTCACTTGCTTTTTTTCTAACAATGAGGTTGTCCACAGAGATGCAAGTTTGATCCCGACTCCACCGTTCTCTGTGTACAATTTTGGGAGCAGATTTATATCCTTTCCTAAAGCTCCTCTTCCTCATCTGTGAAATGGAAATAGTGACAACAAGCCTGTCATGTTGCTGCAATGTTCAATGCAGTACTGTATCTAAAGCACTCAAGTATCTAAAGGAGACATCTTCGGTAAGCATTTTGTGATTGAAAGAATGAATGAGTTGTCTCCATCGAGCCTCACAAAATTCCCTTAACTGTAGTGAGTATATATTTTTAATACTATAAACATATGTTAAGCATTGTCATGAGCTGAATTATATCTCCCCTAAATCCATATGTGGATATCCTAAACCCAGAGCCTCAGAATGTGACTGTATTTGAAGATAGGGTCTTTAAAGAGGCAATTGAGTTAAAAGAAGGTCATATAGGTGGGCCCTAACACATTATGACTGATATCCTTATAAGAAAAGGAGATTAGGACACAGACACACACAGAGGGAAGACCATGTGAAGGTGCAGCAGGAAGACAACCATCTACAAGCCAAGGAGATAAGCCTCAGAAGAAACCAATTCTGGTCTCCAGAATTGTGGAAAATAAATTTCTGTGCTTAAAGTATCTAACCCATGGTATTTTGTTATTAGCAGACTAATAACAAGCATCTACTATGTTATTGTCTTTAGTTTACAAATTCTAATACTGTTGGGCTTTTAGGCTCAAGGGACTTCTCTATTTTGGCACAAAGGGACATAGGAATTGCAGATAAAAGCTTAGTTTTGGTCCCAGCTCTGCCACTGTTTCCAGAGCAGGCACAACATCCTAACTGAGTTTCTGTTCCCTCACCTAAAAAATTGTGAGGCTAAATGAACAATGTCTTCTAACACAGAAAGGCTGCACACTTGTCATTGTTCCCAAGATCTCCCCAGGTGGAGCCCACAGTTCACCCAGGCCTCCCATCTCCTGGCCTCAGTTTCTCTTCTCAGAACATCTCACAGCCACTTAAGATGCAAATCTCGCCACTGTCCGAGAGCTGCCTCAAACTGTAAGGCCCCAGATAACACCTAGAACTGCTGATTTCTCAGGTTACAGGAAAGGGAAAAAAACCCAGGGGGATTGTAAAATCAAGTGAAACTTGTTGTCTATTGCTACTATGAGATGAGTCAGTGAGAGGTCCCACCTGCTCTGGCTGCGCCTGGGCAGCTAGCTGTGCCCCATGGTGAGCCCTTCTACCTCCAGGAGAGGAGTACAACCTGACACTCATGGCAGCATCATCTCTGTGTGCCTGTGATCCAATCAGGCATAATTATATGGGTGCCTGTGCCCCAACAGTTCTGAAACTGTTCTACTGAGGCGCAACTCCAAGTAGGATGTCAGAACTTCAATGCTAGTTCCACTAAAGGTCTTGCTCAAGAATGAATCCCAGGGCTAGAAAGCATCTCATCCCCAAGGTCCCTGTCCCAGAAGTTCCTTTTCTCTACTTTTCTCCACTCCAGGACCCAGCTGCAAGACGCCTGCCAGCCAAGACCCCTGTCAACTCAACCCAGAGCCCGGCAGGAAAGATGAGTCTCCTGGGACTAGGATCAGCCATAGATTTCACCCACCCATGAGATGGGAAATAAGCCAAAGGGGAACAAATCCGCATCTTATGCCTTTTGTCTTCCACATAGAGTCTCACAGCATGCTGTGTGCACAATCAGTGCTCAGTAAATATTGTGAGCTGAGTTTAATTTCTCATAAGTTTGGTGATACATGTGGAACAGCTTACTGGCATTTTCAGTTTGATTGGAAATAAATTAAAACACACAAAGTAGTTTATGGGTGTAGACACTCATAACAATTCAGAAGAAATTCTGACCTCATGTGTAAAAGGCATCACAGAGTCCCAGAAACTGTAATTCTGCCTCAGAGATTGGAAACAGATTATCCTGAACCAATGCAGCTGTCCCCTAACTACCTCAATCCCCAGCCCATCCCTCCAACTGCTTCTGGGGGGAAAATGCAAAAACATAAATCTGATCACACCATTCTCTCAGCTTAACACCTTTATTTTCCTAGGAGAAAAGCCAAGTTCCTTATAAGGCATTGCAAATCTCTACAGTATCAAGTCAGTCAACATCTCCATCCTCATGGGCTAACTTTCTGAGCTTCTACCACATCCCCATGTACCTTTCTTTGAATACACTTTGCCCATGACCTCTATGTAGTTGTTCATGTGCTTCTTCCACGCTGGAAGGCAGTTGCCTACATTCCCTACCTATCCAAATCATTCTAGCCTTTTTAAGGCTCAGCTCAAATTCTACTTCCCATTTGTAGTTCTTCTGATTGAGAGATTGTGCCTCCTTCTTCCCTTGTTCGAATGTTCCATTCATCCTCGTATCCACCATATTGTTATGGGGTGGAAAGAGAAGGTGGATGGGGAGGAGATGAAGATGAGAATGAGACTCAGATGCTTTCTAGATAAGCCAACTGGTTCCAGGCAGGGCTCTGTAAGAACAATAGCATGATGGAAGATTGTCTGCTTCAGAGTTTTGACCCTGATCTGTTGAGATTCTCAGAAGAATGTCGGTGGCAGGATCAAATTAACTAAAAGTGCAAAAAGTTATAAATAATCAGAATGCAAACCCATTGACTGATAAGTGAGGATACCTATGTGCAGGCACTAAATTACTTGAACGCCCTATTGAAGATACTACATACTCTGCCTATCCTGATATCCTGGTACCTTAGAATTAAAATTATTTCCACACGTTGTTTGATGATCCTATATTCAAAAGAAGAGAAGTAGAAGGATTGGGGGAGGATATTACATGTGGACTCCGAAGTCAGAGATGCTATTCCTCAAAAGGGCAACCTCCACAATAACCTGATGGCTGAAGGCTCAGGTGCCCATCACTTGGACACCGTGAGATGGATTCTGACATTTGTTTCTCTTAATCCTGATTTTCTATGTCCATGATCTTCCTATTGGTACCCTTTCTTTAAATGTATTAATGCCACATCAAATCATAATCAAGTGACAGGTCTTGGTCTGGAAACACTCTGTTACCTCCTATGCACTGAATATTTATTTAATGACTCTAAGAATTCTAGATGTCCTCAGTGGAGCTGCCTTTGGTATTAGAGTTATTTGTTAATAAGTGGATGCCTCCTAACCTTGACGGAGGGCCCAGTGAAGAAAGAGTTTGTGTTCTATTGTCTCTGTTTCATTCAATTGTTAGCTCAGTGCCTGGCATAAAGCACGTGGTAAATAGACTTTGAAGGAGTAGACGGCATAATGGATGGAAGTGTCAGTGGAGGAAGGCCTGGATGGATGAGTGGATAGATGAGCAGATGGATGAGGAAATAAATGTTACTGGAATCCTAATTCTACCCTTGCTTTAGAAAGAGAGTCAGTAAGAAAACAAACAAAAAGCTTTGATGTGCTGCTGTGATGGATGGTGTAGAATTTCCCACGGTGATAAAGTGGATAGTTTAGAAAAATCCAGTTAATGCTTTTACCCCATACCACCTAAAATTACCATACACTTACAAAATACCAACTTTCTAGCTTGACCAGGGAGCCATGTTTCTCATTGATCCAACAAATTTTTAACAGAGAGCCATACTGGAATTGCCAGAGTTCAAGGCATCCACCTACAAGAAAACATGGAGCACAAAGATTACACAAAGATCGATTGGCTCTGTCTCTGGAAATTCAGAAGCCCTGTCAGTCTCTTTCAAAATATGAATTTGAATCTGGAAAATCAGCACCTAAATCCTGCCTCTGCCATTGACTAGCTGTGTGGCTTCTGGCCAGTGTTACCTCTGCGACATCAGTTTCCCCAACTGTCAAGTGAGGATCATAATTTCTGTCCTGCAGAGCTGGTGGAGTTAGTTGTTGCAGAGTGACATTCATAAAAGCCCATTGCATGTGATACAGTATTAAAGGAATGACCTTGTGTAGTAGATGCGTGTAGTTTACTCATCATGTCCCCCTCCATCGGGGAAACACCACTGTCTCCTTCTGACTGCATGGTGCAGATACTCCCAGGACAGTTCTGGCTTCTCACAGATTCAGCCTTGCTGCACATCTGTGGCAGACCCAGAAAAGAACACACAGCCCATCTGGGTCCATCAGTGCCCTTCCACAACTTATTTAAACTGGGAACAGAGAGAGACAGATGCAGTCCCTGTCTGACAATGACACTGAGATCTGTTGGGCCTAGGGGGAGCAGTAAGAAAAATGAAGAAGGACAATTTGAGCAGCTGGATCACGTTCACCAAGAGAGGCCAAGAAGAGGAGAAGAAAGCACGATCTAGCCTGCAGTGTGTGGATGGCTCACTCCAGACATCCCTGAGACCAGTTACACTGCTCTTCACCTGGATGGGAGAGGAAACACATGTCCCCAGTCCACATCCCAGTGAGTCAAGCCACATTCTCTCTACCTGCAAACAAAACATCCTTCTCAGGGAAACAGGATCATTGACAATTAATCACTTATCACTTCATTTAAGCTACATGAAGACATGGACATTTGCAAATTACTTCACTCTCTGTTCCCTGTGCCTGCACATAGCAGGCACACAATAAATATTTGTTCAATAAATAATTATATTATTATGATTGTAATAACTACTGGAATATAAAAAGCTCTACTTATCAGCAAGCAAGTTTAGGCAGCTTTTAGAGAACAGTGATACCCTTCTCAAAGTCTTCCTCTGTCCGCATAAAGCACCTGCATTTTCATATTTTGATGTATTGTCAATGAAAAGCAACTAACTCAAAACAGCATTAGCAGCAATGTGGCTGTGGTCCATAATTTTAAATTCAATCTCTCCATAACTGAAGTCATATTTTCACTGGCTACCATGGGGATCAGAAAAAGGAGATTAGAAGGCTCAGGTTTGAAGCCCAGCTTTTCACTTGAAAAACTAGTTAAACTCGCATCCTCAGTTCCCACATCTGTAAAATGGATTTGATATCTGTATCAGGATTTTTGCAAGGATTCAATTAGGTCACAAATACTAAAAGATAGTCAAGATATAAACTCTGTATTTTATGTAGGTTACGTATGTACACACTCATATATATGTATGTGTGTGTGTATATATTATATATATGTAACATAGGTACACACACACATACATAAATATACACACACATATATATAAACATATATATAACAGTTTATACATAAACTGTTATATATATAAACACACGTCTATAAACATATATAAGTATATTTTTATATATATATATAAACTCTGTAGTATGTTATCTTAAGTACCTACAAGCTGAAATTTCTTCAAAGTGTGTTCTCAGAGATATTTAGATTCTGCCCTGCACGCCACCCCCTGTCACTGCAAATCAAAAGTGAACTTTGGAAAACTTTCCAAAGCCACCCGAAACAGGTTTCTTTAGTGTGAGCTGCTTCCCCAAAAGAAACACTGTCAACTTGTGTCCTCTCTGTGGCCCCTTGCGTGGCCCCCAGCAGAGTGTCATGCTGAAGGGCCGTGTTGTCCCCAGAAGCAGTGCACTGGCCACGGCTCACCACATGCAGCCTCGGCAGTGGCCCCAGTGGGGTAAACCACCCGTATTCCCAGGCTCCTTTGCTCGAGTGCTGGGAAAATCCCCTGTGCGATTGCCAGGGATCTGACGCCTTTGAAGAGCTGGTGGTTATCTTTATGGCTGCTTCTGGACAGAGCCTAAGTATAAGAAAGGTCACAACCTACTCTTCCAGTCTCCCTGAGAAGAGAAAAAAAGGAAATGGCCAAGAATTACAGAAAGAGATTTTAGGTTGATAAATGAAGCCACTTCCCAGCCACGCTAAGCAGGTTGACAGCTTCTTGGACAGAGTTGTCCAATGGGCTCAAGTCATCCTCCCCTTCAGGGTTATAGGCCCTAATCTTGTTCTGACAAACCATGGCCTGCTTGGGATCAATTACGTGTGACACAGTTGAGGTGTCTGGCCCTCTAGAGCCTTCAGTCAAGCTTGTGCTTGGGGCTGCATGTCAGGCACAGTGTTTATATTTCTCACAGTGGGTTCTCCTAAGACATGGGCATCTGAAAATAATTTTGCATTTGAAATAAACACATATTAATATGTTTATAATCACATATATATGTTTATTGTGTGAAAATTTATTAATGTCACTATAGAATATTTTATATTAAATCTGATTGGCATCAGATAGTAAATTGGCTTACAAAGTAAATGAGTACATCCTGAACCACTGCATAGGTATATTTTCATATGCATAGTTTCTTCTTCTTTTTTTTTTTCGAGAAGGAGTCTTGCACTGTTGCCCAGGCTGGAGTGCAGTGGCGTGATATTGGCTCACTGCAACCTCAGCCTCCCGGGTTCAAGTGATTCTCCTGCCTCAGCCTCCCAAGTAGCTGGGATTACAGGTATGTCCCACCGCACCCAGCCAATTTTTGTATTCTTATTAGAGACTGGGTTTCACCATGTTGGCCAGGCTGATCTCAAACTCTTGACTTTGTGATCCACCCACCTCTCAAAGTGCTGGGACTACAGGCATGAGCCACCGCACCCAGCCCCAAATGTATAGTTTCTAGTATGCTTATGAGGCCATAAATTGTTCTCTTATATATATTCAAAAATATATGTATATATTATATGCTGCACATATAAATACCCACATCTCCATACATAAATACAGACCTTATGTTTAATTAGAATCTAAAAAATTACATCTGGTCTAAACTTTGAACTCTTGATCTAATCTGTATATTTATTTAAAGAATGATAGAATTGACTATTGTAATGTGATTTTAAAATTCTTTTAAGAAACAATGATGCTCCGTGGTGACTATAATTGAGATGAAATGAGTGAAATAGCTCCTGCCTATTTATACTGACTTTTTATAAGTCATAGGAACCAAATGTCTTATGAACTTATAATATTTACTGTTCACTCAATAATTATTATTATTGTTAATAATAATATGATGATAATGATAAGAGAAGCTACTATGCAACATTTATTATATGCCATACAATGCTAGGTACATTATAGACATCATATCTTTAAACCTCACCAGCGTCATAACCATTTATATATGAGAAATCCCAGTTTAAAGATTATGAAATAGCTTCAGAGAAGTTCAGAGAAGCACACATCTACTCCAATATGCAACCAAGAGTTGAACCAAGCTCTGTTGAACACCAGAGACCTTGTTCTTCCTTCTACGCTGCACCACCTACCACCCCACCCCATTATAAACTGATTGAGCAAAAGACTGGCCACTACTCCCTGCACCTGTGAACATCTAGTCCCTGTGGTCATTTTTCAGACAAAGGAAACAGTAATAAATGAGGCAGAAATGCTACTATTTTTCCGGAATTAGACTTCATTTGTTAAGAGCTCAAGACAAATGTAGACACTGTGCTCAAAAAATGCTGACTTGGGCCATTTAATGAGTAATCCCATATTTCTAGGAAGGCATAAGAATGAGTTAGAAAGAACATAAAAAGCAATGACTGAAAATTCTTACGCTAGGAATACGTTTTTGTTTAGGAAGATGCTCTTTAACTTAAATGACAAAAAACTCAGAATACGTTTTCCAAGTGGTCTTATTTTATTGTGAGACAGAGCTCTATTTTCAAATATCTGCTTTCAACTATCACCAAAATAAGAAAAGCAAATCTTCTATGTCACTAATGGCTGGTACATCTGGGTATGAAATGCAGCTTTCTAAATTTTGCTTCCCCAGCCAACTTCAACTTAAAAGCTTCATCCTCTGTGCAGAAAACCACTGGGAAGTGGGGGATTAGAGTCTGAAACTAGTCACCGTCCATCCAGGGATCCCTGAGCCACCAGCCTCCAGATAGCTTCACCACGTCTGGTTCCTTCCTTCAACCCTTCAAGAAGTACTTTCTAGAGACAAACTGCCTACTGTGCGCCCAACAGGAAAAGTGATAAAGATGACTGCATGGATGGCTACAAGGAGCTCACAGGTGTCTGTCTGGAGGGAGAAACAGACACATAAACTAATGTGTCACTAATACAGTGTGATAGAGGCTGGAAGAGTGCTGCCTGCAGAGTGAAGTGTGGGTTTCCAAGAGGCAGCGAACCACTCAAATTAGGGATACAATGTCCACAAGAAGCATTGAGTCCACCTTGAGCTAGACCTATTTGCCAAGAGAAAATGGAGTGATTCCAAGCAAATGTATGTGACTACTCTCCATAACGTCTCACAAGGCAATGATTAGGCCTGAAGGTCAAAGTCAGAGGAGCCCCAGCCTCCCAGGGTGGCAGATAGAAAGCAAGATACCTGTCTATTCTGTACAATCCATCCCAAGGCCGGCTTCTCTCAGAAGCCTTTTTTATGCCCTGGAGTGGATGTGACCTCGCTTCTGTGGAACTTCATAAGGCTTTCCTTGTACATCTCTCCTGTGACACATGGCATCAACTCTAGCTTTCTTGTAGCACTTCCTTTGCCCACAGAATTTCCAGCCAGAGACAGAACCAGAAAATGCAACTTAGTTCAATGATTCAGCAAACCTTTGCTATACACATACTCTGAGCCACATACTGTGCTAAGAGTTGGAAATTAAAGTGCTCAGAGTCTAGTGGAGAAAACACAGTCACTAATCTATATCAATTGGTATCTGCTCTATGGCATTTGGATCCCCGTGGCATAGTGGCATAGCAGGGGCATTGGGACACCAAGGGGTTCAGATAAGCCTTCACACAATAGAAGGTGATGAATTTGGGTCTGGAAAGCTCCACTAGAGTTTCTGGACAAATTAGTTTAGTTGAAGTTTAAACTAGCTACTTCAAACACACCAGGATCACAGGCTAGGCATAGACCTTTCACAGTATAGGTAGAGTCAGCTCATGGCCACACTGCAGCCCCAGGGAGTAGGGGAATGGAGGCTCAGCAGGGTGGCCAGGTGCCTCACTGGCTGCCAGCACCATGGTCACTTGGCTCCTGGCCTCTACAGGCCGGCCAGGCACTACCACCAAACCTCCTTCTAGCTGCATTCCCTCTTTCTCCCATCTTCATCTGACTCTACTCAGGGACACCCCCAAGAATCTGGAAAATAAAAATAGATTATCCTGAAAACACTGTCTAAAAAAGTTGTGGCATTGTGGAAAACAGAGAAGGGCAGAGCCCTGGACTCAGTGTTCAGGAGCCCCGGTGCTCATCCCAGTGTCCCAGCTCCTCTGGGAAGTGGCCATGAAAATAATCACAAAAAAAAAAAAGAAAAGAAAAGAAACAAAAAGCATGTGGTTGATTTTGATCTAGACCTTAGCGTTAGGAAGACGCCTCCTGCATCCCTTAATAATCCTTGGTAGCACATGATCTATTACCTCCTTTTCCGATGACTGCAGATCTTCAAGAAGGGATTTTTTTTTCTACCAGTAAAAAATAAATAAATAAAATACCCACACAGATAGCAATAAGCTCTCAGCTTTGATCTTTTCCCACACCTCTACGTGTTTCCTGTCATTTGCTTTTTGCATTAACTCCATTTTACAGATGGGGAACCTGAGGCCCAGATCACGGAGACTCTTGCTCAAGGCCACAGAGCAAGTCAACGATGGGGCCTGCATTAAAGGCCACGCTTCCACCATGCTTGGCCCTTCCCCACTCTCTTGGTCTCAACACCCATCACAGGAGGGATTTTCCCTCTGATCTGATCTCGGGTCCTGCGGGCTGCAGGGTCTGGGAAGCTCCTATGCAAACACTGACTGCCTTTTCTCCTGCACTGCCCCTTCTCTTTTCCAGGTCTGGCCCAGTCCAGGGATGCCTCTGATAAGCCAGCCTGGAGGCTTCAGAGGGGCGTCCACACTTGAGTGTGTGCAGCACGTGCACATGACATGTCCATCTCATGGTTGTTTGCCTGCCTGTGTGGCCGTTTTTGTGCACAAAGGTTGGCATGTTTCTTCCCTTTGTAACAGATGAGTGTGTGTGTGTAGATGTCTCCATGGGGTGTGTGTGTGTACCTCTGTCTGTAGGGTATGTATGTATGTAGATGTCCCTGTGGCGTGCACGTGTGTATGATGTTCCCATGGCATGTATGTGTGTGTGTAGTATGTGTAGGTGTCTCTGTGGCATGTAGTTCTGTGATATGTGTGTGGTGTGGTTTCTGTATGTGCAGAGGTCCCTGTGGGGTACTTGTGTGTGTCTCTGCAGTGTGTGTAGAGATGGAGAAATAGATAGAGATATGCAGATGTCTGAGATCTATGTGTATGCAGATATTCCTATGTATGTGTCGCTAAGAGGTGTGTGTGTCATGGCGTGTGTCTAGCTCTAGGGTATTTGTGTCATGATGTGTGTGTGTGCATATCTCTATGGTGCTTGTGGCATGGTGTCTCTGTGTAGATGTCCCTGTGTGTGTGTGTGTGTGTGTGTGTGTGTGTGGTGTGTATATCTATATCTGTATTTATCTAGATTTATATAGAGATATGTATAGATACAGAGGGGTCTCTGGAATATGTGTGTATCTCTAAGGTGTATATGTGTGTCTCTGTCACGTGTGAGGTGTGTGTCTCTGTGGTCTGTGTGGTATGTGTGTGTCTCTATGGTGTGTGAAGATCTCTATGGTGTGTGAGGTGTGTGTGGTGTGTGCGTGTGTCTCTATGGTGTGTGAGGTGTGTGTGTCTCTGTGGTGTGTGAGGTGTGTGTGGTGTGTGTGTGTCTCT
>NW_026652288.1:15941634-15945261 GCF_009828535.3 Hylobates moloch | reverse complement strand
GTGTGTGAGGTGTGTGTGTCTCTGTGGTGTGTGAGGTGTGTGTGGTGTGTGTGTGTCTCTATGGTGTGTGGTGTGTGTTTTCCTCTGTGGTGTATGAGGTGTGTTTGTCTCTGTCATACATGAGGTGCGTGTGTCTCTGGGGTGTGCGTGGTGTGTGTGTGGTGTGTGTGTGTCTCTGTGCTGTGTGTGTATCTCTATGCTGTGTGTGTAATGCACGTGTCTTTAAGTGATGTGAAGTGTGTGTCTCTATGATGTGTGTGTGTGTCTCTGTGGTGTGTGTGTACCTCTATGCTGTATGTGTGTCTCTATAGTGTGTGAGGTGTGTGTGTGTCTATGGTGTGTGTGTATCTCTATGCTGTGCGTGTGTGTGTGGGTGTGTGCGCGTGTGTGTGTGGCATATGCTCCTCTAGGATGACTGCTGAGCTGGCTTCTCCGGTGTGTGGGGACACAGCTGACACAGCAGGAGGCTGAGAGAGAAGCCTGGGGAGGCGGCCACACCAGCCGTTCTTGCTTACTCAGGCTGAGCCATGGAGCAGCTGCTCATGTGTTTTCCAGTGAGCAAAGGGTTCCCGGCCCTTGCTTCCTGGAACCCAGAGTGGGGCAAGGGCACTCACAGTCAGGGGGTCCTGTTGTCCCTCTGAGGGGTCCACATCCGACAGGCAGGGGCTGGTCCAGGAGGCCTGAAGACGTGCCCTGGAAGGCAGAGGAGTGCAAAGGGCCTGGGAGGCAGTGGAAGGGAGGTGGCATTCTGGGCAGAACTGGAGCTGGGAGGCACCTGAGGCAGAGGCACCTGTGAGGCACAGGGTGGTGAGTGTGAGTGTATGTGTGTATATGCATGTGTGCTGTGTGTGCATGTGTGCTGTGTCTGTGCATATGTGTGTACATCCAGAAGCATTTACCCACAGGCTACACATAATTTCAATTCTTTCTCCTCCCACTTCTAGTTCACCAAGCAGCGTGATGCTTCACCTTCTGGCAGGGCAGGGACCACTCGTCTTCTTTCCTGCTTCTGCTCCCAGCCCTCCCCAAGAAGATGACATCCTGTTACTGTACAGGCCGCTAGGGACTCCATCGTGCTATTGTCAGAACCCCAAGGCTCGGGGACTGTCAGAGGCCACACAATTTCCAGGCAGGCAGGCCGGCCTTTTTTCCAGGTCACTTAAAATGCTTTTATCGGTAGGTTTGCCTTGAACAAAATCCTGTTCAAATGGTACAAACCTGACGATAAACTCAACCTTTCAGATTACAGTTTAAACTTCACTGCCGCACCAGGGAGAAGAAAAAGCAGAATTCCTGTGCGTTTCAGCAAACCTCTCGGAATAATCCCTTGAGCCTCCCTACAGGGCTCCAGTCCCCTAATGGATGCTTTGATGACAGCAGATAAAGGCCAAAGGTACTTTTATTCTCTCAGAAATTGCTCCAAATAAACAACCTTGATGATTAAAGCAATAGAAATCCTCGGAAGATTGATGGCTTGGAAAATGCTGCTGAGTGAATAAATAACTTCCCCCTTTATTTCCAAGAGCTAATATTTGCCCACATTTGCTGCCTTTTAGGAAAAAAAAAGTGCAACCTATTTTTGTGCTGAGTTTGGTCAGGGACAAATAGGCACCATCCAGTTATGACTTGAACTTTAAACCAAGCTCCATTTGTGAGCCACTGAGGCTGCTTGTCAGCGGCCTCCCACTTGTCAGGCACAGGTATGAGACCCGCACACGGAAACACCATATCTGGGTGCAAACGTTTAGGGCGGGGCCAGGCAACAAAACTCCTTTTGAAGGCTTTAAAATGCTCCATGTGCTCTTCTGCTTCCCCCATGTCCCCAGGCACAAGTCTGGAAGCATTTCTCAATGCGCCTCCTCTGTCTAAACAAAACCTGCCGGCAAATGCCAAGAAGTAGCCTTCAGCCAACGATGGCAGCTGCTCTGTTCTGGCTGACCCAGGGGCTAGGGATCCCCAGTCACTGCTGAGGGCTCCACTGGAGGATGAATTGCCGCCTTCAAGGGCTGCCCTGGAGAGCAGGTGATGGGGTAGGCTCAGCATCAGGAATCAGGGACTCTGGGAAGAATCTGGCTCAACAGAGCACAGCAGAGGCTTGATGGGAGTGGCATATTGCCAAATTACCAAAGCCCAGAGGCCGAATCCCTGGCATACACACGTACACTCCCCTGCTTCCCCACACTGGAGGGGTACACGTCCGCTTTCCTGAGCCAGCTGTACAGCTTCCTGAACAGTGTCCTCCGGCTAAGGAGCTTGACTCCCAGATCTCGGGATTTCTCGC
Organism: Hylobates moloch; assembly: GCF_009828535.3. Classification (NCBI taxonomy): domain Eukaryota; kingdom Metazoa; phylum Chordata; class Mammalia; order Primates; family Hylobatidae; genus Hylobates; species Hylobates moloch. The sequence continues at coordinate 15,942,980 of NW_026652288.1, read as the reverse complement.
CACCCTTTCCCTGAGTGACATCAACCTAGTTCCTGTCACCTTTCCTTCCATCCCATTTCAGCCACCCATTCCCATGACTTCACCTTGGAACTTGCATTCTCTGGAGCTGCCCCAGCCCTGAAACCCTGAGTGTAGATCTGTCTGTCTCTGATCACAGCTCTCAAACCCACCCAGCTTTTTCTCAGTTCATCCGGCTACCTCAGCGTTCTGCTAATTTGATTTCATAGAGACCGCTTATCTCTTAGCCCCTCTGCTTTCTTCTTGTCAATCAGCTTGTCAGGAGGTCAGTTGTTCTTTTCTTTAAACTTACCTGGAAACATTAAAACCCTGGATCTAGCCAGACAGCCATCTTCTCTGCACCTACATCCAGAGTGTGGTGCATTCCTGCAGAAAATCACAGGGACACAGGTTGCCATTGGTGCAAACTGATAGTCTCTCCCCATCTGGGTCTGTGACATTGTCTGAAACTTTTCCATGCCTCCTGCGCTTGGCCCATGCCCATCCTCCTCAGTCCATATCAAATGACCCTCTCTCTCCCAGACCTCCCACCTCAGGAGCTGGCCCTGACTAAGAGCAAGTGTCAGTCATGGTGTCACACACAAATTAGAAACCACAAGAAAGACGGGAATGTAAACTAGTACAACCACTATGGAAAACAGTGTGGAGATTCCTTAAAGAACTGAAAGTGGAACGACTATTTGATCCGGCAATCCCGCTACTGGGTATCCACCCAGAGGAAAAGAAGTCATTATACGAAAAAGATACTTGCATATGCATGTTTATAGCAGCACAATTCACAATTGCAAAAATGTGGAACCAGCCCAAATGCCCATCAATCAGCAAGTGGATAAAGAAACCGTAGTATATATATATACAATGGAATACTACTCAGCCTTAAAAAGGAATGAATTGATGGCATTCACAGAAACCTGGATGGGATTGGAGACTATTATTCTAAGTGAAGTAACTCAGCAATGGAAAATCAAACATCGTATGTTCTCACTCATAAGTAGGAGCTAAACTGTGAGGATGCAAAGGCATAAGAATGATACAATGGACTTTGGTGACTCAGGAGGAAAAGATGGGAGGAGGATGAGGGATAAAAGGCTACAAATTGGGTTCAGTGTATACAGCTGGGGTGATGGGTACACCAATATCTCACAAATCACCACTAAAGAACTTACTCATGTAACCAAATATTGCCTGTTCCCCCAAAAACCTATGGAAAGAAGGAAGGAAGGAGGGAAGGAAGGAAGGAAGGAGGGAAGAAAGGAAGGAAGGGAGGGAGGAAGGAAGGAGGGAAGGAAGGAAGGAAGGAAGGAAGGAAGGAAGGAAGGAAGGAAGGA
>NW_026652288.1:15703272-15941624 GCF_009828535.3 Hylobates moloch | reverse complement strand
GAAGGAAGGAAGGAAGGAAGGAAGGAAGGAAGGAAGGAAGGAAGGAAAGATTCCTAGAAAGAAAATCCAACAACATCTTGCCGAATCCTCCGCAAACTTACCTACATCCTGTTCTTTCCAGTCTTCCTCAAGTTTTACTAGAAGAGTCAGGAGTTCTCCTGTCTAAGCCAGACCTTCTAGCCTTATTATTTCCTTGAAATTGCTTTCAAGAACCTCTCTGTTGCTAAGCCATCGGAGGTGTTTCTGTCGTCTTCTTCTTCCTTGAATTCTGCAGTGTTCAAAACTACTGACCCTCTTCCTGCTCCGGGTTTCTATATTCCCATGCTCTTCAGTTCTTTCTCCTACCTATGCAAGAAGCCCTTCCAGGCTTCTCCTTCCTTGCCCTCGTCAAGGTGGCTGTCTTTTTAGTATACACTTTCTGAGCATTTTCATCTGCTCTGGGGCTCACAGAATGGGTTTGTGCTGAGGACTCCAAATAGGTGTTTCCAACTCCAGAGTTTCTCCTGACGCCCAGACAGATGCATTTCTCTCCTACCCAGCATCTCCACGTGGACACCCTGCAAGCATCTCACATCTTGTATGGTCAAAACTGAACTTTGTCTTCTTCCCACCCTAAACCTGGCCCTTCTGCTGGGTTCCTCCTCTCCATGGTTGAGTCGACCCATCCTCTTGCTGATTTCTAAAGCCAGAAACCTGGGCATGGTTTTTTATTTCTTGCTTTTCCACACTCCTCAGACTAAGCTGACAGCTGTTTCTTGCATGTGTGCCCATTTCCTCTTCTATTCTCTACAGTCCTCTAGGGCAAGGACATACCTGAGTTATCTCAGCAGTTTAGCACCCAGCTTCTTGCCAGGGACTAACAAAGCTCTCAATAAATGTTGAGTAAATGAGAGAACCAGGATGTTGTCACCCTCCTGATACAGATGACTGAGGCTCAGAAAAGTGAAATAGGTTGACCAAAGTCATACAGTTATCAGAGGAGCCAAGCTTTGTCTAAATTCAAAACCAAACACTTCTCCTTTGGTCCTGTGTCAGGTTTAGGGATGTGGCATTTTCATGTGCCAACAATTCTGCCCATATTTATGGAAAGTTAAAAGCTAAGCATATAAGAAATTAGTATTTGAACTTGGAAACAAACTTTCACTTTAATCTCTGAAACTTTAGGATTCCATTTTGTCTCTGCCATGATTTCTGCCAGATACAGCCCAGGCCCTCCATAGCATTGTGAAAGCTGCCTTAATTACTTCTGCCTGCCACTGGCTCCAGCTCTTCAGCTAACCTCTCCTTCATCCTTCTCTCTAGGTAGTAGCTACATGCCACCTGGCAGTTGTGACCATAGCTCCATATTATCAAATGTGCTCCATCTCTAATGGAGAACAGTAGAGCCTAGAGCTGCCACACACACATGCACAAACACACATACACATACGCACACACACACATGTGCACACACACACACGTGCACGTGTGCTTGCACACACACACACACACATATACACACACACTAGGCTGTTCTGGGTAGAGTCAAGGCTGCTGTGCCCAAGCTTCACTATATTGTATAGAAATTGGCTGGGGCCCTAAAGAGGCCAGACGGTTCTTGAGCAACTCTTATGTGCCAGGTCTTGCAGAATAGGAAGAAATGTCCAGCAGGCTGGACACATGGCTCAGGGACATGTCTGAGTGGGGGGAAAACAGAATTTATTGGCTTGTAACTAGCAACTGCAAGCAGGAGATCAACCAAGGACAGCAGGAAGAGTAAGTTGAAGAAAGGACCAGAGAAAGACTCCCAGGGAATACCAATCTTGGGAGAAAGAAGACAGAAGCCTATGGAGATTGGGGGAATCGTCAGAGGATGAGAGCACTAAGATGATAGATGTCATGAAATCTAAAAGATGGGAATGGCCAGTGGTGTCAAATTCACCTGAAGTCCCTGAAATAATGATAGCAACAATTATAATAATGAGGAAGAAGAGGAGGAGGAAGGAAAAGGGAATCATTTGCTGAACTGTTATTCTGTGATAGGTCTGTGTACCCAGCAGTTCCATACATTTAGCACTGATTCTTAAAACAACCTGATAGGCACTAAGAGCTAAGCATTAATATCCCTATCTTACTGAAGAAGGATTGAAAAATATCCACTGAATTTGGGCAGCAGTAAGGTAACCTTAGCAAATCGAATCTTATTAAAGGAGTGTGACAGGGAGACAGATTGAAATGGGTTGAACAGCAAATGGGAGGTAAGAGTGGAGAGAGACAATAACACTCAAGAAGTTTGGGTGACAAGGAAAGACGTGAGATCACAGCATGACTAGAAGGAAATAAAGTGTGGGAAGAGATTGTGCTTTAGTGTAGAAGAGGCTTCAACAGATTTCTGGTCTGAGAAGAAAGCAACAGAAAGGGGATTTAAGACACAGGAAGGAGTAGTTGTGGTGAGAAATTAATGCACCTGATACGGTGAGGAAACTCAGGTCAAGGACATGAGAAGAGATGTCCTCAAGCAGGAGGAAAGGGGCCTCATTCCCAGAGACTAGAGAAAAGGAATTGGAGAGGGGTGGATGTATTAAGTTAACTCATGACTGATAGATGGGAAGTCCAGCGAGATGTTGGAATTTTCTTTCCTTTTTTTTTAGATGGAGTTTTGCTCTTGTTGCCCAGGCTGGAGTGCAGTGGTGCAATCTCAGCTCACTGCAAGCTCCGCCTCCCGGGTTCAAGCGATTCTCCTGCCTCAGCCTCCTGAGTAGCTGGGATTACAGGCACCCACCACATGTCTCGCTAATTTTTTGTATGTTTAGTAGAGACGGGATTTCTCCATTTTGGCCAGGATGGTCTCAAACTCCTGACCTCAAGTGATCCACCCACCTTGGCCTCCCAAAGTGCTGGGATTACCGGCGTGAGTCACCACACCAGGCCTCTTTTTTTTTTTTTTTTAGACAGAGTCTCACTCTGTTACCCAGGCTGTAGCACAGTGGTGTGGTCATAACTCACTGCAGCTTCAATGTCCTGGGCTCAAGTGATTCTCCTGCCCTGGTCTCCGGAGTAGCTGGAACTACAGGTGAATGCCACCATGCCCAGCTGAGTTTTTAATTTTTTGTAGAGATAGAGTCTTGTTATGTTGCCCAGGCTGGTCTGAAACTCCTGGCCTCAAGTGCTACTCCTGCCTCAGCCTCTCAAAGTGTTGAGATTATGGGTGTTGCCACCATGGTAGGACACAATGTTTTTAATGAAGAAAGAATAGGAATTTGTTTGAGAGTGAAGAGCTGGAGGAAGATAAAGAGTTTGAAGAGAGAAGCAAATGATGTGCTTCTTGAGGGATGAAAGAGAGAGGAAGCAGTCCACAAAATGAAAAGTCCCACTGATCACAGAGCACACAAATGTGTACTGGCTGTAGACACATTCTGTTTTATTCCTTCAGCTGCCCAGATGTCGGAGCAGAGAGGCAGGTTAATGTCCTGATCTCAAGGTGGAATACATCTAAGTGCCTTCAGTGGAAGGAACCAGATGCATGGTGAAGATGAAATGAGAAGGCCTAAGTTGAATGCCAGCACAGCATTCGACACATCTCATATGCTCTGTGAATACCAACCTCCTCCCTCTGCAAAGTTTTCTCAGCAATAAAATGATGAAGCTGTATAGAGATTGCCAGCTCTGACAATTTGGACTCATGTGGCTATCTCAGAGAAGTCTAAATTCAGTTTTTCTCAATGTGTGGCCATATGGCCTACCTCCAACTAGAGAGTTTCTAGAAATTCAGATTTGGGGGCTGCTGCCTACAAAGTCAGAATCTTTGTGGGGAGGGCCTGGGTCTCTACATTTTAATAAACACCACCAGGAAGTCTTTCACCAGGTCAAGTTTGAGAGTTACTACTTCCATGGTTAGGTACCCTGGCCCCAGCTGACTTATGCAGAAACATTATTTGCCTGTTGACTCCAGTATTCATTGTGAAATGATGACAAGAAACCCCAAGACCAGGTATGGTGATATCGATGTGCAATGATGGAATTCTGGATAAGTAAGAATCCCAGGATGGAATTTAATATTAGCTCTTTTCCTGGGACTTTCCTGGTAAAATGTTGGGGTGGGTGGCTTGTTTATGGCCCACTGAGTCCTGGATTTACCCCTTCTCTTGGATGTGGGCATTTGTCAAAATGCCCTTTAGTCTAGCTTGACTCTTGTCTGTTCTGGGTTTTTGTATGTCAACAGCATGTCTTATTCATGTTTCTCTCCTTCACCTTGCCTTGCCTAAGGAAAGGATCCTTAGGAAAAGATCAACACATGTTTCCTTAATTCTATTTGTGTACGTTTTTAAAGCTCACAGAGTACTTCAACACTCGTTATTCTCGTACCCTACCATTCTGCAACTTGTATAAAGATGGTCATTTCCCTTCAGAATTAAGTTAACAAAAGCCCAAAGTGATTAGGCAGTGAGCACATTGTCAAAAGATAAGATAGTAGCAGAGCTGGAGGTCACACCATGGTTTTCTGTCTCCAAGTCTTGAGTTCTGCTCAGACAAATAATGAGTTAATTAATTAATTAATTAAAAGCAGATCGAGACCTTCTGTCACCAGACTCTGTAGCCCACATTCTCTGAAGCCTCCCTGGCCAACACCTCCCCAGATCCAGTCTCTTTCCCAATCCCTCTTTAGGTTGAGTGTCAGCCTCTGGCCTGGAAGGAGGCCAGTAGAGCTGTGTCCTGGCCTGGAAGGGCTTTCAGAGGAGCATCTCGGTGCACAGGGGTCATGTCACCCTGGCATGGGCAACCACGATCCTTCCGGGCTCTCACTCCCTGACTCTTTACTCCTCTGGAACATGACACCTGATATCGCTATTAAGGCTGCAGTAGAGACCAACAAGAACACTGTGGGGAACAAAAGGTCACAGCAGAAGCCTACGAGTGGGGCTGAAGGAACCCCCATGGAGGCATTTGTCCTGGTGCTGAAGTGCCTTGTCACTTCGGCAGTCGGTTAAAAGGTGTTGGACTATGTAAATGGTTGCTAACTTCATGACTAAAGTTTCAAACCTAATTTTTTGAAACTTTAGAAAATATATTTGAAAAGCTCTTTAAATGGAAACTTTTTCCCTGCCAAGTTCCACCATAGCACACATTTTTACAGCCCTTATAATTCCTTGAAAAAACTCAATGTATAATAGAAGTGCTGACAGATGCTGGGCCATAGCAGCTCGCCTAACAGCTCAGCTGTATTTATTTTTCATTACACTTGACTCTAATTGGTGCCAGTTTAACTGTGGCTCATACTAGCAAGAACCTTTTGACTCAAACATCAGCCCAGGGAAATTGGCTTTTTTCCCCCTGTCTTGGCTCTTAATATTAGCAACTGCCCATATTTCTTCCTCATCAAACTATCTTTACGTTTCTTGAGAAGCAGTCAGAGTCATTCTTTAAAAAGCAAAGGATTCAAAATAAAATACATATCTACATTCTAATCCAGGCTTTTTTTTTTTATTATTATACTTTAGGTTTTAGGGTACATGTGCACAATGTGCAGGTTTGTTACATATGTATCCATGTGCCATGTTGATTTCCTGCACCCATTAGCTCGTCATCCAGGCTTTTTCATCCATCAAGTGACCTTTGGAAAGTGGTTTGACCTTTGTGAACCTCAGTTTCTTCATTTATAAATAAAAACCATAAGTCCTGGCTTGCACAGTGTGGTGAGGGTTAGATATAAACCCAGCCAATTGCCTGGAGCATAATAGGAGTTTGATACTTCATTTTATTGTATTCATACTCCATTCATATTCTATTCGTATTATTTTATTCATATTCTAAAGTATGAGTATTATAATTAAGGTTGATAATATTTTACATAGCAAAGAATGAACTATCTGATTTGTTCATGTGGTGTTCTCTGCTACTGTGATGACTTGCAAAGCCACTAACACACACCTGGAGAATCACTTTGGCAGTCCCACACAGACCATTCAAAAGCTAGCATTCCAAGGCAAGACAGGGGCCTAAGGTTCAAGGTTGCCTGGGTCTTCCCAGCTGCTCTGAGATGCTCTTGGGTGTGGGAATTCTTCAAATGACTCTCAAGTGGCCCCCTTACAGATGTTGACAGGTCCAATCAAACTCTCTTCTCCTGGGCCCAGAGATGAAAGGAAGTGACAGAGGTGTCTGAGAAATTAAAAAGGTGCCCCAGATAATCCCAAGGAAGTTCTCTTGGAACAGAGCGACACACAGCCCAAGTTCTTGAGTTCTGGGCAGTATATATTCTCAAAAGAGGCAATGTTCACACAAGGACTGTCTGCTCATTTAAATAAAACTCTTGAATAGAGGTCAGAGGCCCTTTAGCTATAGCAAAGGGCCCCCCAAGGAAATCCAAAGTGGACTTACTCTGTCCACCCACCTGGGTTTACTGTATAAAAGGCAGGGGGAAGAAGAGCTTTCTCATTTAGTAACTGCTATGCAGAAAGAACTTCACTTAGGTTACCTTGACTGAGCCTCACATCAACTACTTCAAAGCCAATACGATTATTTTGCTGCTGAGGATGTGAGACTTGGAGAGGTAAAGTGGCTTATGAAAGCCACACTGGAACAGAAAGGGCCTGCATTTGAACCTCGGTCTCCAAGAATGAAAGCTCTTGACCACACTCCCAGATGTGAAGGAATCGAAGGAATTCAAGAACTCAAGATAAATTTTATTTTATTCCACAAAAACGTAACAGCCAAAATAGGAATTTTAAAATAAAAAAACAGAATCACACAGAATTCTACCACCTTATCTAACCACTTTTTATTTTCTATGCTTCCTTCATCCTGGGCAGAGGCAGAACTGTAATTACACAGGTGAGGATGATTTCAGGAAAGATGTATTAAGCGCCTACTGTATGCAGTAACTCCTGGATCTAGATGGTACATGTCAGTGTTAGATGACATGTTATTTGTCATGTACTGTTTGGGATGACATAAGTAGCCATCAGGGTCCCTAAACAAGGCAGAACACGATCTACTGATCATGCAGCACAAACCTGAACAGAGAGTGTGAAAAAGAGGAAGACCACTGTGGGCTATCATCATGATCTTGGAGGTTTTAAGGAGCCTGACTGCTGTCCTATGTAACTGGCAGCAACAGTTGAGCCCAAGAGTCCCTAAATTTTGGTACAGAAAGGAAGAGACACACAGAAGTGATGAACCGCCTCTTCCAAGGTAAGCTCAATGTAGTGAGTGGACTTTTGCTTTTATTATACCACTCACATTTTTCTGCTCATCAATATAATGTATATTCATTATAAAAAACTTAAATTTTATGAAAGTATTTATTTAGCAATTTGACCATTCATAGTAACACCATCCGGAGAACAGTTGGTATTATTTTATGTTAGTTCCTTCCAGCCTGTTTATATGCCTATTTTTACTTAGTTGAGATTATAGTACAAGTACAGCTTAAAAATCTTATCTTTCCAGTTAACATTGTAACATTAGAATTTTCAAATGTCATTAAAATTATTTCAAAAATATTTAAAGGCTGCATAAAATTCAATGGTATGAAAGTACTGAATGTAGTTAACCATTTCTCTATGCTTAATATTAAGTTGTTTCAAAAGTTTTACTATGAAAATTAATGTTCGCTTTCAGTCAAGATGGTCCTGTGAGTTCCCAAATAAACCACTTTATTCCACCTTTGTACTCTAGATGCATATCATAACAGCTAATTGGTTAAAAATATGTCAAAAGAGAACCATGCTTAACAATAATACTGTTAACTTCACGAGCCGTAAATGATGGAACTATATCACTGGGAAGATGAAATGTAATCTTTCAGGGCCCCATAACCCAAACAGGCAGAAGAAGCAAGAATTATACATGTTCAGAAGTAGATATGGAAGACCAGAGCAAGCATGACTACCATGTGTGGTTGGCCAGGTGGTGCACTGCCCAACTGCTAGAGATGCCAGTCATAGCATCATATAAGTAAATGCTTCTTACCCCCATAATGGCCCCCCAACCTCTGCCAAGAAGTTGTGTTAAGAGAGAGTTTCCTTATATGATGAACAGTAATGGAAATCTACCACTTATGAACAGGAGGCACAAAGAGCAGCAAACCCTCCCCAAAGATACAGCTGATACTAACTTGCTGCCAAGAAATTAGGAAAGAAAGAGATATCTGATTGACCAGGACATTGGACTAGCTTTCCCCTGTTTCTGAAATTTGCTTTACAGTGGCTTTGCAAGATGAAAACTCAAACCACTAATAATAATACATGACCTAGTTCTGAACAAGGAAAACTACTGCACCAGGGAGAAGGCACTATAAAACTGCTGGAAACCATAGAGAAAAGAAGAAATGAAATTCACACAGAAGACAAGTTTGCAATTGAAATTATCAAAGAACATGGAAGAAATTCTCAGTAAACTATCGCAAGGACAACAAACCAAACACCGCATGTTCTCACTCATAGGTGGGAATTGAACAATGAGAACTCATGGACACAGGAAGGGGAACATCACACACCGGGGCCTGTTGTGGGGTGGGGGGAGCGGGGAGGGACAGCATTAGGAGACATACCTAATACTAAATGACGAGTTAATGGGTGCAGCACACCAACATGGCACATGGATACATATGTAACAAACCTGCACATTGTGCACATGTACCCTAAAACTTAAAGTATAATAATAATTTTTTTAATTTAAAAAAATTAAAAAATAAAAGATGATAACAATTATAAAATAACATTAAAAGCACTCATTCATTGAATGCTCCCAATATGCCAGAGACTATTGTGTTTTACATGTATTTTATCTCTTTTGGTACTAGAACAATCAGATATTGACTTGAAAATCAGAGAAACCAGAAAAACTCAGTGGAACCCAAAGCTGATTCTTGAGAAGATCCATAAAATTAATAAACCTTCAGTCAGATTGATCAGAAAAAAAAGACACAAACTACAAATATCTGAAAGAGAGGTGACAATGCCATAGACTCTACATATAATAAAATAATGAGAAGAAAATATTATTAATAAATTTATGCCAATAAATGACAACTTAGATGAAATGAAAAAAATTCCTTGAAATATACATGCTACCAAAATTCACTCAAGAAGCAGATAATCTGAATAGCCAGGTATCTATTTTTTATCAAAACTAAATTTGTAATTTAAAGCTTTCCACAAAAATAACCTCATGCCAAGTTGGCTTCACTGATGAATTATATTAAATAGTTAAAAAAAAAGAAATCATATCAGTTTTACCACTCTCTTCCAAACAATTGTAGAGGCTGAAAGAATTTCCAACACATTCTATGAGGTGATCATTAGCCTGATGCCAAAAGCAGACAAGAACATTACACCAAAAGAAAACTATATGTTAATCTTGCATCATGAACATAGATGCAAAAAATTCTTAACAAAATTTTAACAAATTGCATCTCTCAATATCTAAGAAAGGTAATATGTCATAACTAAGTGGCATATTATCAACCTGGAAATACAAAGCTGGTTCAGCTTTTGAAAACCAATCAATGCAACTCACCATATACTAATAGACTAGAAAAGAAAAACTCAACAAATGCAAGAAAATTGTCATTTTGCATTTATCATCTCAACAAATGCTAAAAAATTACTTGAAAATTCAACATCTACTTAGGACAAAAAATAGAGGAAAACTCTCGTTACTCATTTTTACTTTATCCAAAACAAGATAAGTATGTTATGAGGAAATAAGAGTATATACCAATGTCACCGGTGAATAGAAATGTAAAAATCCAAGTGTCAGCAAATTGGATCCAGAAACATACTTTTAAAAACATAATACATCAGATTAAATAACATTTATCTTGGGAATATAAAGATGGTTAATATCAGAAAAAATCTATCAATTAAATTTATGTCATAATAAAATTTAAAGATACATAGTAATCTCAGTACTTGCAAGAAATAAAATATTTAACAAAATTTCATAGTTATGTAGAACAAATAAAATATCTTTAAGCAAACAAGAAATAAAAAGGAGCTTCTTTAACTTGAGTACCTGTGAAAAAGTAGAGCAACACTGCATTAAATGATGAGACTCTGGTAATATTTTCAATAAAATCAGAAACAAAACAAAGGTGGTGGCTAGTATCCTCTGTTATCCACAGTCCCCTATTATATTGGAGGTCCTAGCCAATGGAGAGAGAAGCAAAGGAGAAGGAAGAGAAGAAGGAAGAAAAGGTATATGGTGGGAAACAAGAGCCAGATTTTCCTTATTTGTGGACAGTACTATAGTCCACACAGACAATCCAAAAGAATCAACAAAGTAATAAAACTAACAAGTGGGTTTCCCAAAGTTGTCGATTACAAAATCAACACACGAAGTAAAGAAAAATGATCATCTGGAAATTTATGCAGAAAAAAAGAAAAACATCTTATAATAGCAGAAAAAAACATTATAAGGAACAAAAACAAAACAAAACAAAATTGCAAGACCATTAAAGAGGAAGGCCAAAACTAAATACATCTTTTGCATATGTGAAAAGACATAAAAATCTTAATCATCGGGGCCTGTAGGGTGGGGGGTTAGGGGAGGGATGGCATTAGGAGAAACACTTAAGGTAGATGACGGGTTGATAGGTGCAGCAACCCACCATGGCACATGTAACAAACCTGCATGATCTGCACATGTATCCCAGAATTTAAAGTATAATAATAAAATAAAATTTAATTTAAAAATCTTAATCATCTCTGATTTACTCTAGAAATTCAATGTAATTCCAATCAAAATTTTATCAGGAATTTTTGTGGAACTTGGCAAATTCTCAGGTTCAGGAAATGGCCAACAATAACTAAGATATGCATTTCCCACATCGTGCAGCAAAGCACTTAGGACGCTGCAACAAACTGACAAGGGTACCATAAGGTGTTTTTAAATTTCAAGGAAAATCTAGCAACATCTATTGGACATCCCATGAACCACTCAAGAAAGAGTAGTTTCAAGAAAGTTAACAGTTTCAACATCAGATCAAGCTGCATTTCTTTTTTTTTTTTTTTTTTTTGAGACGGAGTCTCGCTCTGTCACCCAGGCTGGAGTGCAGTGGCGCAATCTCGGCTCACTGCAAGCTCCGCCTCCCGGGTTCACGCCATTCTCCTGCCTCAGCCTCTCCGAGTAGCTGGGACTACAGGCGCCCGCCGCCGCGCCCGGCTAATTTTTTTTTTGTATTTTTAGTAGAGACGGTGTTTCACCGTGGTCTCGATCTCCTGACCTCGTGATCCGCCCGCCTCGGCCTCCCAAAGTGCTGGGATTACAAGCGTGAGCCACCGCGCCCGGCCTCAAGCTGCATTTCTGTACATGATGTGATATTTGCAAAGATGAGTTTACACTGGCTGTTAGAATAAAAAGTAAGTACCTCACAAAAACAAATGTGGGACAGGAAATGAGGGTGATGGTGTCTGTTCTCATTGCAAGGTTTGAGAAGCTGTACAAAGCTCAACAGCCACACACATTTCATTAGTAAGTGATTGTGGCATTTATAGATGAAATAAAAATATTGTTTTTTCTTTTAATGTGGGCATATTTTTTGAAATGGCCACTAAGCTGTTAGTACACAAAACCTCATTAAGTCGTTGGGAACTTAACTATTTAATAGAAACAATTGTTAGTTACGTCTTTTGGCCTAGGCATTGTGACAAACCTTTATCATAATCCATGAAATGTTAGGAACCTCTGGTCCAGAGAATAAGGAAAATTAAGATGAAGGATAATTTGTCCTATCTGATGTTAAGGCTTATAAGAAAGTAATAGAATGTGATAGAATGTGATTATTCTATTACAAAGATACATGCTCATATATGTTCATTGCAGCACTCTTCATAGTAGCAATTGGGCCAGCCCAAATGCCCATCAATGATAGACTGGATAAAGAAAATGTGGTATATACACACCATGGATTACTATGCATCCACAAAAAGGAATGCAATCATGTTCTTTGTAGGAACATGGATGGAACTGGAAGTCATTATCCTCAGCAAACTAACACAAGAACAGAAAACCAAACACCATGTGTTCTCACTTATAAGTAGGAGCTGAACAATGAGAACGCATGGACACAGGGAGAGGAACAACACACACGGAGACCTATTGCGGGTGCAGAGGGAGGGAGAGCATCAGGATAAATAGCTAATGCATGCAGGGCTTAATACCTAAGTGATGGGTTGATAGGTGCAGCAAACCACCATAGCACATGTTTACATATGTAACAAACCTGCACGTCCTGCAGATGCATCCCAGAACTTAAAATAAAATAAAATTAAAATTTTTAAAAAGTAATAGAATGTGATTAAAGTAGCATAATTAATTAAAGCAGATAAACAAAAACAAAGTCCCCAAACAAATTCAAGTATTGGTGGGAATTTAGGATATTATAGCTGTGGCATTTTAAGTCAGTGGTAAAAATATAGACCTCTCAGATGTTAGGATCACTGGTTTCAGTTGCAGGAGAAAAACAGATTCTTACATCAAGCCAAAAACAAAAATGAATTTTGAATGGATTCTTCTCCATTTGGGTGGCTAATACATGTCTCAAACTTAATGAGACCAAAACTTCTGAACTATCCACACCCTTCCTCAATTCAGCTGATGGTGACTTTATCCACTCGATTCAATTGCTCAAACTAAAATCCTTGGAATTATCCTTGACTCTTTTCCTTAATTTACACATTTAATTCATCAGAAAATCCCGTTGGCTCCGTCTTAAAAATAGGTCCAAAATCCAACTAGTTCTCATGACCCCTATTGCCACTGCCCTGGCACTACTACCATCATCTTTTGCCTGAATGAATGCAATAGTTTCTCTGTCTCCACAGTTACTCTTTTATGATCTATTGCCAACAGAGGAGCCAAAACATATTTTTAAGTATATTTAACCAAGTCAGTAATCAGCTCCAAACCTTCTTCAGTGACTTCCTGTTTGACTCCTTATATGAGCCTACAAGGTGCTCTAGGATCTGATTCCTGTAAAGTCTCTGACATTCACTTAGTTCGAGCCCCACTGGCCTCCTTGCCATTCCTTAAGCCCACCAAGCATGGTCTCCCACTCAAGGCCTTTGCACCTGCTCTTCCCTCCAACTTGACGTCTCATGGGAATCCACCTGACTCACTCGTTTACCTCCTTCAAGTCTTTGCTCAAGTATCCCCTTGTTAATGAGGTCTACCCTGACCACCCTGTTTAAAAGTTTAACCCACTCATTCTGAAACCCCACCTCTCTCAATTGCCCTTATTCCACTCTAGTTTCTTTTTTTCCACAGCACGATCACCTTGTAAGTAATCTATAATGTTGTTGTTTAAAACTTCTTGTATATATGGTCTATCTCCTTCCAGCAGAATATAAATTCCATGAAGCCAGACATATTTCTCTGTTTTATTAACTGATACAGCCTAAGTATGTAGAACATTGTCTGCATATAGTAGATGCTCAATAAATATTTGTTACATAAATGAATTACAGATTTATTGTAAAAAAGAAAACCTTGAAATAATTAGAAAAGTAAAGTAATTTATGCAATTGTACAGTTTTAAATACAAAAAATTACATATAGCTGATATAGAGTAGAGGTATCTAAAATTTAAAAAATTAGAAGGACATATACCAATTTCATATTAGTTATTTCCTCCGTGGAGAGAGTAGAATGGGTATTAACATGAGAACAAAAGGGATATAAACTTTACTTAAACTTTTATATTTTTTAAAATATAAAATAAATGACAAAATATTAAACTTTTCTTTAAATTTTTGGTAATGAATACCTTATTATTTTTCATATTAGTCTTTTTACTACTCTATTTTCTTGTTAGTAAAACTACAAGAGAAAAATTCTGTAATGAACATTCTGGTCCAAAATTATTTATTTCTCTCAGATAAATAAATGTAAATGAAGCTGTAGCACTGATTCAACACATTTTAATTAATTGAGTATTTTAAACTTAATTTCGAATTGCTTACCAGAAAAATTGTCAATTAATTGTTAATTATAGTGAATATGTGTAAAGAGCTATCTCATTGCATTCTTCCCCATTTAAACAGTATCATTTTTTCACCTTTGATAAATTATTGTATAAAAATTATTGACATAATTTTGATTATTTCCAACATTGATTTTTTCATATATTTACATATATTTATTAGAAATATTTAAGTATGTTTCATGCATTCATTAGCCATTTGTCTTATTTTTTCTATTAACTTTATTGTTTCATACTCCTTGCTGATTTTTCTAACCAGGTGCCAGTTCTTATGTGTATAATAAAAACTTTATTTAACTTTTGCCCTATTGTTATTGCTACAATTATTTTTTCAGTCTACTGTTCGTCTATCAAGTATTATTTTAATTTACTATTAAGCTATGCTTACCAGTTATTTGTCATGTGAATGGTATTATCACCATTAAGCTTAAGAAATGTTTCCTCAGGCTGGGCATGGTGGCTCACGTCTGTAATCCCAGCAGTTTGGGAGGCTGAGGCAGGTGGATCACCTGAGGTCAGGAGTTTGAGACCAGGCTGGCCAACATGGTGAAAGCCCATCTCTACCAAAATACAAAGCTTAACTGGGTGTGGTGGTTGGCACCTGTAATCCCGGCTACTCAGGAGGCTGAGGCAGGAGAATCACTTGAACCCGGGGGGCAAAGGTTGCAGTGAGCACTTGGATCGCACCATTGCACTCCAGCCTGGGTGATAAGAGTGAAACTCCATCTCAAAAAAAAGAAATGTTTCCTCATTGAAAGACTCCAACAAAAATTTGTCTAATTTTCATGAATTTTAACTTTAATTCCTTTTATTATATGACATAATACATTTTCTTCATCCTTGATTTTCAACAGTTTCCTATGATGGACGTAGATGTGGATTTGTTTTATATTTATTTTGCTCAGAACTTAAGGGGTACATTTTACTGAAGGGTTATACCCATATTCAATTCTGGAAACTTCTCAGGCATTGCTTTGCCACTGTTTTCATTAGGGGCATCCTGGAGGTGTGCTTCATTAGATGTGATTCATTATTTGTATTCTAACTTGATTATGTTCTAACAGTTAACCTTTTGGCATAATATTATTTATTTTAAAGCTCCACCCCCTCAATGGTCTTATGATAGAACTTTATTATATATTAAATGATATAGTGTATCAGGATGTATTGTGATCACCTCTTTCGTTCTATCCATTTATCTCCCTTTTCTTCCTTCTGTACCCCACTGTTTTTACTATAGCGCATATCCCGCACTGACTTCACAGCTCTTTCCTCTGTAATCTTACACATTCCCATCTGATATTTTTCTGCTGCATATGGTAGTGAAACGAGACAAGTTAAACTCAAGCGTTGGCCTCAGGGGTTTACTTGAAGTAAGAAAATATAAACAATATCCATGCAACAATTAATGCTAATTAAATGCAAGCTGTTGCATCATTAGTCAAAAAAAGCATTATCAGGCCAGACGCAGTGGCTCATGCCTGTAATCCTAGCACTTTGGGAGGCTGAGGCGAGTGGATCATTTGAGGTCAGGAGTTCAAGACCAGCCTGACCAACATGGCCAAACCCTGTCTCTACTAAAAATTAAAACAAAAAATTAGCCAGGCATGGTGGTTTGTGCCTGTAATCCCAAGTACTTGGGAGGCTGAAGCAGGAGAATCTCTTGAACCCAGGAGGCACAGGTTGCAGTGAGCCAGAGTCGCGCCACTGTACTCTAGCCTGGGCGACAGAGTAAGGCTCCATTTCAAAAAAAAAAGAAAAGAAAAAGAAAAAGAAAAAAGCATAACTAACCTTTTTGCCAATTTTTTCAAAACTTTTTGCAAGTATTTTCTAAATTTCTGCACAGGTATATATGGCTTTCTACAAGACTCTGTAAAGGTTCTAGAAAGATGTGAAGAATAGCAGCAGAAAAAGTAAATTCTGGATAGGTGGAACGACATGAACAAAGAAAGGACTGTAGGAATAAAACTGCAATAGAGGGGGAGAGTGCTTTCGAAAACAATAGGCACCAAGGTCAGAGAAGCAGAATGGGTTAACAGACTCCATCAGAGCAACTTTACCAGGTAGATGGTAATTTCCTAGCTTGTGATGTTGATTATCCCACCTATTTCCATTTTTCCAGAGCTATTCCATTCATTTACTTACTCTGCAGAGTTATTGAGACCCAATTAGGTGGTACTGATACAGAAAGGCATAACGCTTGACCCCAGTCTTCAGGGTCCCCACAGTCTTGTTTGCAAGGTGACACCTACACTGATGACCAAAGATGTAAAAGGCAATCATTGGAGGCAGCTCCAAGAGTAATGCGAGCAGAGGAGAGGGAGTGATCATGCAACTCAGTGTGGGAAGGCTTTCTAAAGGAGATAACATTGAGCTGAGTCTCAAAGGTTGAAATAAACCCACTATGCAGGGGGAGAAAAGGTGTGTGTGAGCATTGCAAGCAGGAGGAAACACACAGGCAAAGGAGCAGAGGTGTGAAGTGTGTGGCAGGCTGAATAAATCCCAATACATCCACCTTAGCAGGAGAAACAGGCAGCGAGATTCTCCTTCCACTCAGCACACCTGGAGGCTCGTGCCCTGGCTTACATCAAGGTGATAGATCATGGTGATTTTTGAGCAGGATAGTGGCCATCTGAAAACAACATCTAGCACATGATGGAAACAACAACAGTACATGATGGATTGGAGCTAGAGAGAAGCTGGATGAGAAGATTAAGAACATTGCTGTCCAATAGAAGTAGAATGTGAGCAATATATGTCATTTAACATTTCCTAGTGACCATATTTTTTAAAATAAAAAGAAGCAGGTAATTTGATTTTAGTGATATATTTTATTTAACCCATGTATTTCATGTACTTTATTTACTCAATGCAAAAAATCACCAATGAAATATTTTACTTTTTTTTTTTTTTTTTGAGGCAGGGTCTCAGTCTCCCAGGGTGGAGTGCAGTGGTGTGATCACAGCTCACTACAGCCTCAACCTCCTGAGCTCAAGCAATCCTCCCACCTCAGCCTCCCTAGTAGCAGGGACTACAGGCGTGCACCAACATACCCACCTAATTTTTGTATTTTTTTTAGAGACCAAGTCTGTGTGTTGCCCAAGCTAGTCTAAAACTCCTGGGTTCAAGAGATCCTCCTGCCTTGGCCTCACAAAATGCTGGGATTACAGGTGTGAGCTACTGTACCCAGCCTTACTTTTTCATACTCATTCTTCAGCATATATTTTACATTTACAGCATATGTCAATGTGGACTTGCCTTATTTCAAGTGCTCAATAGCCACACGTGGCTAATGTCTACGAAACTGGACACTACAGAGTGAATAAGAATGAAAAAGAACAAAGCAGACAGAAATGTTAAATGTAGGCCTATCTGATTTGTTGGTAAGTCATGGAAATTGGTTAGAAAGGCAAGTATTGAGCTTCCAGGACTTAAAGGGAAGAAGAAACCAGAATCATTGAGCTTTGGGAGCACACAGTTCGGATAAGAGAATGCTTTGGTTGAAAGGACTTGGGTGAAAATGAATATCCTCAAGAATTTTTCACCACCAGTTCCATTAGATTATTTTCATAAACAGGGAAAGTACTTTCAAGAAGCAAAGGAAGTCAAATGCATTCAGGGAACCAAATGAGTGACTGCTATTTAAATCTGATCACTCATAGCAATAATGCAAAAAAAAAAAGAAAGCCAATATTTGTAGAATACTTTTTGTTGAGTGCCAGGTACAGTTCCAGCACTTGTATTAATTAAAATAAATTTTATCTTCATGCTAACCCTATATTATTATAGATATGTTATTCATAGCTATACATAGGACATAGGTATGTATGTTAGCATAATTCATATTTTGCAGATGAAGAAATAAGTCAGAGAGACATCAAAAAACTTGATCAATCTCTCACAACAAGTTAAAAGCAGAGCTGGGATTCACCATCAATATCTTATTCAATCTTTGCAATAATTAGATAGGTGTTATTAGCCACACTTTACAGATGTCCAAACCAAGGCTGCAAGAGTATGGCATACAAATAGAAGTTAGATTTAAATCCTAGTCTGTCTAATTCCAAAGCCCTTGCTTTTGTCCAGCACCATTTTGAGATATTTAATATAAAGAAATCTTAGTCCATAAACAAGTTTCAAAAAATGAGATTATTGGTTAGATTCTTTGGACCACAACCCAAGTGGACTTTATTTTTAGGTAGACTGTTTCCACCTGAGTTTCTAAGAGTTTTCCAAGAATTTAGACGATTCCTTCTGGAAAGAGTCCCGATGCTATAAGGTATCATATTTCCAACCAAAGTTAGAATTGCATCTATCAGAACCTTAATTGTATGTAATAGTGATATTGATGATACCTTCAAGTTACAAGGAAATTCGAATAACTATTTGAACTATAAGAAGTCACCAAAAGAAACAACTTCTGCTTTTCCTGTAGAAATGGGAAAGGAGTGCTCATTGGATATTGCAAAACGTGACTGGATCAGTTAAAAAGCTGGCAGAAAATTGACGAGGACAAGGGCGTCTACTTGTCCCTCCTTGTGTGTCAACCTGAGCACAAGACTCTTCAGCAAGTTAAACTCTGAAAGTCTCAG
This sequence comes from Hylobates moloch, assembly GCF_009828535.3. Lineage (NCBI taxonomy): Eukaryota > Metazoa > Chordata > Mammalia > Primates > Hylobatidae > Hylobates > Hylobates moloch. Next base: position 15,923,072 of record NW_026652288.1, on the reverse strand, counting down.
GCCTGCTCGTAAGCAAGTGTCATATGCCCTGGTCTTTGGCACCATGTGACTCTGGTTTAGGTGCTGTATCAGCCCTGTTTTTGTTTAGCTTTCAATTATTTGAATTTAACTTATGTATCATGTCTTCTCTATTCACCAATGGGATAGCCTAGAACTTGGCGTCTAGGAAAAAGTTGCAAAATATATAAAACCTTTCTGGAAACAAGGAGTTGTTTTTGCTCAGAAGTCATGCTTTCATGTTTGTGGTTGTGGTGTTGTTATTTATGTTGTATATGGTCATATCTCACCATTGGATTATGGGCCTCTGGTTTCAAGCTATTTCTTGCTCATCACAGTATTTCATTCATGTCTGGCAATGTCCTGCATGTCATGGACTCCATAAAATGCTGATGAATAAATGACAAATTTGAGATAATGAAAAGATGAGATTTGAAATTTAAAAACTCGAGTCCCAGCCCCAGCTGCCACCCTGACTGAGCCACTGTATTCACCCAAGTCTCCTGGAAGGTGGAGTCTGAGGCAAGGATGAAAGTGCTGATACTCTATGTGGAGTTGTAAGGTCAAGGTAGTGAGAATGAGGAAAAGGATGGAAATAAAGTAAGTAAGGTGCAGGGTAATGTCATGTGATACCTCACTACCCTGCCACCCAGGGCTTTACCCTGAGTTGTTAGCAAACATAGCAGCTCACTCCCAGCAGGTGTGCTTGACTCCCTTGGGGTCTTCTCCAGAGGTGTGTGTTATGGGCTGAATTGTGACCCCCCAAAACTTCATAAGTGGAAGCCCCAACCCTGAGTAGCTCTGAATGTAATTACATTTGGAGATGGAGCCTTTAGACAGTCAATTCAGTTGAAAGAAGGCCCTGTTAGTAGGCCTAATCCAATCTGACTGGTATCCTTCCAAGACATTGTATGCAAAAAGGGACTCCGGAGATGCTAGTGCATAAGGAAAGACCATGCGATGACACAGTGAGAAAGCAGCCATCCACATGCCATGGAGAGAGCCCTCAGGAGAGATCAACCATGTCGACACCTTGATCTTGAACTTCCAGCCTCCAGTATTGGGAAGAAATAAACTTCTGTTGTCTAAGCCCCCTATTTTGTGGCATTTTGTTAGGGTGGCTCTAGAAAACTAATACAATTTGGTAGAAAATCTGCACCTCAAAGCTGTACAAAGAGAGGAGAAAGAATGAGAAAGCTGTTTGCTCCCAACTCTCATCTCAGTGGTCAAGATTCATTCCACAGGGAGCAAATGCCCACATGAGCTGGGGCTGCATCCTCTGACATCTAGGTGGCTGCACCCAAAGCCATGACATAGCTCGTTTGTGTGGCATTTCACCCAGGTCTGGAAGTGGAAAGTCACATAGGTGGCATTGACCAACAAAATGAAGGAGGCCGTTGAGAGAATGTGGAAATACGAAAAAGGTTTGGTTCCTATAATCACTTTCCCACTCTGAATTTAAGTTTTCTTATAAGTATAATAATGACAACTTCATAATGTTATTGAAGGCATCAAATAAAATCATGGTGTAAAAGGGTTTTATAAACCATAAGCTATTCATTGGCCACCAACATTATCTAGTATCAGGTAAGCTATTTCTCAGGCTTGCTTCTTGGTTTTAAGAGTCTAAGGCAGCTTGTAGACCCTCAACTGAATTATAATACACTAAATTAGAGCTGATTAGGCCCCAAATGCCTCTAACCTGGATACTCCATTTCAATCTTAAATAATACACTGGTGCTGGATAAGGGTACAACTCTAACCTGACACAGTCCTTGGGTTCAACCTGGTTGGCTTTGAACAGATGCAAAAATTACATCCCTGCTTCCACCAGGGGAATGTAGACATATGAGGATGTACGAGAACAGTAGACCACCTTCCTCTGTGGCTTGCCTTTCTGTCCATCAAGAACAAAGGGGGAGAAAATAGAGTCAGAGAGTAGGATTTGAAAGGAGAAAATAATGATAACAATTCTTTGCATTTCTTAGCACCTATTATGTGCCAGGCACTGTGCCAGGAAATTTGCAACTTATTTGTAAGTCTCACAAAAACTCTTCAGTAAGCATATTATTAGTCATATTTTAAAATAAAGATAACATGGATCATTGAGGTTACATAGCCACTAAAATCATCCAGCTAATAAGTGGTAGAGCCAAGCTTTGAACCCAAGTTTGAAAAAAAGGGAAAGGAGAAAGAGGGAGAGAAGAGTGAAGATTGAAGAGGAGAAAAAGAGGGAGAGGGGAAGGCGTGAGAGAGGAAGGAAGAAGAGATGGAGAGAAGGGAAAGAGGGACAAAAGAAAGAAGGAAAAGGAAAAATGAAACAACCAGATATGGATCTGGATGACAGAGAAAAAAAAGAAGGACCACTTAGTAAATGTGAATCTCCCTCTTGGGAAGAATGTTCAAATGGGAGAAGTGTGCTCTTTACTGGGCCTTGGCTCTCATTCTTATAGAAGAAAGAGACTCTCATTAGAATTTCACTGTCACCAAAATAATCTGATGTTTCAAATTCACTTATGCTCCTTCCCAGGAAAACAAATGTACAAGATCACAATTCTCAAAGGTCTATGCCTTTAGAAAGCAACTGCCCATGTTCCATGGTGCCCAGTGGCTATAAGGATGTCTGGACTCCAGGGGCCTTTGCACTGAGATGTTGTCTAAGTAAAATCAGGGTTTCTGAAGTTTTGGCAGTATAAGATGAGCCCTGAATTTATAGGATAAACTATGAAGACCTGTATTAGGTGTTCACTACAGTGCAAAATTCAAGGTACTTGAATATATGAGGCAACTTTGATTTAGAAGCTACAAATTTAAGGAAAGCTACCCATCTTATATTCTGTGTAACAAGACTTTGTTTTAACAGCAAGAAAGCTTTGCTAGAAAGAATAATAATAATAATAAATGTGGCAAATAGAAAACACAAAACAAAGCAGAAGAAAAAAACACTGGTCAGGCATGGTGGTTCACACCTGTAATCCCAGCACTTTGGGAGGCCAAGGGGGGAGGATTGCTTGAACCCAGGAGTGGGCAACGTAGTGAAATCCTGTTTCTACAAAAAAGACAAACCTGGGCAACATAGTGAAATCCTGTTTCTACAAAAAAGACAAAAAATTAGCTGGGCATGGTGGTGCACTTCTGTAGTCTCAGCTACTGCAGGGGCTGAGGCAGGAGAATCGCTTGAGCTCAAGAGGTCGAGGCTGCAGTGAGCTGAGATCACACCACTACACTCCAGTCTGGGTGACAGAGTGAGATCTTGTCTCAAAAAAAGATAGGTCAGTTCTCACAACAGATCTGAAGAAAGAACTAAGTTCTCCAGTCTGTACACTGAGATAATCATTCTTTTTCTTTGAGAAATTGAGTTACATAATGATTATAAGAAGAGATACCTTACAATATTGGACATTTTTTACTATAAACCATAAAGCTAAAATAAGTCAATGGATGTTCGATGTAAGAATCAGGTTTCTCAATGTTAGAAAGAGAAGTTATACATAAGCAAGAAGTGTAGAACTAATCCTGTGGCACTAGATTAGAATCGGGCATATCAGCATGAACTTATGTTTAGTTTAATATAGATACAGATTTATATGTAGAGATAATTATAGTTATATGTGCATACATGGGTTAGTATACATACTCATATTTTTTAGCTCTGTCCACTGAAAAGTCCTAGAAGCAGTTACACTCCAGTAGCAATAAACACAGCCAGCACCCACATCTTGGTTTCTAAATACCATTTTCCAACAAAAAAGAACCAGAGCTTTTTGAAGAAACGGTTGATTCCTTAATTCCATTAATCTCTACTCCAACATAAAATATAAGTTAAGCCTGGAGCATGTCATAGTGCCAGAAAGCATGGAAGTGCTCAAAAAACAAAAAGATGAGAGCATGTCAAAGAAGCACAGAAGCTAACCTGAAAGAGCTCCCAATAGCCAAAGCTAATATAATCTGAGCAACAAAATAAATAATGTATCTTGGGTCACAGAAGAAATCAAAAGAAAATGTAAAAAATATAAATAAATAAATAATGTAATATTGAATAATAATCCATTTCTAACCTAAAGCATAAAATAAATATATATTAGATCATACCAATACAAATAGATTATGGAATACATTAATAAATGGGGGGAAGAGACAAAGTTTCCTTATGGAAGAATATCACATATATCTTACATATATATTTATGTAAGATACTCCCTATCTGGGAGGTGGAGTTTAACCCTGCCCGCCTCCCAGGGATGGGCTAGATTTAGTAATTCGCTTTGGAAGAATAGAGTAGAGAAAGGGAAAAATAGTAACTCTGTAGTAGATAAGCCTGGAAAACACCACCTTAACAAAGTGACCAATGTTAACGTTACCAGCAATGTCATGCGGATCTCATATGCCCTCTAATATGATGTGAAGAGAGAGGTACATTACCCCTGTGAGGTTCTTCCCAAAACTCGTATCCCAATTCTAATCATGAGAAAAGCAATAGACACACCAAGTCAGGGGAACATTCTGCAGGCTTTCTGGACAGTACTCCTTAAGATTATCAAGATCAGGAAAAACAAGGAAAGACTGAAAAACTGTTACAGATCAGAGGAGGCTAAAGTCATATGACAAATAAATACAATGTGGCACCTTCAACCAGATCCTGCAGCAGAACTGGTTCCTTCGTTTTGCAATCATATCTTGGCAATGTAAGAGATTCACAACAGGGGAAACTCAGTGAGGAATGTACAGGAACTCTCTTTACTTAGTGATGTCTCTGTAAATCCAAAATTCTTCCCCCCAAAAAAATTTATCTTAAAAAATGTAGAACACAGAACATAATAGTCTTTAAAAATGTAGAACACAGAAAAGAAAATTATAGCCTGATCTTACATATCAATAAAATAAAAAAGAGATCAAATAGTAACCTATAAGAAAAAAGAATCCAACACAGAATAAACAATAACAATACATTCATGCATGTATACGTAACACACACACTCATGCATACACACATCACAGCCAAGCAAGGTTTATTGGTAATGTGGGCTGATTTAATAAGAGAAAAGCCTTTAATGTAATTAAAGGTAATCTCATCATCATCTCAACTGATGCAGAAAAATATTTTTTAAATTTGATACCATTAAAAACAACAACCACCTGAGTCTGGGAAGGGTAGTGGGGAGGGGGAGAAAGAAAGGGGTTGGTTAACAGGTATAAAAATATAATTAGAAGAAATCAAATCTACCATTTGGTAGCACAATAAAGTGACTATAGGAAACAATAATTTATTGTATATTTCAAAATAACTAAAAGAGTGGAATTAGAGCATCCCTAACACAAAGAAATGATCAATGTTTGAGGTGGTAGATACTCCAGTTACCTTGATTTTATTGTTACAAGTCATATGCTTGCATCAAAAATCACATGAATCCCATAAATATGTACAATTAGTAGTATTCGTAATAATTTAAAAAGTTAAGCAACAACAACCTGACTGCTAATTCTAGTAAGTTAGAATAGACAGCAATTTTATTAACTGCATAAAATATTTTCTCAAATACTTATAGTGAATATCATGTTTAATGGTAAATTATTCGAAGCAAGAATAAGATAAAAATGCCCACTATTAACATTTTGACTTAATATTTCATTTGAGGTCTTAGCACAAAAAGCAAGAAAAATAAATGATAAAAAAATTTAAGATAAGAAAACTAAACTGTCATTATTTATAAACATTTTGATTGTTCATATAGAAAAGTTAAAACTGTAGTTAAATTATGAAACCTAATAAGATAATTTAGCAAGAAAATAAAGTTGTTATGCAAAAGTGAATTTTATTCCTATATGCTAACAGGAAAAGTTAGAAGATACCATTTTAAAAATATAATTTGTAAAAAGCAACAAACAGCTTTCAAATATGCAAAAGACTTACATAGAATATAAGAATAAATTTCAAATATATAAAAGATTTATAAGGATAAATGTATTAAATATATTGAAGAATAGTAAATAAGACCTAAATAAATGGAAAAATATACCAGATCTGTAGATTGGAAGAACCAGTATCATAAAGACATCAAATGAGAAAGTGATCGCAATTCTAACCAAAATCCTAATAGCTTTTCTCATAGAACACAACTGATTTAAAAATTAAAATGTAATGCAATGGGCAAGGATGAGCCAGGACATGCCTGAGGAAGATCAATTTGGAAGGAAATGCCCTAATTGGTACCAAAACTTAAACTAAAGCTATAATAATTCAGAAAGTATTTTTTTGTTCAGAGATTAATGAGTAAATGAAAGTAATAAGGTAAACAGCTCAGAAATAGACTCTGATCCTCACTTTGCTGTTCGGTGGGGAACAGAGCTGGGAGGATTGTTTTGCCATACAAGAAGAAAAAATTTTAATTTGGATCTTTATCTCATGCCACATACAAAAATCAATTTCATGTGGATTAAAGACTTTATTGTGAAAGACAAAACTAGAAAACATATAGAAGACAGGTTAGGATACTATTATTACAATCTCAGGGTTATATAGAAATAGAGTAACCAAAGGAATAAATGTCGAATACACTGACATGGATTTCACACAGGCAATGTCCAGCCAACATGAAACTGATGAAGTTTACTTTCCTGAAAAATGTTATGAAATTTCATATATATTTAATTTATAATATGTAAAAAGATACCTTAGTGTAATAATTTTAAAATAACTATAAAATAAACACCTAAGTCCCCAAGTCATTCAATTCATGAAACAAGAGGTTGGTACATTCTCTTATTCAAACCCTTCTGTAAATGGTAGATATATTTACACATTATAGTTACACAACGTATTAACCTAAAACACTTTTAATTCTGTAGTGGTTAAATAAAGCTGGCAAGGTTTCTGCCTTCACAGTACAAATTCTTAAAGTTTTCAATAATGACCTCCCCTATAATAGCCAGGATGCGGGCATCAACCACACTCCCACGACTCCACCCCAAAGGCACTGCACTTCCTTCACTGTGGGGTCAGCTATTGCTAGGGTGACCATAAGTCTCATTTGTACAAGACAGTCACAGTGTATTCCCAGAGCCCAGGATTAATCATTAATAATGTCTTCTTTCACTCTCAAAATAATTCCAATCTCCCTAGTTGTTTCAACCTCATATACATGTGCTTCATTTGTTCTGAAGCCATCTGCTAGACCTGGCCAATGCTTCCTTTTGTTAAAATAACACATTTTGCCTTTCTGTCACTTTATGTCTTTTGTTCTCTACCTTTCTACAAGGCCCTCCCTTCCTTGGGACTTCTCATAAGACTATTGATGCACTGTGACTTTACTCTTCCCCTTCGTACAACTTCACAGATGCAATGTCATAAAGAGATGACCTAAAGTAAAGAGAGGCAGAGACCGAAAATAAGGTGAATTCCAAAGGAGGTTGGGTCTTGTTATCCCTGAGCCCCCTTTATGGACTGGCAGCTGAGTTAGAATTTCTTCCTCCAAACCAGAAGTCTATCCTCTGCATATCTAGCCATTGAAAACCACAGCTTGCATATACCATGCTTGGCAATGAACATGCATACACCCTCAGTAGTGGGAAAGAAAGCTAGCCAGCTGTGTAGAGCTGGCAGAGAGAGGTTGATCAAGACCAGATTGTGTCCTCGTTCTTAGCTCCTGCTTCAGCCTTTCACTCTATAGCGCTGTTCCTTTCTTTTTGCACAAGATTTGCTATAATTTTATCCAAAATTAGGAACTTTTCTGCACAAGACATTGAAGAAGTGATTAATATACATAGTAAACTACCCCCCTCCCTTGACTTATTCTTGACTCACTGTTAGGCTAGAGACATGATTGTCAGTAATTTCATATCAACTAAGAGCTACTGCTTTTAAATACACAACTGAGAGCTCTTATTGTTTGTTTGGAATGACCTGAGACCTTTTGTTTATTTCTTATTTTTTGTCTGTATACTGCTCGGGAAAGTTGCTGAAGAGTTATTTTCTGTAAATATAACCCTGTAAATATAATCAAATGATTCTACTTCTAATCAAGGTGTTGGGGACACTTAATAGGCAGTTGTTTATTAATTGAATTGATACTTGCATTTTTTCTCTTTTCTAAGAATTCTTGTTCAAGTCTGTGTTTATGTTTATGTTTAAATACAAGAGGCATTCACTAAGCAAGGACTTTGTCAAAAGACAAATTTAAAGTAATTTAACTCAACATAGGGAGATCACTTTATGATATATTTTTAAGAGCAAGTAAGTTTAGGCAGCAAATTGTGCTAAAAATGAAATACATGTTAGATAAGTTATTAATCTTATATTTAACAAAAGTTTATAGCTGCAGTGAGATAAATCTTAGAATTTGAGGGGGCATTGTTTTTCCAGGCAAAATTGTATCACAGTATACTATGACAATTTTCAATTCACATTTGGATTGTACTGCATCATAATAAAAATCACATATTTTTAGGAAAAAAAAAACAGGGAGGGACTTCATTAATTTCTCCAAGGTGTTTGATGCGTAAATCAATCTCCTTTGAATACCTATCCTGTCACCATTATTTTTTAAAATTTTCTCTCTATGTTTCAACTGGACCGTCTCTGCCAGTTACTGATATGCCAACAGCTTTGTATATTATCTAAGTAGTATCCAATATTAATCTTACATCTTTTACAAAAAGACATCTCACTTTGCAGTTAATTTGGATAGTGTGGTTGGTAGTTTATAATAAATATTTGATATCTAAAAGATAGCAAACAACTGATAGCTACTGAAACAATGGGTAGGAATAGATGTTAGTGTTAAGTGGAGAAGGGTATTTATAGACTAATTTATAAATGATCATTACTGTTTCAAAGACTGTCACTTCCTTTTGGAACCTGATAACTGTAAGACCCAGATAATGTATTCTGGTCTGACAATGAGAAAATTCTACTTACATGATACACAGTTATATTATATATGTGAATTCTACTTAATGAAATTATCTTAGACTGTATATTTCTGATATTTCATTCCTGTAGTTAGGCATTTCCTAGACCTTGAATTTCATCACTTCAAATACATTTTCAATACTGTTCACATTATTGAATTTACCAGAAAGTGTGAGCCAAATTTCTTTTCTTTTCTGAATAGCAGTCCATATGTTATTTAAGACATTTGCTCCATTGTGTTATTTGAGCCAGAGACATAAGTCTTGGGAGAAAAACATAAAATAAATACATTGATGACCTATGTCTTGAATATAACTCTGAGAGCTTCCGAACGGTCCTAAAACCTTACTTTCCTTTCTGGTTAGTAAATTTCTTGGGCTGCATTTTGTTATTATAGTGTCAGTTACTTTGCATCAGAACAAATAAGGCACTATATCAGAGTGGTTAAAAATGTAAACTCTGGAATCAAGTGATTTTGATTAAATTGTGTATCTGAATGCCTCAACTTCCTCATCTCCAAAAGTGAAAACAATAATAATACCTACTTCGAAGGATTGTTGTGAGGATTAAATAAGTCAAGACATACAGAGTACTTAAATAGTGCCTGATACATAGTAAGTGCTTTACAGATACTAGCACTTAGGGCATCTAGTTGCTGTTAAAAGTCTACTGAATCTTTTAATAACCATTTTAGGTGAAGCTAAAAACAAAGATAGTACCCAGATAGCAAATGAGCAGGATTAGCTGTTTCTTCACGTGAGGTTACTCTCAAAATCTCGGGTAGAAATATTAAGAGAGGGCGTGGTTGCAGTAACAGCTTGCTACTTAAGGGCGCCATCTCCAGTCACTGTGTGGCCCCCGTTGACTCCCTTGCTTTTTCTGAATCTTCTCCCTCAGCAAAATAAAGAGCCTGAATTAGTTGACCCTAGTGGTCATTCTTCATTCTGGAATCTCACAGCTTAATCTGCCCCAAAATAGGTAAGATCAAAAGAGTGAAAAAAAATGCTGTTTAGCCAAGGACCTGTACTAAGTAGCTGTAGTGTTCTCCCTGTTCTGTGAGGGGTGTCTTCTCATTTGAGGCCATCCTCAGAAGATTGGAAATGTCTGATCTTTTTTTAATAGTGAGAGTAGTAAAGCCTGTGCTTAGTGATCTGGGTCTCCAGGAGAGCTGAAGTCCTCACTGGTAAAAAATAAATACCCCTACAACAAAGAATATATTTGGAGAACAAACTATAGGAGCAGCCTGCAAAGTCTCTTCTTGCTCTCATCTTAGCCACTTGCAAGGGGGAAAAAAAAACTGTTATCTACTAATTGCCTAATGTGTGCCAACCACTGTGCTAGACATTTAGTAGATATGACAAGAACCATACAAGGTGGAGTTTATTTTTCCTATTTACAAATGTGGAACTTAAGGCTCAAAGAGGGAAAGTGATTTTCCAAGTATACACAACAAGTAAATGGAAGAACCAGAATTTGAATTGCAATCTTTCTGGTTTCTGCTCTTTTCACTCCAGCAGGTTGCCATGGGCTCCACCTTACCTACTCCCATGGCCAATGAGAACAAGACCTGATGGTATGTGACTATCCAACCCCACCAGCTGGTAGGTGGCAGAATGAGTCTGTGGCCCAAAGCCCATTCTCTGAATGCCAAGGACAAGCCTACAGATGCTTGCATATTTCATCTTCACTCTGTGTTCCAAAGCCTGTCTTCCAACTATAAGAAATGCCTAAATTAAATTATAGAATTATTCTTACATTGATCTTAGTCCAGCTCCAATTCTTAAAGATGTGAATTAATTCAATTTGGATGATTTAGAAAAACAATATAATATAGTAGAAAGAACACAGAATTTGGATTCATATCCTGGCCTCCACCACTTACAAACTGGATGAGACTAAGCAAGTCACACAATCTCCTTGAGCTTTCGTTTCCTCATATGTGAAGTGCGGATAATGATGCATGATTCAGAGGTTATTGCCAGGATTAAAGGATAAAATGCATGTAAATTGCCCAATACAATGCTTGATAGATTCTTGGTAACTGCCAATGCCCCTTTTGCACGAATTATCAGCATTTCATCATCCTGACTCTTTTCCTATGTGGAAATTAAGGTCCATAAGGGAGCGAAACTGAGAACACAGAAACAGATCCATTTATATATGGAATTTTCACATATGACAAAGGAGGCATAGAAGAGAAGAGTGAAAAAGCAGAGACACTGGTCTGAAAAAAATATTTTTTTACATGGAAAGATTAAATGGATTGCTACCTCAAACCACACACAAATAGCAAATTTGGATCCAAAGTTAAGAACAAAATTGTAAAATTTTTGGAAGAAAATATAAGAGTAAACACATTGAGCCTTAGCATAGATCAAAATTTCTTAAAAATGATACAACAATGTTAACCCTAAAATAAATTTGATTCATTTGACTGCATTAAAAAGTAAAAATTCTGTTCATGAAAATCCTCCTTTAAATTTTTTTAAGAAAATTAAGAAATTGGAAAGACACTTGTCATGACATATCAGACAAAGGGAAAAAAGTATATAAAGTACTTTTTTTAAAAAATCATAATAAAAAGGACCAAAATCAATTGAAAAATAAAGATATGAGCAGGCATATCAAAGAAGAGGAAAAACCAATAAAAAGATGAAGATACATTGAAATTCATTCTTACTCAAGGAAATGAAATCAAAGCCACAATGATATATCATGTTGTACCCTTCTGATTGACAAAAACTGAGTAGTTAGACAATAAAAAGTGATGGCGAAAATCTGAAACAATGGCTCTCAGACACAGCTAGTAACAATAATGATTTGGGGCTATCTTATAAAGTTTAACTTTTGCATGCTTTATGGTTATGCAATCACATTCTTATACCTAAGGAACATTTTTCACATGTGCCCAGGAGAAATATACGATAATATTTGTAGAAGCACTTTGTGTAATAACAAAAAATTAAAAACAAACTCTATCAGTCAAAGTCCAGTCAAGAGACATAAATCACACAGTAATTTGAACAGAGACTTTTATATATGAATAAAATATTAATTATAATAGGGGATTAGAGTAACAGGCAATTGGTAATTCAGAGGTTAAGAGAACTCTAAAGGATATAAGAATAGAAGATACAAAGTGCAGCCGCTACCCCTAGAACTGAATTAGAGCACTAAAGAAAATAATACACCTAAAAGAGGACCCCTTCCCCAAAGTTAAGATGCAGACTCCACTGGCTCTAAAAATCAGTCTAGCTTTCTTTGTGGCTTATTACAGATATTTCTGCAAAATCATAGTATTATAGAGAATTAATTAAGAATCTTGACTAATGAGCAAATATAAAGTCTCCTTCGAATAGTTAGAGAATGTCTACTTTTTTCAACTATAGTATGGGTCATTTAGAAAAACTGAGCAGGTAGTTGGACACAGTGGCTCATACCTGTAATCTCAGCATTTTAGGGGACCAAGGTGAGAGGATCTCTTGAGGCCAGGAGTTCAAGATCAGCCTGGGCAACAGAGCGAGACCTCGTCTCTACAAAAATAAATAAATAAATAAATAAATATTAGCCACACATGGTGGCATGCACTTGTAGTCCCAGCTACTCAGGAGACTGAGGCAGGAGGATTACTTGAGCCCAAGAGATCAAGGCTGCCATGAGCTATGATCATGCCACTGTCCTCCATCCTGGGTGACAAAGCAAGACCCTATCTCAAAAAAAAAGAAAGAGAGGAGAAAGGAGAGAGAGAAAGAGAGAGAACTGATTAGGTATTAGCAAAGAAAGCCTTAATAAATTAAATTTCAAAAAGAATTATACAGGCCATAACCTTTGAACACAACATAATAAAATTATAAGTTTACAAAATATTTTAGGTTTCCATTTTAAAATTTTAATATAAACACTAAAAAAGTATGTGTTACTGAATAAATCATAATTAATTTTTTAAATATTTAGAACCCAACAATAAGGAAAACAAAATATATCAAAACTTGTGTGAGATATCATATTTTTTAATACAAACCATAAATAATATTAGAAAGGGAGAAGTTCTTAAAATTAAGGAGTCGTGTCCCTCTTAAGAAATAAGAATGAAAGAATAAAACCATGGAGAGCAGAAGCAGAAAATAATAAAATTAAGAGCAGAAATCAACACAATAAATACAAATATATAATTAAAAATATCAAAAACTCAAAAATTGGAAAAAACAAACATGACAAGATCGATCAAGAGAAGAAGATAAAAGGCACAAATTAATAAGAAAAGTGGGGTATAATTTGGGCCATAAAGACAGATAAATAAGACATTAGAAGGGACAAAAAACTAATATAGCAACTATTTGCCTGCAACTTTGAAAACAGGTAAAATGGACAAATATTTTTGAAAAATATAAACAGAACTAACTCAAGAAAAAATAAATTGGGTAGTCTTATAATTATTAGATAAACTAATGAAGCAATTAAAATCTTCCCACAAAGAAAACACCAGAACCAGATGATTTTACATTCAAGTTCTACCAAACTTTGAACAAATATATTCTCTTTTAGACAGCAGAAAAAGAAAGAATGACCCAGTTTCTTCAATGAAGCTAGTATAACCTTAATCCCCAAAACAACCATTCATTTTACCAACATTTGGCAAAATTCACACTCATTCTTTTTTTTTTTTTTTTAATTGAGACGGAGTCTTGCTGTGTCACCCAGGCTGGAGTGCAGTGCTGTGATCTCGACTCACTGCAACCTCCACCTCCCAGGTTCAAGCAATTCTTCTGTCTCAGCCTCCCAAGTAGATGAGATTACAGGTGCCCGCCACTATGCCCAGCTAATTTTTGTACTTTTAGTAGAGACAAGGTTTCACCACGTTGGCCAGGCTGGTCTCAAACACCTGACCTCATGATCTTCCCGCCTTGGCCTCCCAAAGTGCTGGGATTACAGACCTGAGCCACTGTGCCTGGCCTCAACACCTGTTCTTTTTTTTTTTTTTCTTTTGAGACAGAGTCTCACTGTCACCCAGGCTGGAGTGCAGTGGCACAATCTCGGCTCACTGCAGGCTCCGCCCCCCGGGGTTCTTAATAAGACTCTTAGAAAATTTGAAATAAATAAACACAATAAACAATGCACATTAAATATTTAAAGCAAAACTTACCCTAAATGAAAAATTGTTGGAAGAATACTCTTCCAAGTTAGAAATGGAAAAAAAAAATTTATTCTATTGCCACATTTAGACAACAATGTATTGAAGAGTTTTGCTAGGGCAATAAAACCACAAAAAATAAAAAGGTGCATAAAAACTTTTTAAGTTGATAAAAAGCTGTCAATACTTGCAGATGATAATGCTTCTTTACTTACAAAACCAAAAGGACCTACCTGTACATGATTAGAATAATAGGAGAGTTTGCTGGGTGCGGTGGCTCACACCTGTAATCCCAGCACTTTGGGAGGTCAAGGTGGGTGGACCACCTGAAGTCAGGAGATCGAGACCAGCCTGGCCAACATGGTGAAACCCCCATTTCTACTAAAGATACGAAAAGTAGCTGGGCATGGTAGTGGGCACCTGTAATCCCAGCTACTTGGGAGGCTGAGACAGGAGAATCACTTGAACCTGGGAGGTGGAGGTTGCAGTGAGCCAAGATCACGCCACTGCACTCCAGCCTGGGCAACAAAGAGACAGACTGTGTCTCAAAAATAAAGAAAGAAAAGAAAAAAAAAATAGGAGAGTTTGGCAAGGTAACTGGGTGCAAGAGCAATATAAAAATGTCAACTGATGTTCTAAACACAACCTGAAACATAGAAAACACAAAGAAAAGACAATAAATTACAACTGTCAGAAGATGTTTCAGACCTCTATAATTTTTTTAGTTTACTGAGATAGTAAAGAAAATATATATAAATAGAGAAATATATTTATGAGTAGACTATTTACATGCTATCAGTTCTCCCCAATCAATCTATTGATTCAAATTGATTCAATGCAATTTAAATAAAAATTCCACCTAGGGTATTGTTAAATGAATTTTAATAAGATGATTATAAAACATATATGAAAGAGTTAAGGGCTAAAAGTAGTCTAACAAGGATACTTCTGAAAAACAACAAGAATAAGGGACTTGCCTTACCAAAAACCACCTTACTGTGAAGCTATAGTAATTAGATCAGTCGGGTATTGATGCAATGACAGCCACATTGACCGATGGAATAGAATAGAGAGCTCAGAAACAAACAAATGCATGTAAATAACTTTATGATGTCACAGAGGCACCATGTCCTATCAGAATGGAAAATAGAAACTATTGGAGGATATAGGATACATGTACCAAAGTACCCATTACAGCAATGTTCTTGTGGCAAAAACAATTAGAAAAAACCCAAATGCCTATCAAAGGGAGAGTAAATGCAGTGTGATATATTCTCACACTTGTATATTATACAGCAGTTATAAAAGAAATATAGAGAAATGTAACAATATGTATTAATCTTGAAAATGTAAAGTTAAGTAAAAGAAGTAAATCTCAAAGGATTACATACAGTATAATATCCTTTTGGTAAAAATAAAAACAACTAAAGTGAATATGTTTGCATTTACACACAATTATATATAATATGCACATTGTATATAATCTGTATACACAATGGTGTTACATAGAGAGGCAATAAAACTTTATAATAAAGGAAGCAAGTGAACTAACACAGGATCTCAGACATTGATTGCCTTGTGAGAGGGAACAAAGAGGCAGAAGGATAGGTTGGTTATAGTCAGGGTCTTAGCTTTTGTTTTAGATGGTGTTTTCAAGAATACTTGCTGCATTATTAAAAATAATTAGGCTGGGAGCAGTGGCTCACGCCTGTAATCCCAGTATTTTGGGAGGCCAAGGTGGGTGGATCATGAGGTCAGGAGATTGAGACCATCCTGGCTAAAATGGTGAAACCCTGTCTCTACTAAAAATACAAAAAATTAGCTGGGTGTGGTGGCGGGCACCTGTAGTCCCAGCTACTCGGAAGGCTGAAGCAGGAGAATGGCGTGAACCCAGGAGGTGGAGCTTGCAGTGAGCCGAGATAGTGCCACTGGACTCCAGCCTGGGCAACAGAGTGAGACTCCGTCTCAAAAAAAAAGAAAAAGAAAAAAAGAAAATAATAATTAAGGATAAGTAAATAAAAGTCACCAATAATTGACCAACAATTAGTGTATATCAGGATTATAATTAATCCAAGTCTATGCAACCTGAGATCCAATAAAATAAAACAATAAAATAAAGGGTAGACCATTGTAGAAATACGAGGCCATATTAGTAGTACTAATCCTGTTGCAATTTTTCTTTAGAGACTTCCTTGGTCCCAGGGTCAGGATGGAGTGCCATGGTTATTTTCTTGTGTCCCCATCTAGTTCTTGTGGAAGAATTTTCAACTGGAAAGTGAGCCATTCCTCTGGCCAAAGCAACAGTAACATCAGCTCCTCAGACTTCACAAGATGACAGAGCCCCATTCATTCCCAGATGTGGGCTCCACATTGATCCTATTATTTTCCAGGCCTTGGGGTCACTTTCCAGCCCTTCTCTTGACCCAGGAACTTCTTATCATTCCCCTTCATCAAGTCAGTTAAACATCTCTGCATGTCAGTTGCACCTGTGTTGGTCACTGGTTTTGTTTCAAGTGGTTCATTCCATGAATGGAGGACTCAGTTTCCCCAGCCATCACAACTTAATGAAAATGGCAAATGAGTTAAACTGGCTAGATATCACTCAAGAACAAAATTGATGGCCATGGTCTGACTTACCAGTTGTTCCCCTTTCAGTCAGTGAAGTCCATGTGTATTAGTTTGTTCCCACACTGCTATAAAGACTACCTGAGACTGGGTAATTTGTTGAGAAAAAAGGTTTAATTGACTCACAGTTCTGCAGACTGTTCAAAAGTCTTCAGGAAACTTACAATCATGGCAGAAGGGTGAAAGGATGTCCTACCATGGTGGAGCAGAAGAAAGAGAGCAAAGGGGGAAGTGCTATGCACTTTAAAAAAAACAAATCTTATGAAAACTCACTCACTATCATGAGAATAGCAAGAGGGAAATCTGCCCCCATGATCCAATCATCTCACACCAGCTTCCTCCCCCAACATTGGGAATTACAATTTGACATGAGATTTGGGTGGGGACACAAAGGCAAGCCATATTACTCAGGCTCTGGCCCCTCTCAAATCTCATATTCTTCTCACATTTCAAAATATAATCATGCCTTCCCAACAGACCCTCAAAGTCTTAACTCATTCTAGCATTAACTCAAAAGTCCAAGTCCAAAGTCTCATCTGAGACAAGGTAAGCTCCTTCTGCCTATGAATTTGTAAAGTCACAAACAAGTTAGTTACTTCGAAGACACAATGAGGGCACAGGCATTGGGTAAATGCCCCCATTCCAAAAGGGAGCAACTGGCTAAAACAAAGGGACTACAGGCTCTATACCAGTCCAAAACCCAGCAGGGCAGTCATTAAATCTTAAAGTTAAAAAATAATTTCCTTTAACTCCATGTCATGCATCCAGGCCACACCGATGCAAGGGGTGGGTTCCCAATGCCTTGAGCTGCTCCACCCCTGTGGCTCTGCAGGGTAAACCCCTGTAGCTGCTTTCGTGGGCTGATGTTGAGTGCCTGTAGCTTTTCCAGGTGCATAGTGCAAGCTGTCAATGGATCTGCCATTCTGGGGTCTGGAGGACAGTGGCTCTTTTCTCACAGCCATACTAGGCAGTGCCCCAGCGGGGACTCTGTGTGGGGGCTCCAACCCCACATTTCCCCTCCACATTGCCCTAGTAGATGTTCATGAAGGCTCTGCCCCTGCAGCAGACTTCTGCCTGGACATCCAGGTATTTCCATACATTCTCTGAAATCTAGGCAGAGGCTCCCAAACCTCAACTCATGCCTTCTGCATACCTGCAGGCCCAACACTACATGAAAGCCACCAAGGCTTGGAGCTTACAGCCTCTGAAGCAGTGAACTGAGCTGTACCTTGGCCCCTTTTAGCCACAGCTGGAAGTGGAGTGGCTGGAATGCAGGGCACCATGTCCAGAGGCTGCACAGGGCAGCAGGACTTTGGGCCTGGCCCATGAGGCCATTTTCCCCTCCTAGGCCTCCAGGCCTGTGATGGGAGGGGCTGCCTCCAAGGTCCCTGAAATGACCTAGAGGCATTTTCCCCATTGTCTTGGCTATGAACATTTGGCTCTTCTTCATTTATGCATTATGCTTCATGTCTGCAGCCTTGAATTCCTCCTGAGAACATTTTTGTTGTTGTTGTTGGTATTCTTATCACATGGTCAGGCTGCAAATTTTCCAAATATAAGTTCTAGTTTCAGGTAATTTATTTGTTTATGCAAATGAGCTTAGGCTTTTAGATGCAGCCAAGTCACATCTCGAACACTTTGCTGCTTACAAATTTATTCTGCCAAATACCCTAAATTATCTCTCTCGTGTTTAAAGTTCCACAGATCTCTAGAGCAGGGCACAACACCACCAGTCTCTTTGCTAAAGCATAGCAAGAGTGACCCCTTTACTCCAATTCCCAGTAAGTTCCTCATCTCCATTTGAGACCATCTCATGCTGGACTTCGCCGTCTATATCACTATGGCATTTTGGTCACAAACATTTGACAAGTCTCTAGGAAGTTCCAAACTTTCCCTCATCTTCCTGTCTTTTTTCTGAGCCCTCCAAACTGTTCCAACCTCTGCCCATTACCCAGTTCCAAAACCACTTTCATATTTTCAGGTATCTTTATAGCAATGCCCTGCTTCTCTAGTACCAATATTCTATATAGTCCATTCTCACTGGAAGCATGACTGAAAGGTCTCAGGAAACTTACAATCATGGCAGAAGGGTGAAGGGGAACCAAGCATGTCTTACCATAGCAGAGCAGGAGAGACAGAGCAAGGCAGAAAGTGCTACACATTTTTAAACAACCAGATCTCATGAGAACTCACTCATCGTCATGAGAACAGCAAGAGGAAAATCTGCCCCCATGACCCAATCACCTCCCACCATGTCCCTCCCCCAACATTTGGAATTACTATTCGACATGAGATTTGGGTGGAAACACAGACCCAAATCATATCACCACATAATCTTGCCTTGGTGTAGAAGACACCATATGCAATGAATGTTCAGATTAGAAAAGGGGCCAGACTAGGAAAACCTCCCATGCATTGATCATTTTATTTCCTTACTTTTATTATAGCTTGCCCTTCCTTCCCTACCTCCAGAGGTATGATTTTGAAAACTAAATCCAAAGAAAGCCAAAAGCTATTGGTGGCTCCCACAGATGGCTGTTTCTCAAAGGGTTTACAAAACCTGACTGATTATCAGAGCCGTCTGAGGAGGGCTGTCAATGCAGAACCGTGGTTCTCAAAGGGGTGGTCCCTGGACCAGCAGTATCAGCAACACCTGGGAGCTTGTTATGAATGCAGATTCTCAGATGACACCTCAGACTCCCTGAATCAGAAACTCTGGGATTGGGTCCAGCCATCTGCAGTTTTATAGATGATTTTAAAGGAAGGTAAAATTTGAGAGACCCTGAGAGCATCTCAGGTCCTGCTACTGAAGAGTTGGGAGGTCTATAGGGGCCCAAGTTTCAGAATGTTAACAAGATCCCCCTAGTAGATGCTAAAGACTACCAGATGGCCTCAAGAGCCTGAAGCCATTTGTCTTTCTTTCTAGGAATGTAAATGACAAAGACACCACTAACTGAGGAGGATCTCTCCTCCTACCCTGCTCTATTTTCTGTCTTGTTGATCTCACTCTGGACTCAAGGCAGTTGAATCTGTTCCCCAAAAGTCTATTTCCCTGTGATGTTCTGGTCTTAACAGAGGATTGCACATAGTTTCTTGGTGGAAAAAAATGAATTGAATTTCTGCTTTTTCAGCCTAAATTATATATTCTTTTTAGATATCATTTTCCAATTATCAAAAACAAACTTTGCACAACTGTTCCAGATTTCTCACTTTGTCGGCAGGGGTTTCATGAAGATTTTTATAAAAGCTTTGAGAATCATTAAGGCCATAGCAACCTGGTCCAGGGAATACAACTTGGGGTTGGCCACAGGCTAAGTGAGCCCTGGTGCACAAGTAGAGATCAAGGTTCCTTTGAGTAAGACTGCTTGCCTCAAACCCACATCCCATGTCCCTGCCCTGTCTGTCTTAGTCCTGAAAGCTACAGAAACAACACTACATCTTCAGACTAAGATTTGGTCTTTTGGTCTTAGAACTCTCCCTACAACAACCCCTCTGCCTTTTCTTTTTTTACTGTAGTAAAATATACATAACGTAAAATTTATCATTTTATTTATTTATTTATTTATTTTGACACATGGTCTCACTATTTGCCCAGGCTGGAGTGCAGTAGTGTGATCTCAGCTCACTGCAGCCTCGACCTCCCTCGACTCAGGTGATCCTCCC
Source organism: Hylobates moloch (assembly GCF_009828535.3). Taxonomy (NCBI): domain Eukaryota; kingdom Metazoa; phylum Chordata; class Mammalia; order Primates; family Hylobatidae; genus Hylobates; species Hylobates moloch. Next base: position 15,902,748 of record NW_026652288.1, on the reverse strand, counting down.
ATCTTACCCTTCCAAGTAGCTGGGACTGTGGGCATCTGCCACCATGCCTGGATAATTTTTGTATTTCTTGCAGATGGGGTTTCACTATGTTGACCAGTTGGTCTCAAACTCCTGGGCTCAAATGATCTGCCCTCCTAAATTTACCATTTTAGCCAGTTTTAAGTGTACAGTTCAATGGCATTAAGCACGTTCATATTGTTATGCAACCATCCCAACCATCTATCTTCAGAATTTTTTTATCTCAAATTGACATTCTGGACCCATTCAACACTCATTACCCCCTCCTCCCAGCTCCTGGTAAGTCCTAGTTTACTTTCCTTCTATATGAACTTGACTATTCTGGACATCTTTTATAAGTAGAATTATACACGCCAGGTGCAGTATCTCATGCCTGTAATCCCAGAACTTTGGGAGGCCTAGGCAGGTGAATCACTTGAAGTCAGGAGTTCAAGACCCACCTGGCCAATATGGTAAAACCCTGTCTCAGCTAAAAATACAAAAAGTAGCTGGGCATGGTGGCAGCCACCTGTAATCCCAGCTACTTGAGAGGTTGAGGCAGGAGAATCACTTGAGCCAGGGAGGCGAAGGTTGCAGTGAGCAAAGATCGTGCTATTACATTCCAGCCTAGGAGACAGTGTGAGACCCGGCCCCCGCCAAAAAAAAAATTTATCATGCAATGTTTGCCCTTATGTGTTTGGCTTACTTCACTCATTTAGCATAATGTTCTTAAGGCTGATAGAAGCTGTAGCATGTATCAGAATTTTGTTCTTTCTTAAGGCTGAAAAATATTCCATGGCATATATATATACCACATTTTGTAATCCTTTTATTTTGATAGACATATGAGTTATTTTCACTTTTCATCTATTGTAAATAATGCTGCTATGCACATGGATGTAAAAGTATCTGTTCTGCTACCTTCTTTCAGTTCTTTGGAGGTATATATGTAGAAGTGGGACTTCTGAATCATGTGGTAATTCTACGTTAATATTTTGAGGAACTGCTAGACTATTTTCCACAGTGCTGCACCATTTCACATTCCTGCCAGCAAGCCACAAAGGTTCCAATTTGTCCACATCCATGTCCACATCCATTTTGGGAGCATTTGTAAAAGGTATTTATTTCCTGGCAACAACTTAAGGAAGAAACAGTGTCTTGCTCATGTCTGTCATGCTAGCAATGGGCGCAGAGCCTCATACAGAGCAAGTTGAGTGTATGTTTTGCAGATTGACATGGATGGAGGGAGATCACATCCATTTAGTCTTTCTTTCATTAAATCCCTAGAAATCCCCGCCTGTGGGACCTCCCTACTTTTTGTATTTAAATTTCTCTTAAACAATTTAAACTTAGTAATTTAAACTTCTCTTAAACTACACATCACATTTTACTTTACTCAATTTTCAGAGTCATGGGACTTACATCTCATTTTTCTCTAAGACTATGAGTCTCTTAAGGGGAGAATCTGAAGATAGGCTCTCCTTGAGCTGTTTACATCTTTCCCATTCTACATAACCGAAGTCTTCTTTCCCCAGAATAGCTTTTTTAACCACTGCACTCAGAGAACTTTTGCCCCACTGAGTAATAGTTTTTACTTAATTGGCCTGATCATTGACAGCCTCAATCAACATCAAATGACTCAATGAATCAAAAACTAAAGGAATAAATGAGCAAACAAATAACCCATTTAACATAAATTATTCTCTAAGTTAACACAAGTTACTGACTACCCACCATGTGCTAGGTGCTTGGGAATATCAGAGGAATAACACACCATCCTTGCCCTTCAGAAAAACATCTAATATTTATTTATCTCATTAATAGGAGGCTGTGTAGGTAACCATGAGATTGCAAAGAGACCAGACAGTGTCCCAAATAAGGGAATAAGATGCAACATATATAAAAGTCTTCATGGAGTAGATACTTTTTAAGCTGAATCTTTAAAAAGTAGAGTTTTCCAAATATACAAAGCAGAGACTTTGCATTCTAAGCAAAAGGAATGGGAGGAGGAAAATACAGAACCATAAAATAGACTGACCTTGTTAGAAGCCTACAAGTGGGGCAGCCTTGTTGAAGTGCAGAGGCAGAGAGTGAAAAGAATGTGTGGCAAGCTGTGACTTCCTTATCCAGACACATCTCATCCGGCTGATACACATACCCATATTCCTGTCACGTTGATCACTGTGTTCACCAAACATGCAATGTTTGCCCCTGCCTCTGTTTGTGTCAACCCCACCTTCCTACTTCGAATGCTTGTCCTCACTTCCTTTTCCTGGATTCATGAGTATCTAGTTTTGTGACCCACAAACCTAGATATGGTTTGATGAGTCAACTAATTATTCAGGACAGAGAGTGATCACTGAGAAAAAGAGGAGAATAAAAGTCAAAACAGATTCTGAAGATTACGGAAACTACTTTGGTTTGCTCTAGGTTTGAATTATCAGTGTTATGACTAGAGATTCATACAATGCTGAAGAGACAAAGAAATAATTCTAATACTTCCATTCAAGATAGTAGACTGAGCATATACACTACCTTCAGCTCCTTCCAGAAACTCCAGTAATATGTCAATAAATTGATTTTTTTACAAGAACAAGAACAATCGGTGAAAAGGACAATTGCAACAAAATTTTGACAGCTATGGAACAGGAGGACCAGTGGATTAGTGACTTGGCTAAGTCCAGAAAGCTGTATCCTGAGCCAGTGATGGAGAAAGCTTCCAGAAACAGAAGAAATCTCAAAAGGTTCTGGAATTTTTGGCTCTATATACATCTAAAAGTGGATATACAGGTGAAGTTAAAAACAAGAGAATCAATTAAAATTATATTTGATGCTGTAAAACCCTAGATTTCTTCCTTCACTTCGGTAGAAGAATAAAAACTTATTCTCTGTTGATTGCAAAACAGAGGCTCCCTTGGCATATGAAGAGAAGTATAGCTGAGAAGAAGAGAAAGTTGAACCCCCACCCCTAACCCTACCATCATTCAGCTCTCTTCTCTCACTCAGCCTCAGAAAGGGGAGCCACACTTACAAAGCTTAGCAGGAGTTTGGAAGAGTGTCCTTTGGGGAAGCTGACCAGCCCAAGAGTAAACCTAGAGGCACTGACATGAAGGGTTCCTGCAACATAAAACTCAACAAGAGTTGCACTCTAAGAGCAACCCGAGTTGATAAGCCTTATGCTCCCCATACAAACACCAACAGCTACCAATGAACATTTTGGTGCCCCATTCTTAAAAAGAAATGGAGAGCTCAGTGTCACTACTGTCTTGTACATTTCAGCTTTGATAAACTTTCAACATTTTGATCAGCTGTAGCCTCCTTCTGGCCTGATCAGATTTGCATAGCAAAGAAATATTTAAGCCATCAACTAGTCAGTACATACAGGCAAAGTGTCAATGTGATGAAATCAGTAGGCAGAAGCCATTTTTGCATTTGAGGTCACCGTTAAGACCCTCAGTATCTTTTTTTTTTTTTGACACAGAGTCTCACTGTCACCAGGCTGGAGTCCAGTGGCACGATCTTGGCTCACTGTAACATCCACTTCCCGGATTCAAGCAATTCTCCTGCCTCAGCCTCCCAAGTAGCTGAGACTACAGGCACGCATCACCACCCCCAGCTGATTTTTGTATTTTTAGTGGGGGTGGGGTTTCACCTTGTTGGCCAGGATGGTCTCTATCTCTTGACCTCAAGTGATCCACCCGCCTCAGCCTCCCAAAGTGCTGGGATTACAGGAGTGAGCCACCGCGCCTGGTCAACCCTCTGTATCTTGATGAGAATGGTGGTCTGAGAAGCCATAGAGCTGTGGTCTAGAAGCTGTGCTTTTGTGCAATCTCTAAAACAATATTTAATCTTTTTTATTTTAAAAAAATGTTTATTGCTACATAGTATTTTAAATATTTATGGGGTACATGTGATATTTTGTTAGATAGAATGCATGCATAGTGATCAGGTCAGGGTATTAGTGTATGCATTACATTGATTATTTATAATTTCTAGATGTTGGGAACATATCAAGTTCTCTCTTCTAAGAGCTACTTGAACTATACAATGCATTGTTGTTAACTATAGACACCCTATTCTGCTATTAAACATTAGAACTTTTACCTTCTATCTGTCTGTATGTTTGTGCCCATTGGCCAACCTCTCTTCATTCCCCCGCTCACCCACACACCATTTGCAGCTTCTGGTATTTATCATTCTATTCTCTACCTTCATGAGATCAAGTTTTCTAGCTCCCACATGTGAGTGATAATGTGTGAAATTTGTCTTTCTATGTCTGGCTTATTCCACTTACCACAATAACCTCCAGTTCCTGTAAACGACAGGATTTCATTCTTTGTTATGCCCAAATAATATTTCATTGGATATATATGTCAAATTTTCTTTAGTAATTCATCCATTGATGGACATTCAGTTTGATTCATATTTTTGTTATTGTGAATAGTCCTACAATAAACATGCAAGTGCAGATATCCCTTTGATATGCTGATTTATTTTCCTTTGGAAGCCCCAGTAGCGGTATTGCTGCATCATTTGGTAGTTCTATTTTTAGTTGTTGAGAAATCTCTATTTTGTTTTCCATAATGGTTGTACTAATTTATATTCCCACCAACAGTGCATAGGAGATCCCTTTTCTCTGTATCCTCATCAAAATCTGTAATTTTTTTTCTTATTAGTAATAGCCATTCTAACCAGAGTAAGATGATTTCTCATTGTGGTTTTGATTTGCATTTCCCTGATAATTATGTTGAGAATTATTTCATGTACATGTTAGCCATTTGTATGTCTTCTTTTGAAAAATGTCTATTAATGTCCTTTGCCCACTTTTTAATGGAATTACTTGTTTCTATACTATTGAGTGGTATATGTATTCTGGATATTAGTCTCTTGTTAGGTGAATGATTTGCAGATATTTTCTCCCATTCAACAAGTTTTTCATCATTCTACTGATTGTTTTCTTTGTTGCAAAGAAGCCTTCTAATTTAACATACTTCCGTTTGCCTATTTTTGTTTTTATTGTCTGTGCTTTCAAGGTCTTAGTCATAAAATCTTTGCCTAAACCATTGTCCTGAACTGTTTTCTCTATGTTCTCTTCTAGTAGTTTTGTAGTTTCAGATCTTACTTTTAAGTCTTTAATCCATCTTTAGTTGATTTTTGTTTATAGTGAGAGATAGGGATCCAGTCTCATTCTTCTGCATATGGACATTCAATTTTTCCAGAGCTATTATTGAAGAGTGTGTCTTTTCCCCAGTATATGTTCTTGATACCTTTATCAAAAAGTAGTCGGCTATAGATGCATGGAATTATTTCTGGATTCTCTATTGTGTCCATTGATCTGTGTGTCTGTTTGTATACCAATACCATTCTGTTTTGCCTTGTAGTATATTTTGGATAGTGTGATGCCTCCAGATTTGTTCTCTCTTGTTCAGAATTGCTTTGGCTATTTGAGCACTTTTTTTATTCCATACATATTTTGGGATTTTTTTTCTATTTCATGTAAAAAATGACATTGGTATTTTGATAGGAATTCCACTGAATCTGTAGATTGCTTTGGGCAGTATGGCCATTTTAATAATATTAATTCTTCTGATACATGAGCAGGGAATGTCTTTTTATTTGTTTATGTCCTCTACAATTTCTTTCATTCACGTTTTGTTATTTTTCATGTAGAGATCTTTTATGCCTTTCGTTAAATTTATTCCTAGGCATTTTATTTTATTTTTGTAGCTATTGGAAATGGGATTGCCCTTGGCATTCCTTTCTCAGTTCAGTATGAATGTACAGAAATGCTACTGATTTTTGTATGTTGATTTGTATCCTGCAAGTTTGCTGAATTTATTTATCAGACCTAAGAGTTGTTTGGTGGAGTATTTAGTTTTTTTCTAGTTATAGGGTCATATCATCAACAAAGAGGTACAATTTGATTGCTTTTCCAATTTGGATGCCTTGCCTTTTATTTCTTTCTCTTGACTGATTGCTCTGGCTAGGACTTCCAGTACTATGTTGACTAGGAGTCACAAAAGTGGGCCATCCAGTATGATGTTTTGTTAGCTTTGGATTTGCCATATATGGCCTTTTTATTTTGAGGTATTTACCTTCTATGCCCCATTTGTTTACAGTTTTTATCGTAAAGCGATGTTGAATTTTATCAAATACTTTTTCTACATCTTTTGAGATGGTCATATGATTTTTGTCCTTCATTCTGTTGATGTGATGTTTCACATTTATTTATTTCCCTATGTTGAACCATCCTTGCAACCCTGGGGAAAATTCCACTTGATCATGGCATATATATATATATATATTTTTTTTTTTTTGATGTGCTGTTGGATTCAGTGTGCTCAATTCTTGAAAATTGTTGCATCTATGTTCATTAGGGATAATGGCCTGCAGTTTTTTTCTTGTCATTGCATTCCTGTCTGGTTTGGGTATTAGGGTAATGGTGGTCTTATAGAACGAGTAACAGGGAGAATTACGTCCTCTTTCATTTTTTAGAATAGTTTGAGGAAAATTCGTATTATTTCTTTTTTGAAAATTTGGTGGGATTTAGCAGCTAAGTCATCTGGTTCTACACTTTAATTTTGGGGGAGACTTTTTATTACAGATTCAATCTCATTATTTGTTATTGGTCTGTTCAGATTTCCTATTTCTTCCTAATTCAATCTTGGTAGATTGTATGTATCCAGGACTTTATCTATTTCCTTTAGGTTTTCTAGGTTGTGCACACACATTTGTTTGTGACAGTCTCTGACCATCATTTGTATTTCTGTGGTATCATTGCAATGTATCTGTTTTTATTTCTGATTTTGTTTATTTGGGTCTTTTCTCTCTTTTGGCTAGTCTAGCAAGTGGTTTATCAGCTTTGTTTATATTTTTAAGAAGGCAACTTTCTGTTTTGTTGACCCTTTAGATTGTTTTATAGTCGCTATTTCTTTAAGTTCTGCTCTGATCTTTTTGTTGTTGTTGTTCCTTCTATTAATTTTGGGTTTGGTATCTTCTTGCTTTTCTAGGCCCTTCGTGCATTATTGATGGTTTATTTACTTGAAATATTTCGACTTTTTTTATGTTGGCATTTATTGCTATAAACTTCTTTCTTGGGATTGTTTTTGCTATATCCCACACATTTTGATATGTTGTGTTGTGGCTTTCATTTGTTTCAAAAAAGGTTTTCAACATTGGTGCAAAAGTAATTGCAGTTTCGAACTGTGAATTTTAAATCATTATAACTAGGCTCAAACACATCTTTATTAAAGAAAGTGGGAACCATTACAATCAACACATTTTTGCAAACAATAAATAAGTTTGTTCCTTCCTGTAGCATAAAAATCCATGCTTCAGTAAACTATCTCAAGGACAAAAAACCAAACACCGCATGTTCTCACTCATAGGTGGGAATTGAACAATGAGAACTCATGGACACAGGAAGGGGAACATCACACTCCGGGGACTGTTGTGGGGTTGGGGGAGGGGGAAGGGACAGCATTAGGAGATATACCTAATGCTAAATGACGAGTTAATGGGTGCAGGAAATCAACATGGCACATGGATACATATGTAACAAACCTGCACATTGTGCACATGTACCCTAAAACCTAAAGTATAATTTAAAAAATAATAATAATAAAATAAAATTTATAAGTATTTTTCTAAGACAAAAATTTTAAAATCAAAAAAAAAAAATCCATGCTTCATGATCCAATGAACTCTTGGGAAGCATTTTCTGCATCCTGCTGCTTGTGGAAACATTTTATTCGCAAAAAGTCATTAAGATGCTTGAAGAAGGGGTAGTTGATTGGTGAGAGGTCAGGGGAATATGGCAGATGAGGCAAAACTTTGTAGCCTAATTTGTTCAACTTTTGAAGCATTGGTTGTGCAACGTGTTGTCAAGTGTTGTTGTGGAGAGTTAGACCATTTCTGTTGACCAATGCAGGCTGCAGGCATTGCAATTTTCAGTGCATCTCATTGATTTGCTGAGCATACTTCTCAGCTCTAATGGTTTCACTGGGATTCAGAAAACTGTAGTGGATCAGACTGGCAGCAGACCACCAAACAGGGACCATTACTTTTTTTGGTGCAAATTTGGCTTTAGGAAGTGTTTTGGAGCTTCTTCTCAGTCTAACCACTGAGTTGGTCATAGTTGGTTAATGTATAAAAGCCACTTTTCATCACACATCACAATCCGATCAAGAAATGGTTCATTGTTGTTGCACAGAATGAGAAGACAGAGCTTCAAAATAAAGATTTTTTAAATCTTCAGTCAGTTCATGAGGCAACAATTTATGGAGTTTTCTCACCTTTCAAATTTGCTTCAAATGCCAAATGACCATAGGTTGGTTGATGTTGAGTTCTTCAGCAACTTCTCGTGTAGTTGTAAGACGATTATCTTCTACGATTGCTCTCAATTGGTCATTGTCAACTTCCAGTGGCTGTCACTATGTTTTTCATCTTCAAGTCTCTCATCTCCTTTGAAAAATGTCTCAAACCACTACTGCACTGTATTTCATTAGCAGATACCGGGCAAAATATATTGTTAATGTTGTGAGTTGTCTCCGCTGCTTTACAACCCATTTTGAACTCGAATAAGAAAATCATTTAAATTTACTTTTTGCCTAACATTATTTCCAGGGTTTAAAATAAACATAAAATAAACAGCAAGTAATAAGTCACTAGCAAAAAAACATAAAGCAAGAAGTGGCCATTAAAATGATGTCTAATACAACCACACTTATTTAAGAATGTATTCCAATATCAAATAGCAAATTCCAACAATGCAAAAATTGCAATTACTTTTGCACTCACCTAATACATCCTCCTTAGTTTACTTCTTAACCCAATGGTCATTCAAAAGCATGTTGTTTAATTTCTATGTATTTGTACATTTTCTAAAGTTCCTTTTGTATTGATTTTCAGTTTCATTCCATTGTAGTCTCAGAAGATACTTGGTATGACTTTGAGTTTTTAAAATTTTGTTAAGACTTGTGTTCTAACATACGGTCTATTCTGGAGAATGTTTTGTGTGTTGATGAGAATATGTATTCTGTAGCCATTGAATGAAATGTTATGTAAATGTCTTTTAGATCCATTTGGTCTAATGTGCAGTTTAAATATGAAGTTTGTTGAATTTTTGTCTAGATGATCTGCCTAATACTGAAAGTGGGATGGCAAAGTCCTCAACTATTATTGTATTAGAGTCTATCTCTCCCTTTGGATCTAATAATATTTGTTTCACATATCTGAGCACTCTGATGTTGGGTGCATCTATGTTTAGAACTGTTATATCCTTTTGCTCAATTCATCCTTTTATCATTATTTAATGACCTTCTTTATCTCTTTTTACTGCTTTTTGATTTAAAGTCTGTTTTATCTGATAAAAATATAGCTACTCCTACTCACCTTTAGTCTCCATTTGAATGGAATATCATTATCTATCCCTTAATTTTCAATACATATGTGTCTTTACAGGTGAGATGAGTTTCTTGTAGATAACATATAGTTGGGTCATGTTTTTTAATCCATTTAATCAGTCTATATCTTTTAAGTGCAAAGTTTAATCAGTTTACATTCATGGTTATTACTGATATGTGAGGGCTTATTTCTGTCATTTTATTAAGTTATTTCTGGTTATTTTGTATATCTTTTGTTCCTCTCTCTTTCTCTCATATTGTTTATCATTGTGGTTTGGTAGTGTTCTGTAGTGGTAGCATTTTAGTTTTTTCTCTTACTTGTTTATGAGCTTGCTCTGCCAGTGATTTTTATATTTTCATGTCTTCATGATGGTAGTTATTGTTCTTTCACTTCCAAGTGTAGCACTCAATTAAGTATTTCTGGTAAGGTCAGTCTAGTGGTAATGATTTTCCTCAGCTTTTGCTTAGAGAATAAAAAAAATATTTATCTTTCCCTTATAAAAGATAACTGTGCTGAGTATAGTATCCTGAGTTGCCAGGGTTTTTTTCTTTTTTTCAGCACTTTTAATATATCATCCCATCCTCTGCTGCCTGTAAGGTTTCTGCTGAGATACCTGCTGTTAGTCTCATGGGGGTTCCTTTATAAGTTACTAGGGGCTTTTCTTTTGCTGTTTGTAAAAATTTACTTTGTCTTTGACTTGGTAGTTTGACCATAATGTGCCATGGAGGAGATTTTTTTGAACTGTATTTATTTGAGAATCTTTGTGCCTCCTGTATCCGGATGTCTAATTTTTAAATAAACTTGGGAAGTTTTCATCTATTATTTCATTAAATACGTTTTCTTACCCTTTCATTTTCTTTTTGCCGTCTGAGCCAAAAATTCAAATATGTGGTCATTTTATGGTGTCCCACATATCAGTGTAAGCTTTGCTCATTCTTATGTACTCATTTTTATCTGACTGAGTTTTGCAAAAAACCTATCTTCTAGTTCTAAGATTCTTTCTTCTGCTTGATCTAGTCTATTGTTGCAGCTCTTGAAAGTATTTTGTATTTAAATTAATGAATTTTTCAGGTACAGAATTTCTATTTGGTTATTTTTTATAATATCTATCTCTTTGGTAAATTTCTCATTCATATCATGAATTACTTTTCTGACTTTTTTGTATTGTTTTTCAGATTTCATAAATTTCTTTTTGATTGTGATCTGTTGCTAGAGAATTCTTGTGTTCCTTTGGAGGTGTCATAGTTCCTTGCTTTTTTATGTTTCCTGTGTTCTTATGTTGATATCTGCACATCTAGCGTAACAGTCTCTCCTTCTAATTTTTTAATTTGATTTTTTGGGGAAGGACATTTTCCTGAAGATCTATCTGTGGTGTTGGTTGAGTTTGGTACTTTGGCTTTGATTCTGGGATTGTGCAGTAGTGTAGTCTCTGTATGATTTCTTTGGCTAAAAGCAGCATCAGTGGTACCTGTGATTTCCTCAGTGGCTTAGGGTGCAGTTGTTAGTGGAGGCAGTGGTGAAGTTTGGCTGGGGACTGAGACACCATGTGGGCCACTCTTCAGGCCCCAGTGATGGCAGCAGCAGGCTGAGCATGCCTATCCTCAGGCACCAGGGTGGTGTATGCTGGCATGTGTTAGCCAGTCCAGGCAGGCTGATTATTGGCCTTCCCAGTGGCTTGCTCAGGTGCCAGGAATGACAGTGGTGGGCTGGGCAGGTGGGTTATTGAGCCCCTGGGCAGCAGGTGTGGCATGGGCAATCACAGTAGCAGTGGTGGGACAATCTTTGGGACCCAAGAGATCCCTGCTGTTTTTGATGATGGCTACAATGGGCTGGATGGGCCAGTCCCCAGGTCTGCAGATGGCACATGCAGATGAGTGGCAGCTGTGATAGTAGTGGCAGGTTCAGGGGGTCCAACCTCAAATACCAGAAGGACTGCTCAGGTGTCAACAGTGGTAGGATAGATTGGGTAATAGCCACGCCCCTGGATGGTGTGCTCAGGTACTCAAGTTTCAGTCTTTGAGGATGAACCTCCTACAGTCATGTGTTGCTTAACAACAGGAATATGTTCTGATAAATGCATCGTTAGATGATTTCATTGTTGTGCAAACATCACACACAAACCTAGGATGGTGTAGCCTACTATGAACCTAGGCTATGTGGTATAGCCTATTTCTCCAGGCTACAAGCCTGGAAAGCGTGTTATTGTACTGAGTACTGTAGGCAATTATAATATTATGGTAATTATTTGTGTACCTAAACATGTCTAAACATGGGAAAGGTACAGTAAAATATAGCACAAAAGGTTTTTTTTAATGGTACACCTGTATAGGGCGCTTACCACGAATAGAGTTTGCAGGACTGAAAGTTGGTCTGAGTGAATCAATGAGTGAGTGGTGAGTGAACGTGAGGGCCTAAGATATTACTGTATAGACTTTATAAACATGGTACACTTAGGCTACACTAAATTTATGAGAAAAATAAAGTAATTGCACAATGACTTGGTGGGAACAGGGAATAAGAATTTTTCAGCTCTATTATAATCTTATGGGACCACCATTATATAAGTGGTCCATCATTGACAGAAATATCCTCATGTGGTGCATGACTATCATTTGCAAAGCAACTGATAACTGTTGGAAGATAGCAAGTGGAGAGAACTGTTTTCCAAACTGCCCCTTACCCATCACAGTCAGCCCCTAACACAGGCCCCCACTAATTCCTTTGAGCCTGTTGACAGCAGACTCCTTAATGCTTGTGTCTATCTCTGGCATCCATTGTGCGCTCTCTCCTAACATACTTACAACTCCATGGCAAGGTGAGATCAGATCTGTCCAGAGGAGATTAGTAAAGCAGACAGGAGGACAGGTTAATCTGCCCCTGACCTCTTATCCCACTCCCACCACCCAGACCCCACCCCCTAGTTTGCTCTTGGGTGTGCAGAGGTGCTCTCTCCTCTTCCCCTCTGTTGTGCTTTCCCCAAATGACCAAGCAGACCTATTTCATCAATATTGAAAATCAAGCAAGTTGCACTCTACAGATGCCGTCTCTGGCTGGGGATCTTTCTCTGATGAAGTTTGGTGTGGCTGCCAAGTATGGAGAGTGCAGAAGAGGCCACAGATACTGTTTCATGAGCCCAACAAGACCTAATCTTTTGAACAGTGTGTTGCAGCACCAGAGAAGCTTTAGGTACATAATGAGATTCTCTCTGCCTGGCTTCTTGAAAATCCCAAGCATAAGTATTGCAAGTCAGCCGGGTTCTGTAGGAAGAGTATGGGTTAGAAGGTAGGAAGCCTGGGCCCCGCCTGGCACCAGGGATGACAAGAACCATTCCCTTTAGATTTTAGTTTCCTCATCTATGGCATCCCATGCCTAGATGCATCTTTAAGGCTCCACTCCTTTCAGCATCCTGTGTTTCTAAGAAGGGCTTTTGAGAAAATTGAGATGTACACTGGGAATGGCCACCAGGAAGGCAGGCCAGAAGGTGTTTGCCTGATGACCCTTTGGTAATTGGCAACAATTTATTTCTCCTTTTATACTTTCCAAGAATTCTAATGGACCATCAAGTATCAAATCAGGACCATTGGAACGTCTCTAAATGAGTTATCTTTAATCTTCCTCCATTCTTAAGTCTTGTTCAGCTGAAATTGCATCCTACTCTGTGGTTTGTAGAAAAAGTCCACGGTGGTTTTTGTCTCCTGGTTTCAATTTAGGGTCCACTCTCCTCTAATCACTAGATGCCAGTGTGTTTTCTAATAATTCCTGTTTTGCCAGTTTCTGAGTTAACAGACTTCCTCTGCCGCTGGGTCTGCAGCTCTGTCCTGCCAGCGGCAGCTGAGACACTTCAGCCTTAATTATGAGATATCTTTCTAAGCCCTGGATGAAGCCAAAATAACAATTAGCTTCATGTAAATATTGAGCCATGACATTTCCTTCTCGTGTTCTGGAGAAGGTATAAGCTTGTCCTGGTAAAATGTCTGGGCATATACAAAATTTCATTCCTGCGGATGGTTGAATCCTGAATCCTAACCAGGGTTCCTCAAAGAGCGTTCCCTGCGAGTCTTGTGGAGATGTGCAGGGTCACTTTGGGGGCTGCTTCCCCCATGCCACATGTGGGGAGAGAACTACCACCACCACATGTGCACTTTGTGGTGGTGGTAGTTCTCTGGGTCAGCACCACCCCCGCTGCCCATATGCCTAGTGATACTTTGCAATACTGGCTGCCCTACAGTCTGTGGCTATGTCTATTGGGACAGTTTGCTGTGGGATCCTCAGGCTCAGTTTCATCTTGGGGATCTGCTGCCCTCCAAGTGAATCACACTGTTTGTTTATTTTGTTTGTCTATTTGTTTGTTTGTTTTGGTAATGCAAATACCCAGGCCATTTCCTGAATTGGTCTTTGGGCTTAATTCAATACACTCAGAAGCAATTGCCTGGGCTATCTAGATTAATATGATTGTGTACCCAGAGCCTTCTACTCAAAACAATCTGCTTAATGTCTGAGTTTTAAGAGTTAACTCCTAACACTGCTGACAGCCTGGCTCTCTGCTGTATCAGTGTGCTCTGCACAGAGATGCGGCCACACAAAGCCACGCTGCTTATTGCTGAGAAAATCCTAAGTCATTCAGTACCAGGGTTCCTAGCCCAAATCTCCAAGACTATAGGGGCCAAATCAGGAAAAAATATTCTCAACTCTGGATAATATCCCTGAAAGCCAGTATAAGCATTACTTTATTTTATAGGATCTTATCCCTACAGAAAACAGGGAAAAAACCAGCAAGAAATACAGTGCCCCAGGCTGGATCCTCTGGAAGCAGATACTGAGAGGGAGTTTGGAGAGCAAGACGTTTATTAGGGATCAATGCCTGTGAAGGAGGATTGGGCAGAGGGAGAAGTTTAACCGTAATGCAGGCCCAGAAAAGCCTCCACTATCCAGTAGAGGCTCTCTGGAGAGTGTATGATCCCTCACAGCTTCCCATGTTGGAGAGAAATGGCTGGGCTTTTGTGCCCCTCTTGCCTTGTACAGGCACCTGATACAGGCCACCTCCAAATCAGGCACCTGTACTGACACCTTACATGAAGTATCAGTCTCTGCAGCTGCAGGAGACTTTAAAATAGCTAAAGGTTGTCCGTTGACCTTGGTCCTTATGAGTGGCAATGAGTCTTTTCTTTTCTTTTCTTTTCTTTTTTTTTTTTTGAGATGGAGTCTTTCTCTGTCCCCCAGGCTGGAGTGCAGTGGCGCGATCTCTGCTCACTGCAAGCTCCGCCTCCCAGGTTCACGCCATTCTCCTGCCTCAGCCTCCCGAGTAGCTGGCACTACAGGCACCCGCCAACACGCCTGGCTAGTTTTTTGTATTTTTAGTAAAGACGGGGTTTCACCGTGTTAGCCAGGATGGTCTCGATCTCCTGACCTCGTGATCCGCCCGCCTCGGCCTCCCAAGGTGCTGGGATTACAGGCCTGAGCCACCACGCCCGGCCACGAGTCTTTTCTTGAAGGAGCTGGGTGGCACATCCGTATGCCTATCTCTGGGAGGGTTATGAAAAAAGTTTATAGCACTGATAGTCACTGCTCCTGATCTGTAACTCGTGGTTCCACTAAAGCCTCTGTTGGATGTCCAAGGATGGGTTGCAGCAAATCTTCCCTCTCCCTCAGAAAAAGCATTCAAGACCGATGTAGGAGGTGGACCAGATAATGCTGCCACCCCAGATTGTGTCTCTGGTGGGCATCTGACATCTGCAAGAATGGAAACCTGGAGTGCTGTTCAGCCCCCTGGGCCTCTGGCCAGTTCCAGAACAAGGAACTTGGAGCATTTCCTCCCAGCACTAGGCTGGATGCATCTCTTAGTTCAGCTCAAGTCTCTTTGCACCTAACAGCCACTACTGCAGTGATGGAATAAGGAGGTGAACTTCTCTGCTTTCGTTAGATGTGACTCTTACTGTAAAATGTGGTTAGAAATGAGCATATGGGCCAAGCGCGGTGGCTCACGCCTGTAATCCCAGCACTTTGGGAGGCAGAGGCAGGCGGATCAGGAGGTCAGGAGATCGAGACCATCCTGGCTAACACGGTGAAACCCCGTCTCTACTAAAAATACAAAAAATTAGCCGGGCATGGTGGCAGGTGCCTGTAGTCCCAGCTACTTGGGGGGCTGAGGCAGGAGAATGGCATGAACCCAGGAGGCAGAGCTTGCAGTGAGCCGAGATCACACCACTGCACTCCAGCCTGGGGGACAGAGCAAGACTCGGTCAAAAAAAAAAAAAGAAATGAGCACTGAGCACATGTTCGATATCTATGAGGAGGCATTGCGTGGTATGAAATGGATGACATTTGCTTTCCTTAGACTTCTGCAAAAGTGTTTATTTTTACAAAAGGAGTTTGTCAAACTGCAAATTAGCATGCACGTATCCCTTCCCCTTCTCTGCTCCCATCTGGCTTACGCACAGAAATTACACTTCTTCTCAGTTTGCCCAAACTGTTAGCACACAATTCAGCTCCCATTTGCTTGGTGTCAATTTAATATTGCATTAATTAGACAATTAAGGAGGGGCCAAAAAAGATTCTCAGCTAAAGTACTCTAAGTGGGAGTCAGGTTGATTAGAAATTGTCTTTTTTTAAATTTTAAAATAGTTTGGTTTTGCCTTAGCACAGAAATGTTAGTTGATTAAAGTCTTAGAAGCTACTAATGAATTGACTCAATGAGATTAAGGTATTTCCTTGGAATCAGTACTCCAAGAAAAGCATCTGACCCTCCCCACAGTTACTGTGTGCCACCTTGGAAAAAAAGAATAACTCGTAGCTTTGTTTATAACATGCAAACAGCCAGAAGAAAAGTAAAAGATTTAGTCTGATGGATGAGGCTACAGCTCTCCTTAGTTCCAGCTCAATTGCATTGGATTGTAGTCAAGATCCAGAGAAATCTGTAAGTGCAGTACAGGGGTCAGGACGCTAGGCTCCAGCTCCAGCATTCTGTAGCTGTAAAATCGGGAGCTGATTGTTTTTCTCTCAGTCTCAATTTCTGCACCTGGGAAGGTGGTGGTGATTATATCAACTGTGCAGGATCATCACCAGGATCTAAAACAGAGGTTAGGTCACACTGACATGGAATATTCAGACAAAATTGCACTATCTGAAAATGGCATGGAACTTTATAAACCTAGGCAACAGGGTCTTGTCTTTCTGTTTTTATTAAAATTCGGCAAACTAGGCACTATTCTATTTAGAAATGATTATGAAACTATCCCGTGTGTTCAGGTACTCTCATAGTATCATGAAATGTTCCCCCTGGAACAAGACTTAAAGCCAGTCTACTCTAATAGCTTCATTTGTGAAATGCTGAAAGAATGGAAGGGGCTTAGAAATACACATGTGGCATGTTGAGACACTACCCCAGGCCTGTGGCTCACCCACAGGGCTCCGGACACTATGCCGGACCTTTCCCAAACCTGATCGTGCTCAGGCAAACCTCGCTAAAAGGAGCTTTGCTCTGGAAACGTTTTCATGGAGATGTCATGAGATTACCTAAAGTGAATTATACCTATATGTGTGTGTGTGTATGTGTGTGTATATATGTATGTGTGTGTACTTTTGTGTATGTGTATCTCTCTGTCTGTGTGTGTATATCTGTGTATGTATGTATGCGTACATGTCTCTCTCTCTGTGTCTGCGTGTGTATATCTGTGTGTGTATATGTGTGTATATGTCTCCCTCTCCATGTGTATCTCTCTCTGTGTCTCTGTGTGTGTATGTGTGTGTATATATATCTCTATGTCTCTGTATGTCTATGTGTCTATATATATATGTATAAAATGTTTCTCTGTGTGTTTGTGTATATATATATATTTCTGTGTGTATGTGTCTCTCTCTGTGCGTGAGTGTATGTGTGTATGTGAGTGTATGAGTGTGTGTGTGTGTATGTGTCTATCTCTATCTCTGTGTGTGTGTGTATGTATATCTCTATCTCTGTGTGCGTGTGTATATATATCTCTGTGTGTGTGTATGTGTGTGTATATATACACACACATATATATATATATCTGTGTCTGTGTGTGTCTATCAAATTGAAGGACCTTCTGGACTGGATTTGGGTCAGGGCTCCCTGCCTGAGTCTGTCTACCAGTGGATATTTGGCCTTCTCTGGCTTGCCCTCAAACTAAGGTCTGTCGAGATTTCAAAGAAAAACTTAACGAAGTTCAAGTCTGCTCTCCAGCCCTGGGTTTTCAACAGAGCTGAGTTGAGGGCTTTTCTAGTGAGAGCTGACCTCAGTCTTCTATCTTAACACCAGTTCATTACCCTGGTTGAGCCTGGAATGTGGGCAGGTGCATGGCTTGCTGTATGTGCTTATGGCCAGGGAGCAGCCCACCTTGGGATAGCAGAGTGGAAACGGGGTCTGAAACAGAAACCACGTTCATTCAGTCAGGTGGAGGCAGGCAGGCATGGCATCTATCAGAGGGTCCCTGGTAGGAATAACAAACTTGCTTTTCCACTTCAAATTCTCACACTTAAAACTGAGAACATCAGCTCTTTCCTTTCTCTGTTATAGAGACACTAATGATATGAAAACACACTGGAGAGAAAATGGTACCTGAGCTGCGCCACTCTAGCCTATAGCAGGAGCATGCAGAGTATGTTTTGAATCAATGAATAAGTAAATGAATTCCCTAAATGCGTAATAATCAAGCCATGATTACATTTATAAATTGAAAAGGGAAATTTAAGACCAAGAATGAATTGAATCAAGTTGTATTGTTTCAAATTTTAATGTTTTAACTTAAATGTCTGAAGGGGGTCTTACCAGGGCCCAGCATTGACTATGTAACTGCAGAAAGTCAAAAACTGATTTGGAAATTACATGTGTTTGGCATTCATTACATATTTGATACTTCCTACTAACTCACAATGGTCCCTGTAGGAACCCTCAAGAGTCCCATGGAGTAGGAATTTTGCTGCCTTCTTCATCAATCACAAGAGATCAGTTAGAAACTTTGTGTATCTGTAAAACCAATGCACAGGAGCACCCACATTCAGTCCACGCATGGCCTGGAGTTTCCTGCGTTTGCATCTGCATCCTGTGGCAGGTCTGGGTGCATGGGATTTGCTCTGAGAGTCCTGCCAAGCCCTGGCAGGTGGTCAAGCCCTCGTGGATGCTGGAATCTCTTCGCTAAGTGGCCCGCACTCCTCTCCCACTGCCCCCACCATATGCATCCTAGAGAAACAGAACCACTTTCCCTTTCCAGACCCAAGCATCATCAAGCCTGTTGCCCATGAATCTGGGCAAATCTAATCCCATTCTATATAAACATAGATAAGTAAAGTCCCAGCCTTCTTTTCCCAAAGACAGACATTGAGGTATATGCAGAATACCACCATCCCAGGGGTCAGAAGTCCCGGCTGGTGGACCCAGCGCTTCCACTAGCTCCCAGAAGGACATTGGGCAAGTCACTTTCCCTTTCTGGGCTTGATGGCCCAGGCTGTAAAAAAGAGAGGTGCTCTGAAAGGGTTACACTCTGGGATGCAGAGATGGGGGTGGGGGAGCACATTCCTGGGGAGTGACACAATTCCAAACACGGAGATCAAAGGAGCCCCAAGGAGGGAGGCCCCAACCAGGAGCTTGCAGGCCTGCGTCTGGGGGTCGGTAATTAGCTCCTGCAGCCACCTTCCTCTCCCGTGGGCGGGTGGGCGAGCACTGTGGGCCCTGAGACAGGTCCTTCCTAAAGCAGAAGGAGGTGGGTGGGGGCCAGGGGGAGGGAAGAGAGAGCCCACCAGGAACTGTGACATCTGTATTGAACTTTCTGTTAGACAGATGCAAAGTTTAAACATTTTAACAAAAAGCAGTCCACTCCGGGCTTTCTCGGCACCAGTGTGAGAACTGCACTGTGCGGATACCTCTTAAAGTATTTGATGAGAGACTAAAAGGCTGACAGGCTAACACTTCACTTCCTTCCAATTAGGGGCCTTTAACATCAAAGGCCCAGGCCCCACTCAGCCGGGCTTACTTGAATGAATTAGGGAAGAGAATGAGTCCAGGAGTTGCTTCGTTCTCTCCCTCGCAGAGACGTGGGGCTCTAGGGGTTTTAATAAGATGTTTGAGGTCAAAAGGGTCAGGTCTCTGACTGGGAGCACCGGGAAACTGCCAGAGTGTTTCAATATGTGTGGTGTTTGTCATGCAATCAGGCTCTCCAAAGCCTCCCCTTGTGGGGCCCTATCTTTCGGGGACCCTTCCGGAGATGGAGCACTCAGGCAGGCAGGCAGGAGGGGCCCCCAGGTCCCACTCTGGTGAGTGTTCGAGGCCTGGGTGCAGGAGGAGCTAGGCCTGTGGGTCTACCTTTATCCTGAAAGCTCCAGTCTAAGATCTGGGAGGTGAGGTGCTGAGAAGCAGCCATATTAGGTGGCCTTGCATTCGCTTTAGAGGTTTATTGTGGAGACACAGGCTTCAAGAAGGCGAGAGGGATTCTTAGCCACTGAGCTGGCCCTCAGCGTCAGTCAGAGAGCGAATGCAATTCCGTGGGCCATCAGGGCCAGGAGACAACAAGAGCATTTCTTTTGATTTCACTTAACTTTATTATTACAAAAGGCCCGAATCTCCTCCACAGCAGCCCCTGCCAATGGTTTTCACCTCCTGCCTGCACATTTCAGCATCTGGCAGGCAGCTCACGGTCCTCAAAGAGTCTACGCCTTCCATAGTGAGCAGCTCCCTGTGTCAGGAGTCACAAGATGCCTTCCTGCAATGCCCATCGATCACACTTTGTCTTGCTTTATGCATCTGTCTCTGGACCTAGGTAGACATGGGTTCAAAACCTGGATCCACTGAAGCGTTTGCTTCCCTGGCCTAAAAACTTAGGCATGTGACTTCATCTTTACACTTTTGCTTCCTCCTTGGCAAAATGTGACTTTAGCATTGTCTTTTGAGAGCGAGAAAACAGTGAAAACAGTAAAATACCCATCAGAGAATCTTGTACATAGTAGGGACTTAATGAAAGGCATGTATTTATGTCCTGTTCACGGCTCATGAGGCTTCCCTTTTCCCAGCTTAACGTCCCTCACTCCTGACCCCTACTTCACTGCAGGGTGAGGAAGGCCTGGTGCAGGCCACAAAGGGAGTAGCCTCTGGCCTCAGGCAGCAGAGTGACAATAGAGACCTTCCATAGTGACGGCAGGTGAGCTGGTTCCAAGATGTTCAAGTGAAGTTGAGTAAAATGGGGAAGCATTTAGTAGGGAGGGAACAACAGCAACACAGAGGAAGAGCCTGAAATGCACAAAAGATGTGCAGAGGACAGCGGGGGACGGGGCTTGTCCAACCCTCCAACCCACAGCCCAAGGGGCCTAGGACGGCTTTAAACACGGCCCAGTACAAATCTGTAAACTTTCTTAAAACATTATGAGATGTTTTTGCGATTTTTTTTTTTTTTAGATCATCAGCTATCATTAGTGTTAGTGTATTTTTTGTGTGGCCCAGGACAATTCTTCTTCCAATGTGGCCCAGGGAAGCCAAAAATTGGACACCTCTGGTCCAGATCATTGGAGAAAGGAAGGAGAGAAGGCCCTCAGCCAGGCCAGCACTCCTGAGGAAAGAGCTCTGTGCGCCATGCTAAGGCACTTCAGGAGTATCCACTGTATCCCAGAACTGGGCTTTTGCCATCAACATGAGATCACTTTTGATCCTCAAAACAAAGCCAAAAAGTATGGTTAGCCCCATAGTTTAGATGCAGATACTGAGGCTAAGAGCATTTCAGTGACTTGTCCCAGTCCCAGTAAATGGTGCAATTCTCTAGAACCTGTTTCCTAACGTCAAATCCAGATTCATTAAATGATTCATGACCTTGCTGAAAATACAAAAGCAATATAAACAGACAATAAAAAATGGAGATGGGACTGCTCAGGGTGGGCTGGGCTGTGAAGGAAAAGCTTCCTGGAAAGGTGGGCCATGCATGCAGTCTTCTGCACACGGGGCTCTCCTGGCTCTTTAAAATCATCCACCTACCATCCAGGTCTAAGGAGCAACAGCTAGTTATGGGACATGAGTTCAGATTTTGCCTCAGAAATATGCAAGGGGTCAGGCAAATCATGAAAATTATTATTGTGTGAGTGTCAAAAAACAGAAGTGGGTATGCTGTATGGACTAACATTAATTAGGCACCTACTGTTTGCTAGGAGTTTTTTAAAAAGCTCTGTGGGCCGGGCACGGTGGCTTATGCCTGTAACCCCAGCACTTTGGGAGGCTGAGGCAGGTGGATCACTTGAAGTCAGGAGTTCGAGACCAGCCTGGCCAACATAGTGAAACCCCATTTCTATTAAAAATATAAAAACCTGCCAGGCCTGGTGGCAGGCACCTGTAATCCCAGCTACTCGGGAGGCTGAGGCAGGAGATTTGCTTGAACCCCGGAAGCAGAGGTTGCAGTGAGCCGAGATCGCTCCACTGCACTCCAGCCTGGGCAACAGAGAGAGACTCCATCTCAAAAACTAATAATAATAAATAAAATAAAATAAAAAGTTTTCTGTGTTCGTTTTGATTCAGCCCTGGATGGTTGACATCTTAGTCTCCAATGAGGAAACTGAACGGACAAAAGGTTAAGTCCCCTGTCCAAAGTCAAAGCTTTGGTCTAAAACATGGGTCTCTTTGGTCCCAATGGAGGACTCTTTCCACCCATTTATTTCACTCCTGAACTAAGAAGCTGTGCTTTGTCTGGGATCACATCACATGGACCTTGTGTCCAGTGACCTCACAGCTCCAAAGTCACAGACAGGAAACAAAGTGATATCACCTGTGCTTCCACTTCCCGGCGCAGAAGCCAAGTGCCAGGCACCAGCCCACTTGGCCACTCTGATTTCCTATTTATCCTCTGAATGAAAAGATCCTGAGGACATATCCAGGAACCCTATTGTATTTCACCATTAATTAGCTGGGTCATTATTTTTAAAGCCCTGTTAATATTCCCCTGTGGCAAAGTCAGCTTTAACCCACGACATTTACATACAAATTATAAGGCATCTCTACACCTTAGTCACTTCCACTAGGAAGAGCTACTGTGATCATTTTGCTCCTTCCTCTTTGTAGCAGCAACAAAAGAGAACTCCAAGCAGAATGCATGGAGCATGTACTATTTCCAGGACTCCTGGGTCCATGGGGAACCAGGGTCTGGGACCCCCAAAGAGCTGTAGGTGTAATTGAGGTGACAATGATCAGAACAAAAGCAGAAAACAGAAGAGTAAATGTAGTAAGTGCTTTTCTGTGTTAGATATACACACTCTAGCAGTTTCTCAGTATTGCGTGAAACCATGACTGTTGCAATAAGCTAGAGCTTTCCTCTCAGGGGACTCATTACACTGGAACAATCAGACACCAACATGAGAGCTGGTTTCCTTATTTTCTGCAGTAAACATAAAGCACTGCAATGATATTATCACATCACCAAGCATCAAGATGTGGTCAGCTCTCCCTTTTCTTTTTCTTGGCCTTTATAGCAGCATCCACTGAGCTAGACTCAGTATCTATGCAACATGAATAGAGCAAAGATTACAAATTCAGTAGATAAGGACATCATAAAGTCAGAAGAGAAAAAAAGTGGTTTATGTATAAATTATACATGTTATATGTAACTTGTTATTTATGTTTATTATGAGCCTCAGTTCCTAATGGGGAAAAAAAAAAAAGAGAAGCTGTTTTTATTTGGTAAGTCACTGTGTGGAGGGACTCAGAGAATTAGCAATACAGATGGGCTTCCTGTTGGCATTGGGGCTTGGGCCTTGAAGGTGAGGCAGGATTCTCTAGGACATGAGCAGTGGGAAGGGCGAAGGAAGAGGGGGTCACACCCTGGACAGAATGAGGTGACATGTGGAGCAGTGAGACCTGGCCGAAGTTCTCAGCAAGGGGAGCGTCTGGAGAGAGAAGCGGTGATCGGATGGTGGCCTGTCCTGAGTGTCAGGCTGCACGAGAGCCACCTGGCTTCTAAGGGTGTATCTAGGAGCACCCCCAAAGGTGATTTTATGAGAACCTGAAATCCTGTGTGCAGTACCAAAGCCAGAGAGCCCTGCTCCCTGAGAGAGACCACTGAATACACTTCCCTCCAACCAAAGCACTGTTCCTGCTGGACCCCAGTACACCTCGGGTGCCAGTCACTCGAGGCTGTGCGCGCTGCTCTCACCACCTGGGACGCCCCCTGTGCCTTTTGGCTTACCCCAAACCCAATCAGCTTGTAAAATTTGGTTCACTTCATTGCCTCTCCACTCTCCAAGCCTCCACTTTTCATCCGTAAAATGAGAGGAATGACCTCCCTGTTCTCTGTGGGAAAGGACTGTTCCCTACAGGAGGGAAAATGGCCTGTGCACTGGAAAGCACTATCTTCAGGGAGGAGCAACACTGAGGAAAGAGCCAGAAAGGCCCAGACAGTCCCCTTTTCAGAGTAGCCTGGGAGAGTGGAATGAGCCCTTGGAGCTGCACTGTCACCATCTGGCACAGGGGACACTGAGGCCTATGCCCAAGAGCCGTCGGGAAGTCGAGCACAGCACAGTGGACGGAAGGACTCAGCTTCCTTCCATGCCAGAGGCAGCAGCCTCTCTGTTGCCATCATTATCTTTTTTCTTTTCCCTTCCTTTACTCTGAGAACAGAGCTGAGCCCTGTCTCCATTTCCCCTAGCCCAGATGGTGATCTCATTGTTTTATAGATTACAGAGCTGGTCCTTGGAGAGCAGCAGCTCCCAATTTTTCCCCAACTGTGGGTGCTGACACATGATTCACTAGGATGTTGGGTAATTACAACATTTTACTGAGTCTCTGTCCCCTCCCCACCCCCCATCCCAGGTGGATGTGCTGGCCTCTATGGCAACCATCAAACAGCAAGCTCATAAAGCCAGCCCATCTTCCAGGGAGCAGGGCAGCTTCAGGGGCCATATTGCAAATGTTTGACCCCAGGTACCTCCAGGTCATGGGGATTTATTAGTTGGAATCTGCAGTTCAGCAGATGACATTTTAAAAGGCGTTTTATTGCTCGTGACCTGTGTGCATTGCAGGGTAATTGTGAGGCTTTGTGTCTGCAGCAACTGTCCAAACTGAAACGCCCCCATCGTGTTGCAGGCATGCTTGATCTGCACAGGAAATCCAGGTGAGGCCACCCTGCCCTAGTCCTCAGTGCCAGTGTCCAAAATGTCAGACTCCCCTCCACCCTGAGCTGGGTCTTAATGCCCAGCCCAGGGACAGGGCTTTCTTGCAGAAAACGTGGCTAGAAGGAGATTCTCATCAAATCTTCCCAAAGGCCAGATGTGAGGGGACTTAACCAAAGTCAGGCAGCTCATATATGATAAAACTCACAGGGGAACCCAGGGATGGCCTTATCATCATTTCTCTTCTCCAGCTACAGCTGCAAAATCTTTCCATTTTGCTCTTTGCTTTAAAAGCAATGATCCAGAGGGCATGACTCGAAGGGTAAGTCCTGGCTTAGCATTAGCAGTGACCCTAGTGCAGAAAGTGGCCTGGAGGCCAGGCTATTAGGGAAGATGCAGAGGGAATCTGTCTCTATATGGGGGACAGACTGACTGGGTGATCTGTGGCCTCTCAAAGCAGCAGGGCACATTGTACACAGCAGCACAGCCTGTCTGCTGGCCCAGCAGCTCCCTTTGCCCATTCCCCTGGTTAATTTCTGGCAGTCCTTGGAAAATGAGCATGGGAGCCTCTTCCTGTCGACCACACAGTCAGACTCAGAGGCTATCCTCCAGGCCCTTGAGTTTCCCTGGATCGTGGCATCATCCCTTGTATTACAATTATCTACACCGTCTTCTGATCCTGCCCCTGACTATGATCATCTGCGGGCAGAGATCAGGAATGATTCACTCTTTGCTACCCAAGACCTCCTCTATGTGTGGCTCATCCCCTGGTGGGATTTATAGCAAATGTTCATTCTATGGTGGTTGTATTGAGTTGAGCTCCAAATACGCCACCCTCAGGGGACTATGTCTCTTCCCTGGTGTGTTCCTCTAGCAAGTAATAGAAGTGTTGAAGAAGATGCTTCCAACCCAAAGACATGCACTAAGGCATGTGATCTGAATCCTGCAAGGCTTGGCCCATTCTTGTTTTCAGATTAAGATGATAAAAATCTCTCTCTCACACACACACACACACACACACACATATACACACACACACTGCTATTTTGTCAAGAAGTCTCCTTGGGAGCAGACATGTGAACTCCTTCATTGGCTTCTCATTCAAGATCAATGAAACACATAGTTTAGCCCAAAGAGGTAAAGATCTTCTCTCAAGGCTGCCAGCCATTCCCTTTTCCCTGAGCCAACTCAATCTTGGCTCAGTTCAACAGACTCTTATTGAGTGTCTACTCTGAGCCAGCAACTGATTGAGACACTCAGATGACAAAATAAAGAAGGTAAAATGCCTACTTTCAGAAGTCTGTCTACCAGAACCAAAGAATAAGAAATCAGATCATTAGGGTGTAAAAGAATGTTTGCTGTATGGAAAGGGGCCCACCAGTATACAAAAGCACCGAGGTTGGGCTGTGAGCTTGGGTGATCGTGGAGTCATCTTGCACTGGAGGTGATGCCTGGACTGTATATCAGAATAAATAGAAGTGGTTTTGTGAAGGAGAGCTCAGAAGGGCATCATAGGCAGTGTAGTGGTATGGAGGTATGTACAGGGAACTTCTTACTGTTCCATGTTGCTGGAGTAAAGCGTTTAAATTAGGGAGAGGAAGATTTAGAAAAATAGGCAGAAACTCCATCACAGAGTCTTGTATGCCAACCTAGGAAGAGTCACCACTGTGCTACAGGAAATAGGGAGACATTACAGGACTTCGAATATGGCAGTGAAGACTTAAGTGCCACCTGTAATCCCAGCACTTTGGGAGGCCGAGATGGGCAGATGACTTGAGCCCAGGAGTTTGACATCAGCCTGGGCATCATGCTGAAACTTCATTTCTACAAAAAATACAAAAAGTAGGCAGGCATAGTGGTGTGCCTGTAGTCCTAGCTACTAGGAAGGCTGAGGTGGAAGGATCACCTCAGGCTGCAGTGAGTCGTGATTGCACCACTGCACTTCAGCTTAGGTCACAGAGTGAGACCCTGTCTCAAAAATAAATAAATAAATAAAAAATAAAAAACTTACTTTCCCTGAAAGATCCCTTTGGTGGTCATGGAAAGGGTAGATTGCAGTCAGAGTTGGTGGAGGAAGGGGGATCATTTATGGGACAGTTGTAACATACCAGAGGGAAGATAGTGAGGTCTGAATTGAGCAATGGAGATGGAGTAGAGAGAAACAGAAGGCTCTTGGGCTATTCAGGGGATTTAGGACAATCAGGCTTAGGCATGCAGTTAAGCGTGCAGAACCTGGTCTTCCTCCCCAGTAAAGCTTCCTCCCTGATAAAGCTCCCTGATAAAGGACAGGCTCCTGTCCTGTGGAGCATTCAAGGCCTGTAGGTGGGCACACATGATTTGCACAAGCCAGTTGGAAATATGCCAGGTGGAGCCCTGTCCCTTGGACTGACTGGGCAGAACTCAGGGCATCAAGAATGAAGGGAAAGCAGCCAACATCTTGGGAGAAGAACTGCAGGATCATAAAGACCACATGTGCTGGCCTGTCAAGTTACTGACTCTATAACTCCCCGGCTCTCTAAAGGGGCACTGTGGTTAGGGGCACGGCAGGGTTCATTTAATTGGTAGCCTTTGAAATGTTTTTGCTCCCCAATCTTCATAAAAAGGAAATGAGGGCTGTGGTGGGTGGACGAGGTGTTGAGCTGTTCTGGCTACAAGGAAAGAGATCAGGCCTTTGATAAGCCGGGGAAATAATCGGTAGCACATGTCCACGACACACTGCCTGATTCACACAGGACCCCAGGAATGCTAAGGGAAGTGGTGAGGAGAGGCGAGGGATGGAAGACATTGTCAGGTGGCTCACTGGACGGTTTGCCAGTTTCAGTGATGATCCCAAAGCCTGGTTCATGGCAATGAGATAGGAGAGCATTTGCCCTTGAAATTGCGATGAGGCCAACATATAGGTCCTGCCCTTACTACTGGCCAACTCTGGGGCACTGAAAGACCCAGTCGTTTCTCCTGGCCTGTTCACTCATCTGCTTAGATGGGGATCCTTGTGCCTACTTCACAGGTTTTCAATGACAATCCAGTGAGGGGCAGCAGAGGATAGTGGTTAAGAAGCATAAGCCCAGGGCAAGGCAGTCAGACTGCCTCAGCTCAAATCCCAGTTCCATCACTTACAGGTGGTGTTACCTTGGACAAGTCACCTTACCTGCCTAAATCTCTGTCTATCCTTCCAAAACCTGGGGTTACAATAGTGCTCATATCATAGGCTGAATCTTAAGATTAAAGTAGACACCACGTGTGTATGGTGGCACCTATACACAGTGCTCCCTTGTGGGGAGCGTGCTTGTGAAATGAAAAGGCTGAGTACTGGATCCAAACAGGGAGGAGGCCTGTTGTGCCCTGGGACTGGAAAGAACAGGAGGACAGGAGTTTACCTCCAATTCAGTATCAAATATATTCTAGGCATAATCCATTTTTGTCATCATTTACCTCCAGCTCCAACACTGCTATATTCATTTTACAAACAAGACTAGAGGCATGAAGAAATTAAGTGACTTGCCCTGGGTCACACTCACAAGGATTTGTACTCAGAGCCCATGCTCTTGCCCATCAGGTGGCATGCTTGGTCATGGCATCGTATGGGCTGCTGGCTCCTGTATTGGGGAGCTGACACTGAATTGTCCTTCCATTGGCCTGGCATTTACTGGGAGGCGGTGGTATGCCCAGCATGTGTCAGGGACTTCACCTATCTTGTTGCATCTTCATAGCCACGTGAGCTGACTACGGTTGTCCCCATCTTACAGACCAGGTAAGAGGTCTGAGAGGCAGCTCCCAACTGCCTCGGGACCGCAGTTTGGACCTGGGCCTGTCCAGGCTTCCTTCCTCACCCCCGCCATGTTCCTGCCACTGCAACAGAGTGCAGCAGAAGGATGACAGCCATGAGCAGGCTTGCTTGCATTTTCCCTCAAGGTCCTTCCACAAACCTTTTCTTTTCTGTACAAAGCAGATACTGTCATTCCTGTTATACACGAAGAAACTGAGAATGAAGTGTATTAAGCCACTTCCCAAGATCCCAAAGCAAGCCTGCAGCAGCACCTTTCTGAACATGCGGGGAGTAGCATTTAACCCGCAGCTTGCCCCCAAAAGGAAGGCATTTTTTGTGTCCCATCCCAGACAACCAGCTCTCGTTGAAAATTTGGGAAGGTGCCTCAAGAGGGGCAGAGCACGCGCCCCTGGCCACTAGGAGCTGCACACGCAGCCCATAGCTATGGGCCGGCAGCATTGGATGAGGCTTTAATTAGATCACCATGGTAACAAGCTAGGGAGAACAATAGACAGTTGTGTACTTGCGAGAATCCTCAGCCTCAGAAAGGCCCTGCTAAACTGTAGTTATGCTGGAGTGGAAGCGGATCTTCGTTTCTGGGAGAGAAATAAACTGCCATCTTGGTCTCGTTATCTTCCCATGTTATTCCAACAGCAGGGTTCAGGATTCCAAGTGGGTTTATTTTGTCTTATTTTATTTATTTATTTATTTATTTATTGAGATGAAGTTTCGCTCTTGTTGCTCAGGCTGAAGTGCAATGGTGCTATCTCAGCTCACTACAACCTCCACCTCCCGGGTTCAATCGATTCTCCTGCCTCAGCCTCCCAAGTAGCTGAGATTACAGGCATACCACCATGCCCGGAAAATTTTTTTTTTTTTTTTGGTATTTTTAGTAGAGACAGGGTTTCACCATGTTGGCCAGGCTGGTCTTGAACTCCTGATCTCAAGTGATCCACCTGCCTCAGCCTCCCAAATTCCTGGGATTACAGGCATGAGCCACCGTGCCCGTCCCCAAGTTGTTTTATTGTTTGAATGTATATTTTAGAAGTGGTCAAGCCCCATATAAAGATGCTTATCTTTTCATCCTGGATTCTGAGTGGTGTATTCCCAGAGGGGAGATGAGGGCAAGGTAAAGAAGGTCATAACAATCACACATGTAGCATTTACTGAGTATTAGATGAACCAGATGTTCCCTACGACTTCCCCTACTGTCATTATAAGCGTCTGTGGTGGGTGTCGTGAGCCCCACTTTACAAGTCAGGAAGTCGGCTGAGGGTCATGCCTGGTGCCCTCAACACTGAGGAGCCGTGAAGGTTTGACCCCACGGCCCAAAGGCATTGGCCTGAGCTCACATCGCTGTTCAGGGACAAAAGGAGATGAACCAGTTCAGCTGCACTTCTGAGACATCGGGGTTCTTAGTCCTCCTTTTGATGACATGTGAGGGATGCCCTTTAATCCAGTTAGTTTTGCTAGTCTGATAAGATGCAGTTCACCCTGGCCATCGGAGTCGGCAAGACCCATAAATAATAGAAAGATCATTTAAAAATAAATTACCGACTGAAAGCAGGGAAAATGCATCCATGGATTGTTGCTCTCCAGGCCTCCCATAAATCTGTTGTCTTTTTGGCTCAGCAGTGGCCAGGGTCACAGACCATAAAGAGCTTCCACAGAAAAATTTGAAAAATCCTAGCAAGATGGGACACGCTGGAGTCATAGGAAAGGCATCTGGTTTTCTGCCTTGGCCCTGGTTGGAGGATGGAGCCCGCGGGCTGGGCCGGCAGGATAGGGTGTGCACACACGCAAGAGCCAGCTGCAGCCCTGCCCTCAGGGATTTCAGGGGCGCCATGTAAAGACCCCAGTCCCTGTAACATGTTCTGGTGCCTGACCCAGTTTTTCAGAAAGGAACGGCATTTCCAGTCTCACTGCAGCATGAAGCTACCATTTCCCTTTGGAAATTGGACCCAGTGACCCCAATTCATGGGACTGAGAGTGAGTCTGATTTTACATTTTATTTTTCCAGAGAACTCAGTTGTTTCCGAAGAGAGGGGACATGGAAAGAAGTGTCAGAGGGCACTGGTCAGGGGCGAGGAGCGCTGGAAGGTGGGGATGGCAGAAGGCAAACATGCGGCGCTCCTAAAGGCAGCCCTGGCTGTGATGTGAGAGAGCAGGGTGGCCTGGTGGCCTCAGGGAGCCTTTGCACAGGTAACGAAGTGGGTGTCAATGCCTGTTGCCTCATTGGGTTGTGTCAATGATCAAGTGAAATGGTGCCTCCAGCCTGCTGCTCAGAAAGGCCACCGTGAGTGGATTACCTCTGTACCTGTGCTTGGAGCAGCTCCAGGGGCATGTCACCCTGCCTCCAGATGGTGTCAGGGTCCCCTCCCCTTCCTCACATACTTTAACAGCCAGCAGAAACACTTTAAGAATGCATGACTCACTGGGAAGGTCCAGAATCGCAAGCTATTGGCAATTTGAGCTGCAAGTGCCTTTCCAGATTGTTAGATGAGTGACTTAAAACTCTGTGGCTGTTACCTCATAGAGAATGTGCTGAAAGCCAAGAACTCTTTTCCCTGAGGAAAAAAGGCATCTGTGGACATAGGTCCAACCATTTGTGTACAATCTCAGAGTCTCTTCCACCTCTTGACCCCCATCCTAGACCCCCTCAG
Organism: Hylobates moloch; assembly: GCF_009828535.3. NCBI lineage: Eukaryota > Metazoa > Chordata > Mammalia > Primates > Hylobatidae > Hylobates > Hylobates moloch. The sequence goes on along the minus strand of NW_026652288.1, from coordinate 15,871,830 downwards.
AGGACTCAGACTCCAACTGAAAGATCCTTGCCCTGGCCCAGCCTCCTCCTTTTATAGCTGGTTAAACAGAAAGAGGAAGTGACTGCCTCCAGGTCAGGGAGCCAGGGAGCCCCATGCTGCTCCGGCCCCATTCCTCCCTATCTCTTCCTGCACAAAGTGCTACAACCACTTCCAGTTCCACTTGGCCTCGCCACAATGTGTTCTCTACACAGCAGGTAAAGTTGCCCTTTACAAATACAAATCACACCCTGCACCTCTCCCATTCAAAATCCACTACTCTTGAGATTAGATCCAATGTTTTCTGTGACCCACAGGCAAGGGCACTGCATGACACGCCTTCAGAGAGGTCATTCGTGCCACGGCACCACCCTAGGAAAGACGGGGCACCCTACATACAACCATGGTTAGGCCCTGCCTATGAGGCCCCCCTCAGCACACCCCTCCAGCCTCATCAGGTGCCACACTGCCCCCACTCCAGCTGCAGAGGTCTTGTCACGGTTCCTATAATGGCAGAAGTGTGTTCACACCGCAGAGCCTTTGCATACCCTTTTCCTTCTTCCTGTCACACTCTTCCTTCCTCTCTTTGCCTGGCTGCCTCCTGTTCACTCTCCACTTCTCAGCTTTGTCACTTTCCCAAGAAGGTCTTCCCCAGGTTGAGCTGACCTGAATCAGTCAGGGTCCAGAGAGGACCCAGGAGCTGTGATAGGTTATTCCAACCAGAGGGGATTTAATACAGAAGATGTGTGCTACAGGTGTGGGAAGGCTGAAAAGGTTTTTTAAAATTAGCACTGCATTTACTCAGAGATCTGTGACTTGAGAGAGCCATTACTAGCCCTAGGGTTGAGGGAACAAAACGGAAGAGGTAGGGTTACCAGGACCTAGAAGTTCAGAGAAGGGGAGTGTGGGGGGCAGGTGCTCTGACTGCCAAGCAGCTGCCACGTGTCTGTGGCCAGGGCCTCCTCAAGGGTCCTGCACAGTAGGCGCTTGAATCTCTGAGTGGACAGGGGACACTTTCATAGGCAGCACTGGCTCCTCAGAGGGCCTCCCCACACCTGGATGACTGCTGCTCAGAGTGCAGTGTAGGGCACAGCTGTGTCCAGGTTGCCACAAACCCTGAGTGGCTGGAGCTCTGCATTGCTCCTTTGAGAGGCAGAAGAATGGGAAGGGCCTCCCCTTGATCCCACCTGGGATTCTAACCTGCAAGGGATTCTGGGGAATGTGGTTCTTAGACTCCCAGCCCCATCATCTCAGAGTATGGAATGGGCTTTGCCGAGAGACACAAGTCAATGACTGGCACAGCTCACATTGCATGGTATTTATCTATTGACCTTTGCAACTGACTATGGGCTCTATGAAGGTTGTCCAAAACTGGCATATCTCCATTCTTGGCTCAAAGCCTTGACTGTCAGCACTCAATCAATGTAGACTGCAAAATTGAATAAGGGGAATCAGATATTTCTGAGCCTCAGTTTCCAAGCTGCAAAGTAGAGAGAAACCACACTCCTCAGAATTATCATGACAATATGAAGATAATGGATGTGAGTGAGTGTGCGCTGCCTGGAGTTGGGTCAGCAAGGAACCTGAGAGCCCTTAATGGAGAATGTCTGGCTTCACCAGGCGCCATGTTCGAAGCTGGTTCTTAACAGTGTGTGAGGATGCTGAGGAAAGAGTGCGAAGCCCACTTACCGCCTATCTGCCCCTAAAGAATTTCAAAAGTCCCTTCTGCCTATTTTTGTCCTGTGGTGCTTGAGTGACTATGTGGGTTATCGCCTGTGACAAACACTTTTATGTGAGTGCTGACATTTGTGGTGTTTCCTGATAGGACAACATCACCTACAGAGCCCTGTGAAAAGAAGTCAGCAAATGATCTGACCTCCGGGTGCTGGCGGAGAAGACAGCGAACAGAGAGAGGAAGATCTGGGCCCGGAATTCCTTGTCGGTGTCCAGAAAACTATAAACACAGTGAATTCCTTCAAACCTATCTGCAAAGCCCACCGGGCAGTTTGTGTCACAGAACGTCTCAGAGATTAGAGCATTTTGCATGCACCAAGACTCCTGATCAAAGATGTATCTAAACATGCCCTGTGGGTGTGCAATTCCTCAGGAGCCAGTTTGGGAGGCTGTTTGTCACCTGTCCTCTCCCTAGTGAGGAAAGGCCCCCCGGACCAGACAGTCGGGAGACTTGAGTTCTGGTCACCTCTTACTGTCGACCTGAGTGAGCTTGGATGAATCCCCTCTGCATTTGTCTTGATTGGTTCTCAGCCCAAGCTCTGCATTTGAATCTCCAGTGTCACTTACCACCAGAGATCCGATTTAATTGGTTTGCGGTGGAGAGCAGAGATGATAGAGCTCGGAAAGCTTCCCAGGTGATTGTAATGCACATCCGGGACAAGACCACTGCTCTAGCATACGTTAGTGTTCATGTATCAATCACTTGCAGTGCTTGTTAAAGCTCAGCTGCTCGGCCACTCACCCACAGTTTCTGCTTCAATCCTTCTGGGGTAGAGCCTTAGAATCCGCCTTCCTTATAAGTTCACAGGTGCTGCTGAGGCTATCAGGCTGGGACCAGTTTTTGAGCAGCCCTGCTCTAATCCAGAGGTTCTCAATGGTAGAGTGGTTTTTCCTCCCAGGGGACATCTGGGGGATGTCTGTTTGCATAAGTGGGAAGGGGATGTTGCTGGCATCTAGTGGGTAGAGGCCAGGGATGCTGCTAAACACTCAACAATGCACAGGACATCCCTTCAAAATAAAGACTTATTCAGGCTGAATGTCAATAGCGTCTCTGCTTCTGCAATTTTAATATGCAGTCAATTTTAACATGAGTCACCTGGAGATTGTGCTAGATTACAGATTCTGATACAGTCAGCCCAGGAAGGACCCAAAGATTTTGCATTTTTATAAACTCCAACGTAATGTCCAAGGTGCCAATCTTCCAGAACTCAGTTCCTTCAGCTCCAGAGACATTCTCCCTCAGCCTGAGATAACACTGTTATTCACTGTTCTGTCTTAGAGGCTACCACAGTGTAATGGCTGACATGGGAAGCACTCCATGATATCAGGAGGACAAAAGACACTCACAATGTGTGAGCCGAATGGGCTTCACCCACCCACTGCCATGCTTCCACCAGAAGCACTGGAGAGTCAGAATCTTGTCTAGTTCTTCATTCCTCCAAAGCTGGACACAGAGTTTGACACAGAACAGGTGTTTCCTATCTGTCTTTTGTACAAAATTAGACTGATGCAGTAAACACCAGCATTCTTGGAATTGCAGGTTATCATTTTCCAAGCTGCTGCTGTTGATTCTTCCTTCAAAACGAACCCCTTTTCTGGCCACTGTGCTTTTTGTTTATGCAGTACTTTCACTTGCATTTTCTCAATTGATGCTCATCACAAAATTATGAGGACAGCCAGGCCCAATCCCACTTATAGATGGGAAAACTGAAGTGCAACAATGTGTAGAACCTCAACTTGAGCCGAAGTCCAGCATCCCTGTGTCATCTGAGGCAGCTCCCTCCGCTCCAGGCCTCCTCCACTAAGTCCTGCCTTCTATTCACTGAGGCCACACGTTCTACCCTTTCTTCCCCATCTTTTCTGTCTTTCAGTTGCTCCCACTCTGTGCACCAGAGAGCCACCCCCTCTGTCTAACTGGCTTTCTTTCTAAGCCTTTCTGTCTAGAACATTTTGGGTGGCTGAGGGCTTCCTGAAATGCCAACCACAGGCAGAGGTTAGCTTCAGCTATTTGAGGAAAGTCAAGGTCCTCCCTGGTTTGCTGCCCCTGTCCACCTGCTCCAGCTGGTCCCATTGGTGATCCTAATGTAGACGCTGTAGTCTACCAGGTGCCCTGTCTGGGATCCTTCTCACCACAAAGCAGACACATGGCTGGCACCTGTTGTGTCAGGCCCTGTGGTAGCCTGCAAAGGGACACAGATTTATAATCTACAGTGCTTCCCCACAGTATCATGTTTAAAAAGGAGGTTGGGTTCAGATTTCCATCCAAATCCCAATCCCTGATTCTACAACCACTAGCTGCTCCTTCTCTCTCTTTTGCTGATTTCTCATTGTTCTTCCTGGTTGCTCAATGCTAGAGAATCCAGGGCCCCATCTTCTGACCTTCTATTTTCCATCTACACTCAATCCCTAGGGAGCTTCACCAACATCCCTGTCCCACCAATGACTTGGTGATTTACAGCTGAAGCACCAACCTCTCTTCTGAACTCCAGACTGATATAGCCAAATACTCAACATCATCACTTTGATGTCTAATAGAAAACATAGGTATATGTATCCAAAACTAAATTCTAGATTGCCTCCCACTGCCTCAAGCATGTTCCTCCCACAGTTATCCTCATCTCTTTTAGTGTTAATTTTCTTCCATATTTGGAGCAATCTTTGTCACCTCTCCTCTCACAAGTTTTATTCCAATTTGGCTCTATGTTTGGAATATGTGCTTCTCTCCTTCCCCATCCTGGCCCAAGCCACAGCATCTCTCACTGGATGATTGTATGAACCTCTTAACTGGTCTTCCACCTCCACTGTAACCCTCCTGCAGATTCTCACAGAGAGTGTGATTTGAAACAAAAAGTGTGATTCCTTCACTTTGTATAGCAGGTTGAATGGTTGCCCAAAGATAATATGGCCACATCCTAATACCTGAACCTAGTGAACATGACCTTCTTTGGAAAAAAGGTCTTTGTGGATGTAATTAAATAAAATACCTTGAGATGAGATTATCCCAGATTTTCTGGATGGGCCCTAGATCCAAGGACAAATGTCTTTAGAAGAGACAGAAAAGAAGACAAACACACAGAAGAGAAGCTGACATAAAGCTGGAGGAAGAGATTGGAGTTATGCAGCCACAAGCCAAAAGAGTCCTGGAGCCCCAACCAATTGCAAGAGGCAAAGGAAGGCTTCACCCCTAGAGCCTCTGGAGGGAGCCCAGCCCTGCTGACACCTAAATTTCAGACTTCTGGCCTCCAAAACTGTGAGAAAATAAATTTCTGTTGCTTTAAGCCATCAAGATTTGGCAGCCCAAGGAAACTAATATGTAGACTTCATAAGTCAGATCACATTCATTTTCTGTTCTTAATCCCCCAGTGTTATTTCATGTCATTTTCAGTAAAATCTAAATTCCATGTCATGGCCCACAGGGCTTTGCGTGAGCTGCCGCACACTCTGCCTCTGGCTGTGTCTCCCTCCACGCTCCCTCTCATGCGTCTGCCTTAGCAACATTATCCTCCTTGATGCATCTTGACAACCCCAGCGTGTCCCCCCGTCCAAGACTTGGCAATGCATTCTCTCTACCCAGAAGAGCTTTTCTCAGATACCCATGGCTCGCTCCCTTACTTCCCTCTTGTCTCTGTTAGAAAAGCAGAGGCCTCCCCCATAGCCTGGTGTCAGTAAGATGCCCCTTCTTTACGTGGTATATCCACCATGGTGTGCATCACCAGATAATATAAAGTGTAGTCATTATTAGTCTGCTTGTTTATCTGTCTCTTACCAATAGAATGAAAGAACCATAAGGGTAAGAAATTTGCTTTCTTCACTGTTGTCTTCCCAGTGCGAGAAAGCGCCTGGCACATCCATGGCACTCAAAACTTGTCTGCTGAATGGATGTCTCTTGCCATCTGCAAGACCACGTACACATCACTCAACCTCTCCAGCCTCAGCAGTAGAACAGGGACAACAATAACTACAAGTGCAATGGAGTTTCCCAGCACCACACCATAATTCCCAGAATGGCTGGACTGGGTCTCTTTGATGTCCTGCCTTCAGCTTTCACAGAGGGACCCAACAGGCTTGTGAGATCAGCTCCTGCCCTTGCTCTACGGATGCCACCCAGGCCTTGAGTCACATCTTCTTTTTGTGTCCCCACTGTGACATCACACAGCAAAACACTTATTTTAAATTAGAGAACTAGAAAAAGCTTGGCTGTGCTGGTGAGCTTCTGTGTTTTTCCTTTGGGGATAGGGAGGACCATGTAATTCACAGGTTTTTCTTTTCTGATTTAGCCACCAAGATGCCCAACCTTTAGCAACTGAGGAGGTCTTTATGAATGAACATCCGTGACCCACTTTCCCCTGCTTCATCTCTACGGTGATAATTTACACGTTCTGTGCTCCCAGTGTTTTACTTCTTATTTGTATTTTACCATTTTCTTGGATATAATCCCTGCGTGTAGATGGAGGCTGGATAAATAGCTCAACAAACAAAATAACCAAATTCATAATCTGAGGTCAAGAGGGAGCCACCCAAACATAAATCATTATAGTACAATGAGCTGGATCTGTAGCTACCTTCCAAAAAGGGCACTGAAGGAGTCTCAGAGAAGGAAGCAACTAACTGTCCAAGTGAGTCAGGAGATGCCGCAGAGAGAGAGTACAAGTGTGTCTGAGCCAGGAGTCAAAGATTAATTGGAGTTTTTGAGACAGAGACAGTGAGGAAAGGTAAAAAGAGCCTGGAGTGTTTGGGAAATGGTACAACGTCCTAGGTCCCTAGAGCACAGGGTACAAATATGTACAAAGGAAGGCAGAGAAAAGCAGGAGGGAGCTTGGACGAGGTTCTGAAGCATGTGAGGCTTTGTGTGAAAGACGTCTGATTCTCTCATCTTAGAAAAATATATACCTGAACCAAGGAAAGAAAAAGTAATTTTATTATTTTTTTAAAAAGAAGGCTTAACTTTTTTTTTTTTTCCTTCAAATATCAGGGTTATAGAGAACTTTTCTGATCATCTTGGGCTCTAAGTCAACTTCCTCATTTTGGAGATTTGAATTTCAAGGCACAGAGAGGGGAGGATCATTACTCAACATCAGGCAAAAAGCTTAAAAGAGCCCCCATCTGTTTTCTCCTAGTCCAAGATTCCTTCCCATTAGCGACAGCCTTTGTTTTCTGCTGTTGGTAACTGTCAGATCTAGGACAGAGTGACCCTTCTAAAAGATGCCTAAGTCCCTTGACCCCTAGGCTGACCAGGCACCCAGGCAGAACCCGGGTGGTGAATTCCACCCTCTCTGATCTCTTAGCCCCTCACCGTGGTGCAGTGGGATGCACCCACTTATCTCCCCCACCCTCATACCTACTTCTCTACTTCATTTCAATCTACTTTACTGAGTATAATTTAGATGCAATAAAATTATACTTTGCAATGTGTATAGTTTAATTACTTCGAGTGTTCAATGACTTTGGCTTTACACCCACCACAATCCAGAAGCAGAACATTTGCCACTCCCCAAAAATTTCCTCTTGCTCCCTGGCGATCCATCTCTCCCTTCACCCATGGGCCCAGAAAACTACTGGTTAGCTTTATTTGGAATAAATTAATGTACTATTTTACAATTTTATGTAAGTAGCTTCATAGACCATGTGATGTCTGTATTTGCTTGACTTTTTTTATTCTGTGGAATTGTTTTGAGATTCACCCAAGTTGTCGTGTTTATAAATAGATTATTTCTTTTTATTATTGCTGATAAGTGTTCTATTGTATGGAGTTCCTCATTTACTCACTGATCAATATTTGTATTGTTTCCCATTTTCCACTATTGCAAACAAAGCTGCTTTGAATATTTGACTACGTCTTTTTGTAGACATATGCTTTTATTTCTCTTGAGTAGATAACTTGGAGTGGATGTTACAGTGTATGTTTAGCTTTTATAAAAATTGCTGTTTTCCAAAATGAGTATATATGACTTAGCAGTATATGAGAATTCCAGTTAACTTCACATCTTTACCAACATTTGTTATTGTTAATCTTTTTCACTTTAACCCACCTAGACAGTTTATAATGGTATCGCATTGTTTTTAATTTATCAATTTCTGGTAACTAATGAGGTTGAACATTTTGCCATGTGCTTTTTCATGAAGTGTCTTTTCTTTTGTGAAGTGTCTTTTCAAGCCTGTTGTCCATTTTTAAATATCTTGTTTTGAAGTTCTAATAGTTCTTCGTACATTCTGCATTGTTTTGTCCAAAAGGGGCTTGCAAATATTTTCTCTGTGCTTCATGTTTCAATTTAGCTCTGTCTTTTGAAGAAAACATTGTGCTTTTTTTTAAATGTTGATAAAATCAGGCTTGGCACGGTGGCTCATGCCTATAATCCCAGCACTTTGGGAGGCCAAGGAGCTTGGGCCACCTGAGGTCAGGCATTTGAGACCAGCCTGGCCAACATGGCAAAACCCCTCTTTACTAAAAATACAAAAAAAAAAAAAAATTAGCCAGGCACGGTGGCATATGCCTGTAGTCCCAGCTACTCAGGAGGCTGAGGCAGGAGAATGGCTTGAACCTGGGAGGCAGAGGTTGCAGTGAGCCAAGATTGTGCCACTGCACTCCAGTCTGGGCAACAGAGCAAGACTCCATCTCAAAATAAATAAATAAATAAATAAATAAATATAAAAAGTTGGCGAAATCTAATTTATTTTTCTTTATGTTTGTGCTTTTAGTGATCTAAAAAATATTTGTCTTCTTAGATCCCAGAGTCACCAAGATTTTTTATTATGTTTCCCTTCAAAACTTTTAGTGGTAGCTCTTTCATTTAGATCAATCATCCATTTTAATTAATTTTTTGTATACAGTGAGGGTAAGAGCTGATGTTTGTTCATTTGTTTCCTGTCAGCGTTGTTTCACCATAATTTGTGGAAAAGATTCCCCTCTCTCTATTGAATTGAAATCTGTCACAAATTAATTGGCCATATATGTGTGGGTTTATTTCAGAACTCTCTATCCTGTCTTGTTATCTGTATATATAACCTTTACTGATACCGTGATATCATGATTACTGTAACTTTATATTAAGTCACAAAATCAGGCAGTATAAACCTTAACTTGATTCTTTTTTTAAAACATTGCTTTGTCTATGCTAGGTCATTCACATTTTTATATAAATTTTAGAATCAGCTTGTCAAAATCTATTTTTAAGAAAAGCCTACTAGAATTTTTATTTCAATTGTATTGTATCTATAGAGAAATTTGAGCATAATTTACATTATAACACTATTTATTCTTCTTCTGATCCATGAACATAGTATATTTCTCCATTTCAGTATTTTTAAATTTCTCTCGGTAATAGCTTATAGTTTTCAATGCAGGGGGTCTGGCATATATTTTGTTAAAGTTATTCCCAGGTTTGTTTGATTTTGATGCTATTGCAAATGGAACTTTTTAAGGTTTTAAAATTGTTTACTGCATATATATATGTGTATATAATATATGTATTACACATATATATAATGTAGTTAATTATTATTAGTTCTAATAGCTGTTTCTTAGATTTCATAGATTCTAGAGCATTTTCTGTGTAAGCAATTATGTTATCTGCAAATAGAGAATCTTTCACTTGTTTCTTTTCTTGTTTTTTTTTTTTTTTTTTTTTTGTAGTATTGCAATGGCTAGGATTTCCAGGACAGTTGTGAATAAAAATGAGAGTGGGCATGCTTAGCTTATTCCTAAGATTAGAGAAAAAGTGTTCAATACTTCACTATTAAATATGTTGTTAGCCGGAGTTTATTCATAGATGACCTTTATCAGATTGAGGGAGTTCACTTCCAGTTTTTCCCTAACTACGTCTTCAACTCAAGGCTCCAAGGAAAAATGGTGCTTCTTATGAAAAGGATGGCTCAGGTGCTGAGCAGTGGTGAGCAATCAACTATGCAGAAGCTTTAAACAGAAGCAAAACTTTCCTCGAGAAAAAACCCTCAGCTTTCCAGACCTGGGATGTACTCTGTCCATAAGCTACTGATTGAGCTCATCATAAATCAGGGCTGACTTAGCCCATCATAAATCATCATAAATCATTTGACCCATTATAAATCATTTTGATTGAGGATTGAGAAAGTCTTTAACGGGAGGTAGCTTTTTGTTATGCTCTGGTTTCAGGGTCAAAAAATAACTTTAAAAATACTTTTTTTGTACCACCTAAGACCAATTAGAATGGCTCCTTTAAAAAAAAAAGAAATTAACAAGTGTTGGTAAGGGTGTAAAAACAAATTCTTGTGCACCCTTGGTGTAAATGTACAATGGTGCAACCACTATGAAAAACAGTATGTCAATTTCTCAAAATATTGAAAATAGAATTACCATATGATCCAGCAATTCTATTTGCAGCAACACACCCAAAATAATTGACAGTAGTATCTCAAAGAGATATTTGTACACCCATGTTCATAGCAGCGTTATTCACAATAACCAAAAGATAAAAATAACCCAAATGTCTATCAATGGTGAATGAATAACAAAAGGTGAAATATACACACAATGAAATATTATTTAGCCTTTAAAAAGGAGTAAATTCTGATATATGCTACAACTTAGGTAGTTTAAAACATCATACTAAGTGAAATCAGCCAAAGGGCCAAATACTATATTATTCAAGTTATATGAGGTATGTAGAATAGTCAAATTCATAAACACAGCAAGTGGAATGGGGATTGCCAGGGGCCGGGGAAGGTGAAAATGGGTAATTGTTGTTTAATGAGTACAGAGTTTCAGCTTTGCAAGATGAAAAGAGTTCTGGAGATTGGTTGCAATACAATGTGAATGTATTTAACACTATTGAATTGTACACTAAGAAATGGCTAGGATGGTATATTTTATGTTATATATATTTTACCACAATGCAAAAATTTTTTAATGGTTTTTGTCTCTTGACCCAATATCTACATTCCACTCCATCCTCTACTGTCCTTCCCCCAGTCACTTTCTATTACCTTGACCCTAATTTATCTTCTTTTTTCTTTTTTTTTTTGAGACGGAGTCTCGCTCTGCCTGTCACCCAGGCTGGAGTGCAGTGGCACGATCTCGGCTCACCGCAAGCTCCACCTCCTGGGTTCACACCATTCTCCTGCCTCAGCCTCCCGAGTAGCTAGGACTACAGGCACCCACCACCATGCCTGGCTAATATTTTGTATTTTTAGTAGAGATGGGGTTTCACCTTGTTAGCCAGGATGGTCTCGATCTCCTGACCTTGTGATCTGCCTGCCTCAGCCTCCCAAAGTGCTGGGATTACAGGCATGAGCCACCGTGCCCAGCCAGACCCTAATTTATTTTCTTTAGTTACATTGGTTCATTCTTCTATTATCTGTCAGACACATCAGAATATATGCTCCATTATGGGAACAGTCTTGTCTTTCCAGATTTAGAGAAGTGCCCAGCTTATAGAAGATGGTCAATAAAATGCAGTAAATGGAGTCTTGAATCCAGAAAATGTCAAAAATCAATGTGAACGCCTTTTCATAAGAATGGGGTAAGAAGATTTCTCTATCTCACCGCCACACCAGATCTGAAAGCAAACAGACCTGAACTTAAATCTCAGACTTACCACTTTTGACCTGTGTGGCTTCAAACCAGTCACTTTATATCCCTAAACCTCAACTTTTCTTCCCATGAATAATGAAGATAAAAACACTTGATATCTATCATAGGATGATATCAGGATTACATCATAATAAAATATACAAAGGTATATTTATAAGTCTTTAGTATACTATAGTCTTTGGAGCCCAAATGACTAAATTCAATCAGTATGTCCCAAGAGTGAAACTGGCCTCTGATTTGTGTCACAGGAGATAATAAGTTCAATTGTCCCTGCGACTAATTAGGGTATTTTGATGGAATTGGGGTGGGATAATCAATTCTGATAAATTGCTTGTATTTATTGGCAAGATGTTGTCTATGTAATTTATAAAAGGTTCATACTTCCAAAATACAATCTCTGCTCTATTTTCACTAATATGCATTGGTCACACAAGCTGGCAAATTTAAAGAACAAGCTCCAGGGCCGGGCACGGTGGCTCACGCTTGTAATCCCCGCACTTTGGGAGGCCGAGGTGAGCGGATCACGAGGTCAGGAGATCGAGACCATGGTGAAACCCCGTCTCTACTAAAAAATACAAAAAAATTAGCTGGGCGTGGTGGCGGGCGCCTGTAGTCCCAGCTACTCGGAGAGGCTGAGGCAGGAGAATGGCGTGAACCCGGAAGGCGGAGCTTGCAGTGAGCCAAGATTGCGCCACTGCACTCCAGCCTGGGTGACAGAGCAAGACTCCGTCTCAAAAAATAAAAAAATAAAAAAATAAAAAGAACAAGCTCCAGAGAAACCATAATCACAACTAGTGAGCTTATTAAATGATGCTGATGTACAGACTGGTATCTGAGAACTTCAGTGTCTCTCCATTGTCTACAGGATCCCATGTAAATTTTTTGGCCTGGCATTTATTATTTACGACCATTCATAACTTGGTTCCGACAATCTAATCTAGTTTCCTTCCCTCCCCACCCAAGACTCAAGACCCAACTCTTTACCCGCTCCCTTAACACATACACAGACACACACACACAATTCTTGATCTGGCCACAAGCCACTAAAGCCCATTATTACTCTGTGCTTTTTGTGCCTATGTTCTTTATTCATTGCATGGCATACATACCCTTTGCAAATGTATCTGCCTAGCAAACACCTACTCATCCTTAAAGACCAAAATCAAATGTTCTCTCCTTTGTGAAAACTGTCAAACCTATCCATAAGAAAATTTGTTCCTTCCAATATGTTCACACAATCTTTATACAGCTTCAATTGCAACACTTCTTTCATTGTTTTGTGATAAACCATTTGATTCCTTTCTTCCTCACTGACCATAGACTCTGTGAGTCTTACTCATTTTTACATTTTATATTTTTACATTGCACCACGTCTAGACCACAGTAGACATTCAGTAAATCTTCCTTTGAAAGGAAGAATAAATAAATTTTGAGTAGATAGATAGATAAATGGATGGATGGATACATGACTACCTACAGTAATGGTCTGGAGTTTCAGCATCTTTCTTTGTGGCATCTGTATAAGCCCATTCTCAGGGACACACCTCACATCTGATGTTTGGGGACTATCTACTCTGAGAGTTTTATATCTTGGAAGAACGATTGATTTTTCTTCCTTTGTTTGGCCTTTCAGTCCCAATGCTATTGGTGTTCATCAGAAGGACAAGAGGAAGAAGGGTGAGAGAGTTTTTTAAGAACTCAAAAAGTCAAAATCAGATCATTAGGGATGTAAATAGCTCCAAATTTTTCCTGGCTTCCTCTGAATAACTGCCATGTTTTTTGTTTGTTTGTTTGTTTTTTGAGACGGAGTCTTGCTCTGTCACCCAGGCTGGAGTGCAGTGGCACGATCTCGGCTCACTGCAAGCTCCACCTCCCGGGTTCACGCCATTCTCCTGCCTCAGCCTCTCCGAGTAGCTGGGACTACAGGCGCCCGCCACCACGCCCAGCTAATTTTTTTTTTTTTTTTGTATTTTTAGTAGAGACGGGGTTTCACCATGGTCTCGATCTCCTGACCTTGTGATCCGCCCACCTCGGCCTCCCAAAGTGCTGGGATTACAGGCTTGAGCCACGGCGCCTGGCACCGCCATGTTTTTAACATTAACTCTGCTATCTATCTTGGTGACAATTCCTTTCCTGCTCATAGAAATGGTTGAAATCTGCCCCCTCTGTTCTTCAACCCCTACCACTAGGACTGGGGGCCTGGAAGGATTCTAATATTATCAGAATCAAATATGATTCTGTTTCCTATTTGGGGTAAGGAAGTAGCATGGTGAAAAGTAAATAAGTCCATGTTTAGAATTTGTGGCCTGAACTAGAGTCCCTGCTCTCCTACTTAGACACTGGACAAGGCCATAACTTGCCTTAGCCGTAGTTTTTTCCTCTGAAAATGGAGGCAATATTACCTACCCTGAAAATAAAAATATAATCATCAAAATCCAGGAAGTCAACAGAAAGACCTCACTCTAACTATAGCAAAGTTTGTGCTTAATGGGTTGGCTCTTTTCTTCTCCTCTCCACTCCTCCAAATCACATCTTTATGCAGAATACCTTGATTTCTGCCTCTTTGTTGCTTACGACTTGAAGTCTTTTGTCTAGCCAAGTGGAGATCTTGAGAATCTGTGGCCAAGGATAGGGGGAGCCTGGAAGAGTGTCAGGAAGGAGAGCACTGAGAATAGAGAGGAAGAGTCTCCAACACTCTGCAAGATACGGGGGCAGGAAGGGTTGCTTTATATCGTTTTGTTTGTTTCTTTGTTTTAAATATGTAGCATACGTAAAGTACCTGGCACAACAGAGGTGGTCAAAAAACTATAGCTGTGATCATCAGTGCCACCACATGAAAACCAGAGAGCACGCGCCTCCACAAAGATAATAGGTGAGCATGTGGCAGAGCAGGAAAGGCGCTGAGATGGCAGGTGAGTATTTGAACTTTGATTTCAAGAAAACATTTTTCCTGGTTTACTATGTTCAGAAACCCAACCACTCAACAGCCCTATAAGGGGGCTGGGGTGAAGCTTCCACAGAGGCTTGTTATTTTAAGTTTAAAAAGAGCTGATATCATTGCTTATCAAGTTCCCTAATGCACACCCCAACTCACGTGCACTGCCCCCAGAAACCTTGACTCAAAGTCAGCAAGATTCGAAACATGACCAAGGCTCAGAGAGAAGCAATGTCTGGGTTTTGTAACCTTGGGGATCAAACATTCCAAACCCTCTCCCTCTTTCTGCTTTTGTTCTATGAAGCAGAGAAGATTTCAGCACTTCTGCCGTGAAATTCTGCCAAACTTTCAGACTAGGTTGAGACCAATTTAAATAAATTAAGTGAAGAAAACAGAATATGCTGCTTACCTTCATCCACTCATTTCCTTATTCACTCATTCATCTATATATGCTACATTCATTCCTGTACTCTTCCATCCATTGGTCCACCTGGGTATTTAACATTTACTAAGCCCCCGTTGTTTTCCAGGTATTGTAGATACAAAGATGAACAAGCCAAAATTTCTGACCTGAAAGAATTCCTATCACATTAAAACAGCAAATACTAATTTATTTTTGTATAAAATAATTATAGAGAACCAATTATGTTCCTGTTAGGACCCTAGTCTCTGGAATAGAATGCCGATTATGATAAACCTGTTATCTGACCTCATAGAACCAACACTTTAGTAAGGGAGAGAGATTTTAAAAAGCAAACCAAAAAGTAGTAAATACTAGTTGTGATCATGAAAACAAAAACCAGCCAGAGAATAATGGAGGAGGGGTTTCTTTAGACTGGATGCTTAGAGAAGGCCTCCTTGAGAAGGTGAGTACATTTAATCTGAGTCTTGAGGGATGAGTAGTTGCTAAACATGCACAGAAAGGGAAGAAAGAGCAGGCTGTGTAGAGGGAATAACAAAATCAACAATGTCCCTGATTCAGGAAATAGATCAGCGTGTCCTAGGAATTGAAAAGCAAACAAACAAAAGGTCAAGATGTATGCGGGGTACTGAGAAAAGAGAACAGCTCATGCTGCCTCTGGTGGACCACAGTAGGGCACCTGTAATTATTCTAGGGGCCGAGAGGGGTCTATGAAAGGTGTTAAGCAAGCTGGTGGCGTAATCACTGCTATTGCCTCATGGTGAATAGATTAGAAGGCTGCAGGGGACACCTGCTAGGATGCTACAGGAAAAGTTTCGGTGAGAGATAATATAGGCTTGGACTAAAAATGGGGAAAAGTGCAGATCCAAGATGTATTTTGGAGCCTAAACTTTCAGGTTTCTTGCCGGATTGGATGAGGTGTGCAGAAGGGGTGATGAAAAGGAGATTCAAAGATGACTTTCATAATCCTGGAATGGCCAACCCGCAGATGGAGGTGTCAGGGTTCCATTTATTTAGTGGTTGGGTGGGGGAGGGTATTGAATCAATCATCCCACTGACATGCTAACTTGAGATGGCAGTGAGACAACCAAGTAGACATCCATCTGACCGACAATCATGCAGTCAGATGGATGAGGCTGGAGCTCAGCAAAGCCTGAGCTGACGAGTCACATTGGATCGGGAATCGTCAACACCGATAGCCTGTCCTGGGTGCAATGACGGAGGACAAGTAAGCCAGTGGAGCAGAGGAGAGAACAGGGCCCAGCTGGAAACCCTGAGGCAGAGGAAAGTTACAGAGGAAGTAGGAAGAGCCCAAGGAGCTAGAAAACAAAAGCAAATGAGATGGAAGAAAGCCCAAACTGGAGGTGCTGATGGGGAAGTCAGGAGAGAAGAGGGTTTCAGGAATAGGGAGAGGTCACCTGTGAGGGACAAAGGTGCCTGGCCTCACCAGTTGGAAACATACAGGCTTCCTGGGGTGCTGCAAGCAAGCAGTTTCCTGTGTCTATCACGCAGAGGTAGCTGCGATGGAAAGGGTTGGTGCCCATGTGCAGGCTAATTTACAAGCAGTGATATATGTAGAAAAGTTTAGAGTTTCTAGGTGATGAGTGATGTGCTCCCTTAAGACAGCCGGTACTTGTCAGGCAGCATCAGTGGAGGCCTAGCATCTAGAATGAGGGAGGTGAGGCTCTGTCGTGCTTGCTCTGTCACATTCTGTTTCCCTGAGCTTGGAGGGGAACAATAACCACCTGGGGTTGTTGAGAGGAATGACTAGGATTGGAGGGAAGCTGTCCTGTGAGGACATGCACCACGGTGAAAATAAAGAAGTGAGAGTGTTTATCCCAAAGAAAAGACCACTTAGAAAATATAATTGGTTCCTTCAAAAAGCTTAAGGACTTTTAAAGAAAACCAATCATGTGAAAAACAAGGCAGGCACCCTGTGTAGCCCCAGAAGGCTGATGGGAGTAAATTACATGGTGAAGATATCAGCTTAATATAGGAGGACTTGTCTTAATGATCAGAGCTGCCCAACACAGGGGCTGAAAACTACAGCCGACCGGCCAGTCTGCCCTGCTACTTATTTTTGTTGGTCTAGAGAGCTAAGAGTGGTTTTAATATTTTGTAATGGTTGGGAAAAAGCAAAGGAAGAATAATATTTTACAGCACATAAAAATTATATGGAATTCAAATTTCAGTGTCCACAAGTAATGTTTTCTGAGAACACACCTACATCCATTTGCTTACATGTTGTTTATGGCAGCTTTGCACTATAATTGCAAAGTTGAGTACTTGACAGAAGCCATACTGTCTGAAAAGCCTGAAATATATTTACAATCTGACCCTTTCCTGAAAGTTTGTTAACCTCTTTTCTTAGCAGTGGTTCTCAGAATCACCTGGAAGCTGGTTAAAACCCAGTTTGCTGGACCCACCCTCAGAATTTCTAACTCAGCAGCTTTGAAGTGGGCCAAGAATTTGCACCAAGTCTCCAAGGGATGCTGGTGCCTTTGATTCAGGGACCACACTGCTCAAGAAGCACTCATCACATGAGTAGTCTACTCATCTCCATGGAGCATGTGTTCCCTGCAAGCCTGTACTCTCCCTGAGGGAAGGAACTTCAGTTCTGTTTTTTTCCACAATGGGACAATGCTGGAGACTTCCTAAGTATTTGTTGAATGAATTAATTAATTTGTTAATTATTTTGACTTTTCGATCTTTGAGGACTTTCTAATTTCCTCTGATTGCAGGGGAAATGCTCTAGGAAGGAAGATCCAAAGGAAAGGAGAACGGAAAAAAGAGAAGAAAAGAAGGGGGAAAGGGAAGCAGCTCTTTTCACAAAACAAGACTTTTTGGTAGTGCCTAGGGGTATCCTTGTGCCTCTGCTTCAGCGTTCAAAGGTATATAATATTCTCTTCTGCTTTCCCAGTCAGTTTGAATGAGGGAGATTGTAGGCAGGAGAGTAGACTGCATATAACACTCCTCATTCCAAAGACCCAGCCCATGGCATAATGATGCTTTGTGTCTCCATAATGACCTTTGGATTCTGAAGATATTATATATGCATATCTAATTTTAATGATCTGATGTATTTCTCCCAATCTCTTTTGTAGACATTTTATTTTTGTATTAAGATTGTGTTCCACAGATAATTTTATGTCCTTTTAAATTTAACATTTGCTCAAAATAGTTTTCCTATGACATTATAAATTCTGTATAATATCCTTTTTATACAGAATATTGTCTCATGTGTACATACCATAATCTATTTAGCTATACCCCTACTGTTAGATATCTATGTTTCTCCTGCTACTCATGCTTTTCCTGGTTGTTTTGCTATTATAATCTTCATTGCCATGTGAATCATTATTAGTCAATTCTCCTTCTGATTCTAAAAATTCTTTAGAGGTTCACGAAAAAAGGCTATCAAAAAGACATAGAAGAAATAAAATGTTAAAGTCATAAGGGACTATCTTGCTACAACTCTGTGCAAGTAAATAAGAAAAAATAGATAAAATAGGTATTATAGAAAAAACACAACTTACCAAAAATAATACTTACAAAGACAGCAAGTTTGAACTAACCATTTTTCTTAGAGAAAATAATGAATGCTAAAGAACTCCCCTACAATAAAAGCACCAGCCCTGAATATTTTTGCATGGGAATTCTATCACATTTGCAAAAAATCAAGAATCCCAACTGCTCCTGAAACTATTTCACAGCACAGAAAAGCAAAGAAAATCCTCCAGTTCTTTTCTATAAAGAATGCGTCATTAAAACCAAAAACTAACTGCATCAAAAAAAGAAGACAGATCAATCTTACTAAAGAATATCAAAGAGTGCCAGGTGCAGTGGCAGGTACCTGTTGTCCCAGCTACTCAGGTGGCTGATGTGAGAGGATCACTTGAGCCCAGAGATAGTGCGCTGTAAACGTACTTGTGAATAGCCACTGCACTCCAGTCTGGAAAATGTAATGAGACCTCATATCTTCAAAAAGTATATACATATATCAAGTAAAGCATTAGCAAACAGAATCTGTCAGCATAAACAAATAAACAACTAAAAAACAAAAACCAACAGTGGTTTTCCTGGCATGCTGCATCCAGGAATGCAAAGATGGTTCAACACTAGGAAATCTCTTAATAGAACCCATCATTATAGCTAAGGAGGGAAAAAAATGACATACTTATCTTCCATTTACTAACTATATCTCAAATTCACCACTCATCTGTGTAAAAATTATTCAACAAAATAAGAGCTGACAGTTAATGCTGCATGATTATATTATGATTACACACACACATACATAAATGTCAACTCAAAAGCCAGCATCCTACTTAATAATGAACTAAGAAACACTAGAGGTTTTATCTCTAAACTTAGAAACAACACAAGATATCTACCATCTCTGTTAGTTTTTACCACTGTTTCAGTAATTAACCAATGTAAAAGACAAAAATAATGAAACTAGAGGTTAAGAATTGAATAATAAAAATAAGATTTTATCAATTATGTTGAGAACCAAAAGAATCAACTTAAAACTACTGTGAACCATGAGAATTTAGTAATTAACAACTCAATATATGCAAATTAATAACCTTTATATATTAAATACAAAGACAGTTAAAAGACATGGTAAAAGAGAAATATGTTACCAAGCACAAGCTTAAATATAAAACATCTATAAGAATAACCTTCTGAAAGATATAGAAGTAGTCACTCCAGTTCGGGTGACAGAGTGAGACTCTGTCTCAAAAAATAAAAAGAAAATTAGAAAAATAAAATAAAATTGTGTGTATATATATACCCTTTGGCCCAGCAAAAGAAGAAAGGATGTTTAGAGAGATATATATAAGTAACTCATATATATATATATATATATATACACACACACACACACACATACACACGTATAGAATTTAAATAAGAAATTATGTAAGGTTGTTGAGAGCCAAGGTTTTCAGCATGAAAAAGAGACATAATATCTAAAAACTAACAACCCAGTAATTCTAAATTTGAATTTGAAATACTAGTGTGAATTCATGTTATATTTCCTAGCTCTGTATACTAGAAAGGTCTAGAGAAAAACGACCAACCCAGTAGCAATGAGTACCCTACCACTCAAACTGTGGTCTCTGAATAGCATTTCTCAACAAAAGAGACCAAGACTCCTTGAAAAAATGCCTCATCCTAGAAAATGTACAAGACAAACCTGGAATACCATATTATACATAAAGTGCAAGCAGCTATCCCTGTGATTCTGGCTAGAAGACACAGGAGCCAATCAAGTAATTTGAACTTCTAAAAGAATATGGATAGAAACATCAAATATTCAAAAACACAGGGTCATTGTGTTAGTTTCTTATTGCTTTTATCACAAATTATCACAAACTTAGTGGCTTAGCAAACCATCAGTTTATTATTGTACAGTCCTGGAGGTCAGAACTCCAAAATGGGTGTGCCTGGCATTGTTCCTTCCAGAGGATCTAGGGGACAATTCATGTCTTTGCCTTTTCCAGCTTCTAGACACTGCCCACATTCCTTGGCTCATGGCTTATATCACTGAGACTTCTGCTCTGTCCTCACATCCTCTATGACCCAGACCCATTTGTCTCCCTCTTCAGCTGTCCCTTGTGATAACACTGGGCCAGGAGGAGAATCCAAGATCATCTCCTCATCTCAAGATCCTTGACTTGATCACTTCTGCAGAGTGCCTTTGCCATGTAAGGTGACATTGTTTCTGGGGATTAAGTTGTGCACATCGGGAGCTATTATTCTGGCAACCATAGTCATCATTCTAAGCTGCTATGGAACCAACTCATTATTCTGAAAATTGGTAAATAAAAGACAGGATGAAGTATTTATCCTGCCCTTTTCTCTACAAGCTCTACCTCAGAGTTGTCAAATAATTAATGAAAGAAAGTTTCTTTTTAAATAAATAGTCTAGCTAATAAGTTATGAGAGAAGGAAAGATCAGAATATCACCATTATGCAACCCTAATGAAGTAACATATCTAACAATGGTCATCACTAACTGCGAAAACAGTTTAATGGAAAGCTCTTGGTAAACTTTATATTAATTGGCTCACCTGGATGCACTGGCCAATTTTAACATCACAAAAAGAGAGACAACCAGGTATCATATGCCCCCCCATGGAAGCATACAACAGTACTTTTGAGGTTTTCTTACCAAAAAATAAACCTGGGTATGAAAAGCCCCCTAGTGCTAATCACCAGTCTGTAAGTAATACAGGAAAGTGGCAAAATACACAATGTTGGAAAACTACAGTACAAACAACCCAGTATCTTCAACAAATAGATTGCAAGGAAACATAAAAAGAGAAGAGGAACAGAAAGTGAAGACCTTTAAGAGGCATATCAACCTAATCCAATGCATGGATCTTGTTTGAATTTTTATTGAACAAACCTGGTGTAAAAAGTATTTAGAAATAATCAGAGAATTTTGAACACTGATAGAATACCTGATGGTATCAAGGAATTGTGATTTTTCTTAGGTGATAATAAGATGGTGGTTATTTTTTAAATTCCATGTCTTTTTTTTATCTTTTTTTCAGGGTTTCCAGCTTGCAGAAAATTCCATGTCTTTTAAGGATATGTGCTGAAATATTTAGAGAAGAAATGATATGATGTCTTAGATTTGCTTCAAAATAATCCAGTTGTGGAGAGATGGCTAGGTATATTAAAATAAAGTTGGCCATAAATTAAGAATTGTAGAAGCTAGAGGTTGGGTACATGGGAGTTTATTATTCTCTTCTATTCTTGTATTGGTTTGAAATTTCCCATAATGACAAGTTTTAAAAAAAAATAAAATAAAACAATATGCAATCAGAAATAAAATTACTGGGTATGAGTGTTTCCAAGACATTTAAAATGTATTGTCAAATTGCTTTCCACAAAGGCTGTAGCAGTTTATAGTTCCACTAGTAGCAAATGAGAATGCTGAGGATATAATATTTTAAAGAATACATAATCACTTGGATAAACGGAGGAACACATATTTCTCAGTTGTCCATGCCTTTAGAAAGGCTAATGGCCTATTATGGGATATTATGGCCCAGTCGTGACTACACACCTGGAGGCCTTGTACCTGAACAGCAGGGAAAAAATTCAAAGAGTAAATGGAGTTCAGCATGACAGTCTTGCCAATTCAGATTTATACAAATCTAAATTACCCAAATGAGGGGTTTCACTGTTATTCCTGACACCATTGCAGAGGATCTTTCTGAACATCTATTGAGGTATTAGTTTAACGGGAAAATCTACCATTGTATCTTCTCAGTGAAATCTGATTATCTTCAAGAGGCTTCCTCACATAAAAAGGGGGGCAGGGGGAATCAATGCCTGGGCTTCTCTGCCTAGCATGAAAAATAATTTTCTGCTATAGGGTAATTTTGAGCTCCTATAATCTTCCAATTATGTTTGATTGCAGTGCCTCCTTCCTGTCTCAGTATTAAAGGATGGTCAGCACTTTTCTGCAACCAAAACTGACTTTCAGATGAAGCCGCCACTTATTTCAATGGCTTGTTTATAATCAGCAGCTCTTTGGGCATGTGGAGCATCCCCTCCTTGGAGAAGGAGCCCACCCCAGGACCTCTCCTTGGCTGTTAGCCAACCTGTTAACGCATCACAGGGGTTAGGGGTATACTAGGTGAGATAAGCCTTCAGGTACGTGTAGGGACATGAAGAATAATGAGTTGGGTATCTGCCCCCTAGGAGGGCATCACACTAGTGGGAGAGTCACAGGTATAGGTGTGAAAAGTCACACTCCTAGAAGGCACCTTGCCAGTGAAAGAGTTATAGGTGTGTATGTGAAAAATCACATAACGATTGAGCCAGCCATTCATTCCACAGATACTAAACATGCTTGATGTTGGTAGCAAAGAGATGAATAAGTCAGAATCCCTGCACTTAAAGTATTCATCTTGTAAGAAAACAGATATATGAACAAATAGTTGAAATGCCACTTGGTAAGTATAGTGCTAGAGGAATGTGTCAAGGTTTGTAGTGAAATGAGAAGGGACTTCTGACTATTCAAGGAGACTTCCTGAAGGATGAGAAGGTTGGACTGTCTGTTTTTCAGAAGGTTGGACTTAAAAGGCAGTCAGTGAGGGGAGGTGCCCTCCAGGCAGAAAGAAGTATAGGTGGAAAGGCAGGGAGACTTGAAATCATGTGAATCTTTGAGTGGAATGGCAATTCATTTGCTCTGGAGCAAAGTTAGACGATGGGTAGGGAAGGGACAGAAAATGAGAAGGGGAAGGTAGGAAATGCTAGATACTAGAAGGCCTTGTCTGCAATGCAGAGACATTTGTTTGTTTTTTAAACTATGCTAAAGTATGATTTTGTAGAGCTGGACAACTGAGTGAATGAAGAGGGGAGAGGTGCCCAAGGATGGCACGTTGCCTTGTGTGAGAACCTAGCATCTTGAAAGGATCAGGGAGGAATGTCATGCTGAGAATAATCCTGAGACATGCCAAGCCTGAGAAGAGATAAAAGTCCTGTGCAGGATTACATGACGCAAATCATCCATTCAGATACCCTACCACCAAGGGGCTGGAGCATGACTCCTTATTCCTTAGGCGGCAGCTGCTTCCAGTGACTTTTTTCCAAGGGTGCAGTGCGGAATGGGGGGCAGAAGTCAGAGAGAGTAATTTCACAATTAAGAAACATGACAAGCTCAACTTCAGCCAGGGGGCCAAGGTCAACATCAACAGTCATAAATCTTGTCAATGGTAGGTAACCTTGATATGAGATGATAACATTGGCACTTTATCTCGGTGGTCTGCCTCATGATAACCCACAACCCCAGTTTAATCATGAGAGCAAACATCAGACAAATCCTAGGAGAGGGACATTCTTCAAAATACTTGACCAGTGTTCCCAAAACTGTCAAGGTCATCAAAAACAAGGAAAGTCTTAGAAACTGTCACAGCAAGAAGAGCCTAAGAAAACATGACAGCTAAATGTAACGTGGTATCTTGGATGGGATTCTGAGACAGAAAAAAATCACCAGGTGAAAACAAAGAAGGCCGGTCCCGGTGACTCATGCCTGTAATACCAGCACTTTGGGAGGCTGAGGCGGGCAGATCACGAGGTCAGGAGTTCGAGACCAGCCTGGCCAACATGGTGAAACCCCGTCTCTACTAAAAATACAAAAATTAGCCAGTCATGGTGGTGGGCGCCTGTAATCCCAGCTACTCGGGAGGCTGAGGCAGGAGAATTGCTTGAACCCGGAAGGCGGAGGTTGTAGTGAGCCGAGATCATGCCACTGCATTCCAGTCTGGGCAACAGAGCAAGATATTGTCTCAAAAAAAAAAAAATCTGAATAGAATATGGACTTTAGCTAATAATCATATGTCAACATTGGTTTATTAGTTGTAGCAAAGGTACCGTCCTAAGGCAAGACGTTGATTGTAAGGGAAACTGTGTGTGTGGTAGGAGGGACCTAGCTGTACTATCATCTCAAGGTTTCTGTAAAACTAAAACTATTCTAAAAATGACTTTTTTTTAAATGAAGCCAGGCAAGTCAATCCATGGACTTAATCCCAGGAGGACCTGCAGGTAGGAGCCTAGAGATACGGGAAGGGTAGAGATGAGAGTGAGTTTGCTTGCTGGAGGGAAAGCATTTGAGAGAATAGGAGAGAAAAATATGCAGGACTAGGAAGAAGAAGAGAATCCGGGGCTAAGGGGAGACTGAAGCAGGCATGAAAAGGAGGAAATAGCCCTCGGGCTGAGTCTTAAAGCATGGAAAGAATTTGGGTAGGTAGAAATGGAGGTAGTCCTCTTAAAAACTTAGAAAAATGCAAATGATGAAAGATCTCAAAAGGAATGTGCCATTGACTAGAAGAATCCATGGCTGCATTATGCTTTAAGTGGCTTTTAAAAATACATATGATGAACCGAGCTTCGGGAAAACCACTTTGGATCACAGGGGTGATGACAAGGAGGAAGAGGCTGAGTAAAAAGAAGAGACACCATTCTGCAAACTTTTTTTTTTTTTTAACACATTCAGGACCTAGTTTTAAAATACGAATATTGTAAAGGAGATAATTAATGGGAACATGTTAATGGGAGGGAATAAATTCTAAAATCTCTCATGGGGATTTCTAAACTCTGATTACCCTCCTTTCCTCCCAGGTAAAGTTTGAGAGCTCATCAGTATTTCCTGGAAGAGGAAAATCTGTCTTGACATATAGAGGTCAAGACAGAGAATTTTATAACTAAAAATTGTTTGTTGAGTGAATTAATGAAATAATAGCAATTGTCAGCAGAAGTGTAACTGTTCTTATAAAAGTTTCACAGTTGGTGATTAAATCAAAATTGATCTACTTTATTCATTCATACAAGTCTGATTCTAAACGCGACTGTGAGTTTAGCATAGCCAAATATCTTCTTTTAAAGCAGTAGAGGAAATAATTCATTAAAACTGCCTTATTGAAAGTCTTTTTGCTAAGAGAAATAATTTTTGCTAAAAGAAAATAATTACCACAGAAAACTATCTGTCTAAAATGATCAAATTAGTGATTGGCCTGTTTTTCGCTAAGCGAGTCCACCAGAAGTTATTCCAGCCAAGAATTGGTCCCCTTTGTGGCACTGCCATCAGATCTTTAAATGCAGCCAAGAATTCAGCAGGTACCATCCACAAATACAACCCTTCCATTTACTTCTAGGTTTTGTTTGAACCCTTATGTATTAAGACAGACAGAGACAGGGAGAGGGTAGAGAAAAGCAATTGTTATTCAGAATTGAATAATGCTTCTAAAAATCTAGAACTTCAAATTGTTTTTACCCCAATCTGAGGTGATTAGCTCAAAGCAGTCCCGACATTTATCGGATGGTTATGAAAAGAAAGCAAAACTGGTCATGACCAAAAGGCCCATTTCTGCAGAAGTTCACATTCAGTACACCCAGTCGGTAGCCCCCGGGGAGTTGAGGAGAAAAGAGGAGGTCTGTAATGCAGCTGCCACACGGCGATCAGGCCCATCAGAGGGCTGCTGAAGCTGATCTGGTGTCCAGATAAACGTGGCATTCATGCTAGCCATCTGTCCACAGGTCAGTGGGGACAGAAACTCAAAATCATTATCTCTAATGAATGAATATACAATGACAGTCTTGTGTGTGGCAAAGGATCATCACATAGGAACATGGTTGGGGGAAATCAGGCATTGGAAAGCAGCACTAATCTTGCAAGGGAAAACAGTTCTCTGTGTGTGTGTGTGTATGTGTGTGTGTTTGTGTGTGTGTGTGTGTGTTTACTGTTAACTCTTAATGTCTGGGATAAGCTTGCAAGAGAGGTGCTTTCACTTGGCACCATTGCCCTTTTTTTATCCAGAGCAGCACTGGTATTTTGCAGAGATGGTTCAGTTGACAAGTGTCAAGATAGCATATATTTTTCTTTGGACATGAATGTCCATCTTGTTACCCCGTTTTTGTTTTGCTCCTCTAGGGGAGAAAGCTCTGTAACTTCCTACCTTTCCTCTGCAGTGCCACACATAAAACCTTAAAAAACTAAATCCTGTTCTTCTAGATGTATCATGCTTTTAGTTGAAATAGCAAGTTCCTATTCCATATTCCTTTTTATTGTTTCCCAAAGTGAATTAAAAAATCATATATATGGTTATTATATGGTTGTCATATATTATATATTTTATATATTATATATCATACTTTTTAAATATATTATATATATCATATACTATATATTTTATATTTTATATATACTTATATATTTTACATATTTATATATTTTATAATATATGTATTATATATTATTTACTGAGTACCTATTCCATACTAGGCACAGAAACCAGGAAGATGAAGAAAATGTTTCCTGATCTTAAGAATTTTCCAGTTCAATTCTGAAGATAAATGCCTTAAAGAATTATAAAGAAAATTAAATAGGAAGAGAGCTACAGTAAATCAGTAATAAGTAGTAAGTAAAACAGAAGTAAAAATCAACATGCTGAAGGAATACAGAGAAAGGAAGGAGCAGGGAAGTGACACTTATCAGGCATACATACCTGTGTAGGGCACTTTAAAGACATCGTTGCTTTTACTTTTGATATCTTACTTCCAAGGTAGGAATCATTGTCCCTGTTTTGTAGTCGGGAAAGTTAAATCACAGAAGGGTTGAGTGAAAAATGCAATGTCACACAGTAAAGGAAAAGCAGATCTGGAATTGGAACTCAAGTCTGTCTGACTTCAAAACTTATGCCAGTGGGAATCCATGGAGAGCTTATGGAGAAGAAGGCATTAGAGCTGGAGAAACCATAAAGACCCACTTTGCTCCAGAAGGAGGGGACAGATGAGGCAAAGACTGGGGGGAAGCTCTGGAGATGAGGACATGCCCTCAGGAAGAGCCAGAGGTGCGATGCGCCGGGAACAGGCTGGACTCTGGGAAATGTAGACATGCAGGACACTGGCTACCACACACATTGTGGAGGGCCTTGATGCTACACCAAGGAATTTGGACTTGATGCTGTGAGGACTGAGGACCCACTGGAATGGAATCCCAGAGTCCAGGGCTGAGTTTGGTCTTTAAGTGTAGTCATGTCCAGGGCTATCTGGACAGCTGATGGGATAGACCCAGAGGGATCTATGTGCAATAATCTCCTCAAATGGGCCATGATGAAACCCTTGGGAGCTCACCCTTAGATATGATTGTAAGGAGCAGGAACACCACCAGTCCTCGAGTGGTGTATGGGGCTGGGTAAGGACCCTCACTGGGTGGAGGTGAGGCAGGCACAGGACTCAGATGGGACAACACTTGGAAAACAAAGGAGAGACGATTAAGTATATCATAAAGGGCTGACATTTAAAGTTTCTTCTGGTCCAGATCCCTGGACTAACATCTTTGGGAGGGGGCCGTGATGAAACCCAGTCACTTTCACACCTGGGGCACCCAAGTTTCTCTGTGAATGTGAAGGCAGGATGTGATGAAGCTCTATGGCCTCAAAATTGTTACTTCCCAGGTAAAAAAGGTACGTTCATCATATTTTACTATGTGGTCCACTGGAAGTGGGAAGGGGAAAGGACTTGTCGTGGGAATAAAAGGCACGCACAGGACACCCAGACACTTTCAGAGAACTTGAAGACAGTTATCATAGCGGGACTATAGGCGCACACATTGTGGAGGTCCTTCAATGCCACACTTAATTCTGTGAGCACTGGGGATTCACTGTGAAAAGACCACAGATGGATGTGGATGACAAATACTGCTGATTTTGAGGAGGGGTTCAAGAGCTACGCATGGAAAGGATGTAGTTCCAAGTAAGTCAGGGTATCCCCAAGTGTGGTCTACAGGTTCCCAGTCGCTCCCAGTGGCCTCACAAGTGGTCTGCAGGTGGTGGAATGGTTTCAAGTGAAAGCATGATGAAACAACCATGTTCGTATGCATTTCACAAATTTGCAATGTAAGATTAATGTAATTTTTCCAAGAAATCTCTTCCATAATTACTACATGCTTTACAGTTTTACATGTACTATAGGGATTATGTTGTCAGTTCACCTAAGGTACTCTGTTAATAGGCTATCTTACCTATTGTTTCTTCATCTCATTGCACACACTTGTACATTTCGGGAAATATATATAGTACTGTGCTGTTGCTATTGTTTTATTGTATGCTAATGAGAACACTGGTGGCTGGTAGCCCCTAGGAGGCTTCTGAACGCAGCTCGTCACTTTCAGCCCCACCTCCTAACATCTGGGGAGGGAAGAGGGGCTGAAGGTTGAGTTGATCACCAGTGGCTAAATATGTAATCAATCATGCCTATGTGATGAAGCTTTTATAAAAACTCAAAGGACTGGATTCTGGAAACGCCTGAGTTGACGAACACACCAGTGTGCTCGGAGGTGGCACACCCCAGCTCCGCGGGAGCAGAAGCTCCTGTCCTCCGGACCCTCCAGATCTAGCTCAGTAAATCTCTGCATTTGGCTGTTCATCTGCTTCCTTCATTACATCTTGTATTAATAAACCAGTAAATGTAAGTAAAGTGTTTCCCTGAGTTCTATGAGCCACTCTAATAAATTAATCAAACCCAAAGAGAGGGTTGTGGAAACCAAAATTTATAGCCAATTGTTCAGAAATTCCAAAAGCCCAAGCTTGTGACTGGCAGCTGAAATGAGAGGTGGTCCTGTGGGACTGAGCCCTCAACCTGTGGGATCTGATGCTATCTCCACATAGTCAGTGTCAGAACTGAATTGAATTGAATTGAATTAGAGGGCATCCAGCTGATGTCTACTGGAGAATCCGCAGATAAGATCATTTGCATGATGTGTGGGAAAACCCCACACCCACTTGGTCACAGAAGCATTCTGTATTGTGACATGATGGTAGGAAAAACTGAGTTTATGTTTTCCTCTATCTCTACAGTCATAAATGAGCCAGGGAACACGACTATGGATCAAATATAAAATGTGATTTCATATATTGGAGTGCATGGACACTCTCATTGACCATTTTGCTCAAGCCGACAAAAAAAAAGAAAGAAAGAAATATGGCTACTAAATATAATAATATACATGCAAAAACTGAAGCTTTTGGATGGAGGATCCATTTGTCCTTGTTCCTAGCACACTGTAACAGAACTTTGTCCTAAAGTCATTTTTCAGCAAAGTCTGATGACTTATTAAGCCAATCAGAACAGTTCAGAACAAATTAAGCAAAACATTGTCCACAAGAAATTAATGAATTTGTATCCTTAAGTGTAGAAAAGGAAGGAAAATCAAAAAAGCATAGTTCAATGTTAAATTTTCATAGCACAAAAACACGTACAATTATACTGTTGCCAAGGAGCTTGTAAACCACCCACAAAGTTAATGGCAAATGTTGTGCTCAGAGAGAGTGAGAAAGCAACACATTTCTTTTATGAACTAATATTGATGGATGATAGACAGTATCAGTAGCAGTGATTATGGCCCCTGATAGGACAGTAATGAATGAGCTCTTGGCATACATATATAGTACAGCAACAAGGGGAAAGTGGCTGGGAACTTTTTGTTGTTTTTGTTGTTGAAAACAGGCAAATGTTGTTTTCATGTTGGTAATGATTGCTTTGTGGGCTGTAATGCAGAGAGAAAGCAGGCAGAAGACTCACCATGTATATCACAAGAAGTGGCATGATCACATAAAATAAGCTCACCCATTGTTTATCCACAGCTGGACAGCAATTATATATCTCTTGGCCTTGGTTCAAAATATAAAGAAATTGTGAAAATGGTGGTCATTTTGCCCTCTCATATTTAATAAGAATCTGCTGGGTAGGGAAGAGGTATTCAATCAAGGTATGAAACAAGTGGTCAGGTTGAAATGTTTCTTTAAGTTGTAAACAATACCAGTAAAGATGATTATTTCAAATGACTTCCTTAAGTAAGTTATATCTCAGGAATATCTTGAACCTATCACTTCAAGGGCATAAAATCATGTCTGTGTGTGTGTGTGTGTGTGTGTGTGTGTGTGTGTGTGTGTGTGTGCTCATGTTGAGAATAATATCAAGATTTCTTAAGACTGAATTTTGGTTCATTAACTTTTGATGTTTTTTTGATGATTTTCTTCGCTTGTCTGAAAAAAAATAAGCTGTAATATTTGAAAACTACATCTGAATCCAGTAAGAGCAGAATAAATGCATCTCCAAGCCAAATACTATCAAAGAGCTGTTGAGAAGTCCCTTTGCAAGTTGCAACACTGAGCCTACCAGAAACCTCCATCTAATTGGTATGAAAGAGGGCCAGTACAAAATTACTGTTTATCATTGTTTCTTGTTCTACCTTGAGACCAGTTGCCAGGGAAACACCTGTTAGAGAGGTTGGCCTTGTATCTTCTATGCTTGACAGAGCACTTAGTGCATAATCACTCAGAAAAACATTACTAAATACACAAGTGAATGGACCATCAAGAGAATCTAGCTCTAATATTTTGTGATAATATGATCAGAGAATATCAGAGAATAGAATACTTTTCATCTTTTTAACATGTTTAGTCTTCAGATCCTGTTTAGAATCTCTCTGCTGCCCTACCTTCTCTTTGACTCCCTGTGCTTATTTCCAAAGCAAATCTATCCAGTATCTTTCAGGTATCCAAGTGGGGCAAACAAAGGGTTTTCTCCCCTGAGAATCCCCCTGCTGGTTGCGACATCTGAGGACCACTCACAGCGTCTCTCAAAACTGGCATCTCTCCACGTCAAACACAACAAGCCCATTAAGAAATATCCATTTGTCTGTTCTTGCTGTTGCAAGCTAAGGATGGGGCTTCTTTGGATTTTTATTCCTAGATCCAGTCTCTAATGGAAGGACAGATGTTATTATCGATGAATGGATGTTAATTCCTTGTAATCACTGAACTCTTCTCAAAATACTAACGATCTGCTTCTTATCCTGCTCTAGAATTCTGCAGCAAATCAGCATCCATCTCCTCCCTCCATAGCTTCCAGAATCCTTGACTTTGTGCATTGTGAAAAATGGGATAGTGCTGACTATTTCCAGTGTTCATTCAGACCTCTGGCACTTGGTAATTTCGGACAGATGACAATAGGGGCTCCAGAGCAAAATCTCAGGATCCTTCAAATCTAATCTCCAGAACAGAAGGCATCAGGCCTAGACTCTCCAGCCCTTTCCAATGACTGTGAGTGCCTCTATCAGGGCCCATTCCAAGGACCAGAGCCAGACAAATATGCCGGCTCCATTATTCTTGAGAAGTAAAGGGTCAGACGGGGAAGCCCACTCATGTAACGAAAAAGGTAAGAGAAGATGTCCCAGGGAATATGTTGGTCTTAGACGAATGAAAGAGCAACTTACCTTTTCCAGGGTGCCCCTTGCCTGTTCATCTGGAATTCTCCTAATGGAACGTTAGTCCTGCTCCCTCCAATCCAACTTTTCTGGGTGAATATGATCCCTGTAAAGCATAGACTGATCAGTTTAACCTTCATTTAAAATGTGTTGATGGGTTGCCATTATTGCCAAAGTAGGTGAAGCCCAAATCCCTTATCATGATGTGAAATATCCTCTATGGCCTGCCAGCTGCATTCCTCCCTAGAATCTGGGTGTCATGATTTGGCTTCTCTTAATACATAACTGCACACACCTCTGCATGATTGTTCATGCTATGTCCTCAGTTTTTCCCATCAGTCACCTGCCTGGGTCTTAACCATCGTTCAAAACTGAAGTTGACATCTGCTTCTCTAGGGAGCCTTCTCCCCAGCTTGGTGAGCTTCCCACCCTCTGGGCTTCCAGCAGGTCTTGTGCTCACCTGCATAGCAGAGCCCAAACACTCCCAAGGGCTAGAGTCCAAGACTGTCACCACCTCCAAAATTTGTAAATGCCATTATAGCATGTCATTTCCCCATAAAATACAGTAAAAATAGCTCTATTACCTTTTATATGGTGGCAAGCATAGATTGTATCACTTATTGATGGCAGGTGTTTGGCAATTGATGAGGTCACTGGTTAGCCAGGTGGCATCCCCTCTTGCCATTCTCCTATGCACGGTTCAGACTGTGCCCTATGTTAGATTCCTTTTGCTGCTATAACAAATTATTACTTACTTGGTGGCTTAAAATGATACCAATTTTACTAGCTTACAGTTGTGGAGTCAGAAATCCAAAATCCTGCTGGCTAAAATCAAGGTTCTGTGATGCTTTGTTCCTTCTGGAGCGTCTGGGTTCTCCATTTTCTTGCCTTTTGCAGCTTCTAGAAATTGTCCGCATTGCTGGGCTCATGGCCCTGCATCACTCCGGCCTCTGCCGTATCATCACATCTCCTTTTCCTTACTACATGGGTATCTTTGAAGGTGGGAAGGCATTACTCTGCCTGTCATATTTCACAGTAAGTTACAAGAAAGTATCACGAACCTTTGGGTTTTCTTATAACAATTTAAACCATAAATGATAAAACCAATACTTTGGGAAAGGTGTTCTCTTACCTGTTAATCCTCTCCTGATTATGAGTTACTGGAGGGCAAGGCCGCATCTAAGTCATGTCTGGGCATCCCTGGCTCATGGATATGCTCTATAAACATTTGTTGAACTGAAATTCTTGCTTTTACTGAGATCAGGGGCTCTTCAAGGTCATTTGGGGGAACTCTTTGAAATTTGGCTGAGGACTGAGCTGCATGATCCTTTTATCCAAGCACATAAAACAAACATGTTTTCACTTCTAATATCATATTCAGCACTCTCTCCTCCATTCTGATCAGACCAGAATCTCTACACAAGTTGCTACATGAGATGGTGTTTTCAACCCTTCAGCTTCCGTTCCTGGGCAGAGTGAGAAATACACATGGCAATTAAAAATAACAGCCTCAGCAGAGGAAACAGAACCACTTCTGAATGCCAGCCATCTGGAGCCATCCTGGGCTTGCAGCAATGGCTACTTCTTCAAGGCTTGGTCAACACCCACCTGCCTGTTTCTTCTCAGTCTCCACCGCTTCAATGTCCTCTACCTGCGGGGGAACCACAGCCTCAACACCAGCCAGGCTGCATGACATGTGTCTAGAAGAAAGCCTGACTTTCAGCAGGTGCTCAATAAGTGTGTGCTCCTGCTTTTAAAGTCTCAGCCTATTTAGTCCACTCACCACACAGGGCACCCTGAGGGGTGAAGTTTTGGGTGGAGATGAAAGCGTGGGAAATTATGTCTCATGCCTTGGCTTCAGGTGTGCTGGACTCCAGCTGAGCTGGACAGAGAGTCACATTGTGCAAGGCCTGCTGTCCCATTGATGTGGTCCTGGACTCTCAGCAGTGTAAAAAGCCATGTTCCCATTTAAACCACTGCATGTAGGCATTGTCTTATCTGCTTCCGTGTTGCAAACATTGCTCCCTCCTTATACTTTAGTTGTCAGCATCTTCATTATATAGGGGCCAGAATTGGCTACCTGAATGCAGGAGTGTTTCCTGACCTGCCCAGGGACTGCAGGAACCACCATCGCTTGCACCACTTGGGGACCCACAATTGCATCTCAGGGACCTATGTTTTTCATCTGTAAAGTGGAGATAATAATATGTTTCCAAAAGGGCCCCTGCACGGAATAAAGTGGTAGAAATAAATAACCTACTGTTACCTGACACAAAGCAGGTGGTTGATAAATGGTAGACTTATTATTATTACTGTCACAGTTATTTCTACAGCATCATTTTATTCTGGCTTCTTTTTGGCAGACAGGAGCCTGAATCACAGGGAAGGTGATTCGGGAAATGAACCACAATGCAGACCCTCCACCATCTCCTCCCAGGCAGCACCCTGGCGACAGCCGCAACTTTCTTCACTCGTCAGAGCTAATCTCTCTAAGAGTGGGATTAGCTGTGTCTGTGCCCTCTCACCGCTGGGCCATATGCTCCTGAATGACAGCTGTTTGACAGCCTATGCTGGGGAAACATGGTCTTTCCAACCCAAATTTGATAAACATACATTTCTTCTGTCTGTCCTACTTTGGGCCATCTGTCAGTGTGGCATGATGCCTTCGCCTGGATTGGCAAGATGCTGACATCAGACCACCAAGGAAGGCTCAAGGAGAATGTTGCTGCCATGGGGAGCCGGGGGTGAGGCCTCCTCAGGGCCCAGGCGAGGCATGGTTTGGGCTGTCCAACCCTCACCTGCAGGAAGAAGAACACCTGAGACCTGTGTTGGCCTTCACAGCTAGCTTGGTCCCCACTCTTGGACAAGAGAGATTGCTACAAAGTGTTATAAAGCAGTGCTTCTCAACCATGCGTATGCTTACAGATTGCCTGAGGATCTTGTTAAGATGCAGATTCCAGTTCAGTGGATCAGGGATGGGGCCCGAGATTCTGCATTCCTAATGAGCTGCCAGGTGAGGGTGATGTTGATGCTGCTGGTCAGAGGACCATAAAAGCAAGGTTATAAAGGACATCTGACTTAGAGTCAGACGATCTGGATCCTATAGACAGCCTCTTGCCAAGGGAATGCTTTGTAAATGTGATTCCCGAAGAGACAAAACAAAACAAACCAAAACAAACAAACAAACAAACAAAAACAGAAAATAAGAGGTCGAGCTACCACGGATCTCCTGAGTGAGTGTCCTGAACTTTTCAAGTTGTTGTAGCTCTCACTCAGTCACCTACCATGCCCAAACACTGCTAAATCCACCAGCCCAGAACAAACAGCTTAATAGCCATATTACCTTTTATAGCATCTAATACAGATTCTGAAGAGGCACGTAATGCACAGGAAGTTGGAAGAACAATGCTGGGCATGGTGGCTCACGCCTGTAATCCCAGCATTTTGGGAGGCCTAGGCAGGTGGATGACCTGAGGTCAGGAGTTCAAGACCAGCCTGACCAACATGGTGAAACCCCCACCTCTACTAAAAATGCAAAAATTAGCCAGGCATGGTGGCACATGCCTGTAATTCCAGCTATTCAGGAGGCTGAGGCAGAAGAATCGCTTGAACCCGGGAGGTGGAGGTTGCCGAGATTGCACCACTGCATTCCAGCCTGGGCAACAAGAGTGAAACTTTGTCTAAAGAAAAAAAAAAAGGATGTTAGAAGAACGACAGCTACAACTTCTGTATCTACTGGGTACCTGCAGAGTGCAAAGGGCGGATGAGGCAGGTCCTGGGATGTGGGAGGAGAGGCAAGGGGGCCAGGCACTCCAAAGGAGAAGCTCCAGAGCCCACAGGGCAGAACCTCCCTATGTCCAGTGAGTCCCAGGCTCTGGAAGAATCAGTTGAGAGGCAACCTGGAAGTGCTTCCTTTCAAGGTGGTAAGAAAGGAGGTAGAATAATATGAGCAATTTCCCAAATTGACTTTAGCAGCCCAGAATTTCGGTGGAGATGTCGGACGGTGACATCAATCCGCCCAAATTGCTTTTGAAGATGGAGGGCTCAAGATCTCATAACTCTTCTTTAATTGTTAAGGAACTAATTAAATCTGTAGCATCTCTGTCAACTGAGTTTTATTATGTTAATTTCACTGCTGGACAAGCTAAGTCAAGCACCGGTAGACTGCACTGTGGGCTTCTGGCTCCTGACGAAAGGCGCTAATGATATCTTCAATGAACACAGTTCCTGTACCCACAGAATCCCAAGTGATTTACCAACAGTTTCCTGCCAGTTCCCACAAGGCTGAGGCCTGGCGGCTGAGTATCACCCTGCCGGCCTCGTTCGATGAAACCCTTCTAATTCAGAGCATACACACACAGGTGTGTCTGTGCAGGTACACACATTTGCCTTGTGGCATAGAACAAACACAGACCACCAGACTGGGTGAAGGTTAAAAAAATGTAAAATTTGGAATTGTGTTTACATTTTTCTTTCAATTGCTGATAATTCCTTCCTTTTAGTTGATATATGGGCCTTAATTAGTGGCTCTCTGTACGGGATCATAGCCATCCCATTGGTTCTGTCTACCTTCCCTGCACTTCCCCAGCCTGCTCCAGGCCCAGGCACCTGTATGTGTGCTCACCTACCCCACCCACAGCAGCGAAGTTTCACTGCAGCCTTGGACATCCTTCCAACAACCCTGCAAGCATGCAGAGCTCATGGGCTTGGGATGGCACAGGGCACCTGCATATCTTGGCCCCGTCCCACTCCAATGAATGATGCTGCCCAAACTGACAAACTCATTAGGAGCAAGACAAGTTACTTGGCTTATCAGGGAAGAGGCAGAGTGTGAATGAAAACCCCTATCATTTAACTCCTAGTGTTCTAGAATAATGGGATAGAATGAAACTTAGAAATCTTGAAACTTTCATTTCTACCCTCTCCTTGCAAAAGAAGAAACTATGCTTGGCAGATAAAAGACACTCAGTTGCTGAAGAACACCTAGAGCAGTGTGTTCATAATTTGGAATTTGGTCTCCTATCTGCCAGGTCAGAGTTCATACAGCAAACATTCCCAAGTCAACACAATGTGTACTTCCAGAAATTTAAAGCCACACATGGCCTGGCCTGTTTGGGGACAGTTGGGTTTCTCCAGGATAGAAACAAGCCTAAACTCTGTCCTCCTAGGTAGTGAGCTGACAGGTCCTGGTAGAAGATCCCCCACAGCCCTCCATCCTCTCTATCCCCACAGCTGAACCCTCAGACCATCATGAGTGTGGGGCAGATGAGAGCAACTTTGAGAAATCTGCTCAGGAGCCATGACCCAGAGAGACAAAGGCACATGTGCAGGGCGGCCCTCCATATTTCTCTCATGGGGGAAAAAGCCCTAAACACACCCCTTTCTTTTTCTTGCTTTGTTTTCCAAACAAAATAAAGCCAAAAAAAATCCGAAAACTCTAAGAGCCTCTGAAACTTGGGTGCCCATACATTTTTCTGAAGCCTGCTTCTTCACCTCAAAAACAAAAGCAAAAGGGAAAGAAAAACCAGGCTGAGGACCTTGTCTACTTCTGCACTTGCTCCCTGATGGAGCAAATCCCTCATGAATTATGCACTTTCAGCTGCTGCCACCCCAGGCCATCCAGGTTCCACCAAGGTAGTCAGCTCCTCCCCGGCTCCTGGTGTGATCTCAGCCCCAGGAAGGGCATCGGCATTGTCTTGATGGAAGAATGCCATGTCCAGCTGCAACTCACCACTGACCCTCCCAGGTGAGCTCTACAGAGAGATGCCCACAGCCAGGTGTCTGTGCCTGGTCATCGGTTTTCAGCCTAGTTTCTGGAGGAAGGGAGGAACCAAGAACCAGACAGGAGCTAGAGTGGGGGGGAAAAAGGAGTAAACCAATCACCAGAAGGTGGTGCTATACTTTAAGACAGGATAGCCAGAAAGGGAGAAGCCTCCATGAGAAAGATTATAACATTTCAGAGAGGGAGGGTGTCTAAAGATAAAATACAGAGCACTGCAATGCTATGCAACAAAATGAAATGCCATCAGAGCTGAAAAGACTCTAAAATATCACTCTAGAATAATCTCATATTACTGATGGGAAAACTGAGGCCCAGAGAGAGACAGAGGTTTGTCCACCGTTGTACAGACCAGAGGAAAAACTTGGTCTGTCACCTCTTTAGGTTCTCCAAAGGCTGCCTGCTTTTTGGCAAAGCCGAGATTAGAGAATAAAACACGAGGATTGGCTCACAGTAGAGAAACATCAGGTTCAGGAATTGACGCTCCAATGAGGCAGAAGGAGCCACAGTCCCTTCCTGGGAACAATCCACGGAGCCCTCCCAGAGCAAAGCCGAAACTACCAAAGAGTCAGTCCAGTGTCCATGGCCTTGGCAGCATAACTGCTCGGCCTCACGAGTCTCCACAGGTGGGTCAAATTAAAACTGTGGGCTATGGCCTGGCGCGGTGGCTCACGCCTGTAATCCCAGTGCTTTGGGAAGCCGAGGTGGGCGGATCACGAGGTCCAGAGTTTGAGACCAGCCTGGCCAATATGGTGAAACCCCAACTCTACTTTAAAAATATACAAAAATTAGCTGGGCATGGTGGCACGTGCCTGTAGTCCCAGCTACTCAAGAGGCTGAGGCAGGAGAATCACTTGAATCTGGGAGGCGGAAGTTGCAGTCAGCCGAGATCACACCACTGCACTCCAGCCTGGGTGACAGAGTAAGACTCCGTCTCAAAAACAACAAAAAATAACAAAAACAAAGAAAAACAAAAACAAAACAGAACAAAACAAAAAACAACCATGGGCTTCACCAGTTACTAGCTGTGGATATTCCTGTAACATCTCTGAGCCTTGACATCTCCATCAGTAAAATGGCATAAAAATATCTCCCTCTCAGAAACACTTCTGAGAATTAAAGATCCTTGTGCAAAGTGTCTAGCACAATCCTGGCATATGGCAAATTCCCATGGCAGAACTTTCCCTACCCTTCTTGACTGTGCTAGGAGGAACCTTCTCCTAAGTATCATGCATGTGGTCTGGAAATGCCAAGTGCTCTGCAGGTGGAAGAGCCTGGCCTTATGACATGGCTCATCACCAAGGAACCCAATCATAGAAGTTCAAAGATGGTTGCAGGAGGAGGAGTAAGTATAGGGGCAGAGTTCATCCCACAGAGTCAATGGGGAGAAACTGACATCACTGTCAGACCTTCCTGCCTGTGAAAAGCTCAGTTGCAAAGAACAAATTCCCTGGCAGAACCATTGAATGCCTACAGACACCTGCACACACACACAACTAACATACACATGCCCAGATCGGCAAGGAGGGCGTGATATGGTTGCCCAAGTGCTGGGTCAGGAGACCCCAGCTTTCATGGTGGGCTCAGATCCAGCAGGAAACCACACTGTGAATGCCTTCCCACATTCTTTTCAATCACTGACTCTCACTCAGGGTCTGCAGGAGCCAGAAAGCATTATCACCATCCCCTCCACAGGCAATAGGCCCAAACCCTTGAAGGGCTTCCTCAGGACCACATAGCAAGGCAGCCCATTGAGCAGGTGAGTCTGCTGGGAAGTGGACAAGGCCCAGGCCCCACCTCATTTATCTTCTTGGTTTCTCTTCGCACCTCCCCACCAGGGGCCTGAGGCTCAGTTCCCTGGCTGAGAGGTGAGAGAGTAAGAGAGGGTGGAAGAACATACCCTGCTTGAGGTTGCAGCCACTCCATGGCCCCCTGGCTGCTGGACCAGTCCAGCCAGTCCCTTCACCTCTGTCTAAGGGAAATAGCCCCAGAATCCCTAAGGGGCCACTAATCTGGAACACATTTCACAGAGACTGAACTTTTGGGGCCATCTTTTAGAACAGCAGTGAGGAAGAGACAGATATTACCTACAAGGGTGGGGGGAAACTGACTCCCATCCCTTCATATCCAATACTCAACTATTCATTCATGGGTTTCTGTGCCTCTACCCACACCTGTGCCAGGAATGCTTGCTGAATGCTCCCTGCCATTACAACTTGCTGATAATGCTGGGCCCTCATTCAACACCCAGCCTGGCTCCTGTTATGCAGTCAGAGAAATGATCCCTGAGGAGGAGTCTGTCATGCACATCTGTGCTGCTGCAACACGTCGCTCACAGTGGGCTGTTTATGGGGGTGGTGAAGGGTACGGATGCTGGACTGCTGGGCTCCCACTCTGATTCACCACCTGCTAGCTTGTGTAGCCATAGGCAGGCAATTTCATCCTCCAGGACTTCCGTTTCCTCCATGATTAATTCAGGATAATGGTGGTCTACTTTACAACCCATGTAACATACTTATAGTAGCTAGTTTGTAGCACTTAATAAATTGTAACGAAGATTATCAGTGTTTCTTGTATGCATTCATTTGACATTTGTAGTTTGCCTACTATGTGCAGGAGCCATTGAGATCCTTCAACCTCAGGAACAAGAGCTGTGGCTTCCACATTGGAGGACTGAGGAGGAAACAAGACAGGCCAGTGTAAACACTAAGCGAAGGTGACGCACTCCTTCTCCCTTATCCCTGTCAGAATGCTTCTCAGACTTTCAGTGCTCCACATATGGGGAACATTTGTGAAGTCATCGTAGTTTGTCCTTGGCATTCTCCAGACTCTCCTCTCTGTGCCAACTGCTTCCTCTATTCCCGAAGACACAGAGTCCTCCTGAACCCGCTGTGACCGATCTCTTTCTTTGTTCTAGAAAGAATTCTCTTTTATTTCTATCTTGATTTTTTGAAGAAAAAAAAAAGAAGGTCTGCCTCAGCTTCCCAAAGTGCTGGGATTATAGGTATGGGTGTGAGCCACCGCACCCAGCTGAATTCTCCTCTTGATTCACGCTTTCAAAAACACTTAGAGTGCCCCCACTGCATGACAATAGCATGGTAGGTTTTGGAGAAGAAATAGAGATGGCTGACACAGGATCCCTGTCCTTGCCCTTGAAAAGCTGACATCTTACTATACATTCTTTTCTTTCTTTCTTTTTTTTTTTTTTTGAGATGGAGCCTCACTCTGTCTCCAGGCTGGAGTGCAGTGGCATTATCTTGGCTCATTGCAACCCCCGCCTCCTGGGTTCAAGCGATTCTCATGCCTCAGCCTCCCAAGTAACTGGTATTACAGGCATGCACCACCATGCCTGGCTAATTTTTGTATTTTTAGTAGAGACAGAGTTTCACCATATTGAGCAGGCTGGTCTCAAACTCCTGACCTCAAGTGATCCACCCCCCTCGGCCTCCCAAAGTGCTGGGATTACAGATGTGAGCCACTGTGCCAATGTGTGGCCCTGCTATACATTCTTTTTTCTCAGAAGGTATTTATTGGATACTTACTAGGTGTCAGGCGCATGCATAGTTGTGAACAAGATGGACGGAGTGTCTTTCCTCCTGAAGCTTGCAATCAAGTGGGGAACAATCTGTAAGCAAAGCATGACAATTATAATGAGAGCAGAATGCAGGGCTTCGTGGGAGTGCACAGGAGACAACAGATAATAATGACAAAAGGAGATTAAAGTTGCAGAGAAGGGAGGATGGAGGCTGCTGGAACACATAGCAAGAGGCCAGCTCTTGTTGAGGCCAGGGCTCAGGAAAGCTTCAGAGATAAAAGAAACAACACAGCATCACTGTCGAAATCACAGATCCTAGAATCAGGCATCTGGCTTCAGATACCGGGTGGGATACTTACCTGGCTGATAGAGTTAACTTGGGCAAGGATTTGACCTTTCTAAGCCTCTGTTTTCACGTCTGCAAAAATGGGAATAATACCAGTCCTTAAAGTCCTTCAATCCCTATTGAGATGGGGATTGGAGGAGCTAATCCATGGGGAATGAACAGCACTAGGCCTATTGAGACATAGATGGGCTCGATTTGAGTTTGTCCTTATTGCTCTCACTGAGTGAGATGTGAGCTGGAATTAGGGATTGCCTCTAGGTGATTATGGAGAAAAGCATCTTGTACTCTGCCCTGAATGGAGGCCCTGGACATGGACAAGTCATTTCCTTTCCCTGGGCCTTAATTTTCCCATCTATGAAATAAATGGGTCTGATGACTTATCACTGAGTTTTCTTTCCACTATAAAATACTATGACTGGGCCGGACGTGATAGCTCATGCCTGTAATCCAACACTCTGGAAGGCCAAGGTGAGCAGATCACTTGAGGTCAGGAGTTTGAGACCAGCCTGGCCAACATGGTGAAACCCCGTCTCTACTAAAAATACAAGTTAGCTGGGCATAGTGGTGGGCGCCTGTAATCCCAGCTACTCAGGAGGCTGAGGCAGGAGAATCACTGGAACTCAGGAAGTGGAGGCTTCAGTGAGCTGAAATCACACCACAGCACTCCAGCCTGGGGGACAGAGCAAGACTCCATCTCAAAAAAAAAAAAAAAAAAGCTATGACTGTTTTGCTCTGACCTTTTGAAGTCTGTGACCACAGAGTAATCACCCTTTTACATAGCATCTTAAAACCTATGTTCACGCAGACCATGGACAAAACCACATCCTTGGTAATGGCAAGGATGCCAATGTAAAAATCTGACGCAACTTGGAGGTGGTGTTGTATTCTGCATAAGCCAGTCACCGATGCTGGTGAACTCTCCTGTCTGTTTATGTTCAGTCTCAGCCTGAATCTTCACAGCCAACTCATTCACCACTACAACTACAGGTGCCCAACAGAAGTGAAGACAGAACTGTCATAACATGTATTCTGATTCAAGAGGCATGTGGTTTCAATATGTCCCATTGTGTTCATGACATTGTGGTCGATACTTTATTGTCTGCCTTTCAACAGAATCCTTTCTCTAGAGTTTGAGCCAAGTGGCCAAAACCACACAAATTTGACTGGATGTTGAATTTTTGCCCTCTGGCTTCTGCATGGTTTTAGGAAAAAGACTTTTCTTTTGTTTTCTATCTTGTTAAATGGCATCAATATCTACCTAAAACAGAAGCTAGGTGTCATTCTAGACTTCTGGTCCTCATGTTTAATAGTTAGGCAATAACCAAACACAATAAATTCTACCTCCACATCACTCATCTTTCAGATGAGTCTAGTGAGTTTTAGCCTCATTGCTACACCCTGGCTGAGACACTCATCATTTCCTTGCTCAGATTTTTGCACTAAAGTTGATTTACTATTCTCCACTGACTCCAGTGTCTCTCCCATTTCAGGCAAGAACTTCCTAAAATGCATGTGAATGACCATTTCACTCCACTACCTAACACTTTCATTTATATTTTTTTATTTTTTTTATGAGATGGAGTCTCACTCTCTCTCGCAGGCTGGAGTGCAGTGGCATGATCTCGGCTCACTGCAACCTCTGCCTCCTGGGTTCAAGTGATTCTCCTGCCTCAGCCTCCCGAGTACCTGGGATTACAGGCGTGCACCAAAATACAAATAATTTTTGTATTTTCAGTAGAGATGAGGTTTTGCCATGTTGGCCAGGCTGGTCTTGAACTCTTGACCTCAAGTGATCTGCCCACCTCAGCCTCCCAAAGTGCTGGGATTATAGGCATGAGCCACCACGCCCAGCCCTAACACTTTTCAGCTAGCTCCCCATGCCCTACACCAGTGGCTTCCAAACTGGAGTGTGCATCAGAGCCATGTGGAGGGCTGGTTAAAACACAGATTGGTGAGCCTCACACCCAGAGTTTCTGACTCAGTCAGTCTAGGATGGGGTCTGGAAGTTTGCATTTGTAACAAGTTGCCGGGTGATGCTGATACTGCTTTTCCAGGGACCACCCCTTTAAGTACTACTGCACTACTCTACAAGACATAAACCCCTTGGCCCGTCGTGCGAGATTCTTGACAATCTGCACCCAGTAGAGCTTTTTTTATGTTATTTTAAGTTATGTCACACACTTATGCATCTAATATCAGTGGCTAACAAAGCCAAAAATCCTTGTAGAACAGAGACTTTCTAGTTTGAGCAGAGAATCTAGACTGTAGCTATAAAGCTCACACCCTTAGGAGGCAAGTGGCAGAGATCAGGCAGAATTCAACGGGCAGCCCAGGACTCATCCACCCAGCCAGAGCCTGGCAAGCATTGGCACCCAAGTTTTGTAACTGTGCTTCGATGTAGATGCCATCCAAAATGCTGTCTTCATCTGATGCCTTGAATCCATGTGGCAAAATAAACACCACAGCCAACTCATGATTTAAGCCAAACATAAACAAGATCTAAAACAAAATAGGGTGGACAGAAGCCACATGGAAAGGTAGTTTAAGGTTATGAAACCTGGCTTGAAAACCACATGTTGTCTGAACTTGTAAACATCAAAGAGCCAGACTGGAAAACTGTAATAATAGAATAATAATTAATAATAATAAAATCATGCCTTCCCCACTGTTACCCCAGGATATAAAACCATTAAAAAAATTAAGATGTGATAGGCCTATTAAATCATTTACTCTGTCCCCTGCTAGAGAAGATTGGCTCCATTTGCAGGATCTTAAAAACCTTCTGTTCCAGGGAGGACTCCAGATGCCTAGAAGTCTGGGGGAACCTCAGAAAAGGTAACATTACAAAAACCCAGCTAATGAGCTATAGAGCAGCCTTCATTTCTCTTGCTTTGGAATTCTGGGCTGCTGTTATACAAAAGCAAGGCCTTTTCCCATCTCCTTGGAAGGAAAAGGGAAGCACCGACCTCCACCCTTACAGAGTTGTCTTCAGCTGCCACCTCCAGGGGAATTTTGTGGAGGATGGTGACTGTGATCCTGATGACCACACATATGTTCCCAGTGCAGGACTCCTGAGATGGAGTTGCTAACACTGACCGTCCTTAAAGAACTGACCAGAATTTATCTTGACCATTTGGCCAACTTGTGTGCACTTGCCTGTTTCTTTTAGGGCTCATAATGAAAACAACTTGAAAATTCAGAGTTAACCATGAAATAAATTATTCTTGTATAATCAACATGACGGCAATATTCAAATCATTCATTCTTTTGAGGCGAATTTTTTAAAAA
Source organism: Hylobates moloch (assembly GCF_009828535.3). Lineage (NCBI taxonomy): Eukaryota > Metazoa > Chordata > Mammalia > Primates > Hylobatidae > Hylobates > Hylobates moloch. The sequence continues at coordinate 15,827,438 of NW_026652288.1, read as the reverse complement.
TTGGGTAAATATTAATTTATCTTTATCCTTCTTAGGAATAACTTCCTTTCTGCCCCCTAGAACAACAACAAAAATCATCTGGCAGATGGAATCATTCAATAATGCTTTGAAATAAAGCTGATTTTATAATATGTATTTGATATAAATGTCTATCTTTTCTGCTATCATAATATGTATTTTCCTATATTATCTCGTGTATCATAAAATGAGCTCTTTGCTGACTCAATCAGTGCTTTGCTGACTTGTGAGAAGGGTTTCTTGCAACTTATATCTTAATCATCTTCACACTTTTTGAGTAGCTATTGGTCAAAGGGATTTATAGCATTTAAGTTTCTCAGGGAATAATTGTAATTTCTTTTTAGAGCTGTGCCATCCAATATGGTAGTCACTAGCCACACATGGCAATTTAAGCTTAAGTGTAAATAAAATTAAATAAAGCAAGAAAGGAAATCCCTTAGTCACACACCTAGGGAGATATTAAATATTCCAAAGCCACATGTACTTAGTGACTACCATATTGGATATTACAGATGTAGAAAATATTTATTATCACAGAAAGTTATACTCCTCAGCTGTGTTTCGAAAGTTTACCTTCTTCACAAACATCATTTTGTTCTTTTACTTAAAAATAAATTTGGCTCATGCTTGTAATCCCAGCACTTTGGGAGGCCGAGGCGGGCAGATCACCTGAGGTCAGGAGTTCGAGACCAGCCTGGCCAACATGGTGAAAACCCCGTCTCTACTAAAAATACAAAAATTAGCTGGGCGTAGTGGCGTGCATCTGTAATCCCAGCTACTCGGGAGGTTGACGCAGGAGAATCACTTGAACCGAGGAGGCGGAGTTTGCAATGAGCCGAGATTGTGCCACTGGACTCCAGCCTGCCGACAGAGCGAGACTCCACCTCAAAAAATAATAATAATAATAAATAAATAAACTTGGGCCAGTCACAGTGGCTAATACCTGTAATCTTGGCACTTTGGGAGGCTGAGGCAAGAGAATCACTTGAGCCGTGGGTTCAAGACCAGCCTGGGAAATGTGGCAAAACCATCTCTACAAAAAATTTAAAAATTAGTCAGGCATGGTGGCACACACCTGTAATCCCAGCTACTCAGGAGGCTGAGGTGGGAGGATCACTTGAGTCCAGGAAGTCACGGCTGTAGTGAGCCAAGATTACACCACTGCATTCCAGCCTGGGTGACAGAGCGAGACCCTATCTCAACAACAAAACAAAACAAAACATTTTGTTCTAGCCTGAGGTTTATCCCACGATCCTTTCCTCTCCCATCCCACATCTCTGCTGTCAGAACCCATCCTCCCAATCAACTTCTCATCCTCTCCTCGACAAATACAGCTACTTCTTCACTTATACCTGTAGACCTGGGCCTATCCAATCCTGAGAACTATCCCTATCCTGGCAATCATACAAAACAGCTGCTGAAATCAATTAACAATTCAGAACCAGACTCAAATTCCAACCCTTTAATGATTGGTGTCTTGATCCCATTAATGTTTTTGAACATTTTCTTTCCTTTGTCCTTGGATGCTTTTCTATCCCATACTTACCAGAATTTATATCACCCTGCCTGCTCTGACCTCAAATAGCTCCCAGCTGCAAATCTTTGAAAAATGCTCTATCCTTTAGGCACATTCTTGGTGTCTCTTGGCCTATGGCTGGCCATGGGTTCAGCGTCACATAGGAAGGTCTGGAAAATGCATATCCAGGCTATGAGTGCTCACTAGTTTTCGTCTCAAAGGTCCTATGTCTGCTCAAATTAGAAGATGGCAAAGTAGAAAGGACACTACTTTGGGGTAGAAAAATGGAATTCTGACCCCATTTTTCCATTTCTAGCTCTGTGAATTTGGGGCAAGCTACAAAACATCTCTGAGCCTCCTTGGCCTCACCTGGGGGATAATAATAGCAACCATGGGCTTAATTGAGGATTATATGACATAGATATTAAACAGCCAACTCAGCAGTGAGTTTATATAAATCTAGATACTCAATAAAATCATTCCCTTTCAATGTTTCTCTTTAAAAATATATGAATTAGTGGTAATAGAATAATGCAGCGGGTAGTTGGTATTTTCTTTAAGCTGTTAAAAGACACAGCTCTTAAAAGTAACTATTTAATTAACATCTTGCTTTTGTTCATATTACTACAAAAAGTCTGTGCTAGCCATGCTCTGCATGGAAAACAATGCTTTAAAAGGCCAGCACTTTCAGAGCTAACTTCAAATTAGTGAGGCACACATACTCTGTCCACTCTAGGTTTCTAATCAAGGTTATTCCTGTCCCAAACTTCTCCACGAACACAAAAGCAGGACAGGCAGCATGGCATGGTGAGGAAAGAGCCAACTGCCTCAGGTGAAATCTTGACTTGGGCCCTTCCTGGTTGCAGATTAAATAAAATAATACTCTAGAATGGCATCTGGCATCAGGCAGTGCTTTCTCCCTAAATCTGTGTATGAAATTATTCTCATACTCCAAAAACCCTGGGAAACTCTCCTGAAATATTGTGATCACTGGGAAAAATACTCAGACTCAGGCTTTTGGCAATTCTTACAATAATGGTAGGATGTATTGATCAGTTGCTTGGGCCAGGCCCTGTGCAAAGTGCTTTAGCTGCATCCTTCCATTTCTTTAAGCTTCAACCTATGAGTCTTTGGGCAAATTCCCCAATGAGCCCAGAGCAAAACCAGAATTCAGTACAGGAAAATCTGACTCTAAAACCCAGACTCTTAACTTCAGTGTGTTTCTGCCTCTCCCAGTAGGCACGTGCCATGAGGAGGCCTCCTGACCTAGGAGTGACGCTGAAGCCTCACATACTGTGTTCAGTTCTGGTTCCACAACTTGCTATCTCTGTCAGCTTGCAATTTCATCTGAGTAATCTGTTTCCTAATATGTAAAATAAGGATGATACTACAATGTTGGGGGGTTCCTATGACAATGCAGTGAAATAAAGTGTGTAAAGCACCTAGCCACACAGTAGGCACACAGCAAATAGGAACCGTCTGAACAAAGAACTAGCGTGCCCATGATCTGCAGAGGAAACTAAATTACTTTTTCACCCGGGGAGCTGACAGTGGTCTAAGTTCTCATTGGAGCAGTTAAGTGGGTAATTGCTTTAGTAAAAGGGGGAACTAATAAAAGTGGAAGTCCTGGGAAAAGCAGGCTTTGTATGTTGCTGCCTGGCTTGGTGTCCTCAGATGTCTCTGGGCCTCCAGTTTCCAACCTGCTGGGTTCTCTCTGGAGGTTCTGAGGCATTTGAGAGGAAGAGAGGACATATATTTTTTAAAACTGCTCTGTGAGAACTGCAACTTTTGCAACAACTGAAGTCCTGAAAATCTTTGTGCTGATATTCCTTGAGATTGCCTGTTTTGCCAGGATGCAAAAGTAAAGTCCCACAAAATGATTTTTATGCTTTTGGCCATATTTTCACTTCCTGGGCTCTGTAATTACTCCAGGTGGTGCCTGAATCTACTCAAAAGGATGCCGTAGACCAGGAGACATGCCAGAATGCTCCCACTCTACAAGCTGCTCTCTCTCCCTTGGACTTCCACCCTCCATGTAACTTCCAGACAAGTAGCTCCAATGATCTTTCCAGACAATCAAATGTCATAAACCCATTGCTTAAGTGGTTCTCCATTGTCTATAGGGTCTATAGTATAGGGTCCAGCTCTTTCCATAATCTGGCCCCACCCATGACCTCTCCCGCTGATATGGCTCTCAACCCCTCTAGACCTCTTATAATGAACTTCTGTAGTTTCTGAAAGGTTTCATGTTTTCTGCCTGTGTGCTTTGGCTCACAGTCTTCTCTTTGCCTGGACACTCTCCCTTCCCCATTTGCTTCTTGCTAAGTCCAAACAATTGATGCCTTGACGCTCAGCTCAGTACCACCCTGAGGTAGATTGGAGCTTCCTCCTTCGTGTTCCCACAGTGCCTTGTCCCCTTCTTTATAGCTCTAATGGCACCAGCTGTGAACTGGTTCTGTCTCCCTGATGAGACTACAAGACCCTCAAAGTTAGGAATCCTGTGTCATATCATAAATGTAAGGTCATGTGCAGAAAAGGTGCCCAATAAATATTTGGAGAAGGAAGGGAAGGGAAAGGGAAAGGAGAGGAAGAGAGAGGCGAGGAGGAGGGTGAAGAGAGGGTAAGCAAAATATTAGTTACAAACAGAAGCCAAAGACTCAGCTCTGACATCTTTAGCTTGAGCAGCCCCTCCTGGCTCCTCCTGGCATCAGGTGTTTTGGAGCATGGACCCCCAGGACTCACCTAGCACACATGCAGGTTAGGCTTTCCAACTTGACCAGCACAGTCTGGATTCCACTATTTTACCTGTGCTCATACAGCTTTCTGCCCTTTGAAACAAAGTCATGCCTAGAACATCAGCATCCAAATTCCTGGCAACCTGCTCACACCAAGCACAACCGCAGTGGGAGGGGTCACAAGACTACTGCACCTGTAATCCCATGGACAGCTGGCATTGTCTTCTGAATCTATGGGGTTGAAAATATTCAGGCACCCCAGAAACTTCCTACTGGTTAGTCCTCAATGGACCTTCCCTAAGGATTTACCCTTGCTCTTGTTGCTTTAATTAAGCGCTATCTCTTCTCTTTCTTACTCTGTTCCCTGGTGTTCATATCCATTTATCCCCCAAGAAAGGCTGTAGATAAGGCCATCTCACCAATTCCATGTTTCCCAGTATCTCCAAAAAGCCCATGGAATCCTTGTCTTTTGGGAGAATATTAAAGGATGTCTGACATAGGAAAAAATCGTTAGCTTAGTTGTCAGTAGAACTTGGGTTTGCTTTTGAACTCCCGCAAGTACTGGGCAAGTAACTTGATTGCTCTGAGTCAGTTTCCTTGTGTATAACATGGGAGGGCAGGAGTGTTAAGAGTGCCTCTTTCATAGAACTGCTGTAATGATTGGGTGTCATCTGAGCAGAGCTTTTCACACATGGTAGGTACTCAACCAACTGTAGCTGAAACAACAATAATTATTTAAAATTTTAACCTGAAATAATTTAAAATAATAATTAAATAATTAAGCCCCACTGTACAAACCATAACTAACAAAAATAACCAATGTGAAGAAGTTACAAAGATTCAAGAACTCTGACAGTCTGTTTGTAATCACTAGTCTCAAATTTGTCACTATTCCCCAAGAAGATTTTGAATGCTCTCTTAGCTTGCTATGGTCCTCCCTGATCTTCATCCTCAAATCTCATCAAACCATCCATCCTCAGTCTCTTATCCTTCATTAGGGTTGAAGAACCCCTTCATCCATAGAACTCCCTCTTTCTTGCATATAGTGCTTAAGATACCACTGAATATGTATTTATGCACATACACACCATTGAATAAGTTTTATGTAATTGATATTTGATTTTGCAATAATATTCAAGTCTCCAGTAAATTATAGTGGACCAGAGGTTAAAAGCCATATGATGTCTACAGAAAGGGCAAAAGTAAAATGGGGAAGGGAGTAGTATTGTAAGGATATTGAGAAAATCAAAGTTTGTTTTCTATTGTTTCACTTAACAATCAACACAGAATATTTCTCCTCCAGACACCAAGTGTGTGGAGATTTCTCCCTAGCAGCAACCAATCAATTGTGCAGCAGACACCAGCCAGGTGTCCTCTAACTCAGTTCAATCCTGACACTGTTTACCTGGAGATAGCATCAGATCTCACAGGTTGAGGGCTCAGTCTCACAAGACTATCCGCCACTTCCAATGACAATTGTAAGACTCAGGTAAGACTCATGTTGTGACCTGTGCTTCTGACCGATTGGCTATTACTGAGACTCCCACCCCTTCCTCTACTTCAGTTAATTTGCTAGAGCACAGAACTGAGAGAAACACTTACTTACATATGCTGGTGTCATATAAAGATACAGATGAAGACACAGATAGGGTGAGGTACGGGAAGGAACTGGGAGCTTCTATGCCCTCCCTGGACACATCACCTCTAAGAGACCTCCCATCGGCTATCAGGAAGGTCTCAAAACCCAATCATTTTGGGTTCTTATGGAGGCCTGAATTGTGTAGCCTAGATTTATTAAAACATTGGCCATTGGCCAATGAATCTTTAGTCTCTCTCCCTTCCCTGGAGGTTGCGGGGTGTGACTGAAAGTCCCAACGCTCTAATCCTGCCTTGGTCTTACCAGTAACCAACCTCTATCCTGAAGTTACCTAGGGGCTGCTACCACCAATCAACCTATTGGCATACAAAAAGACACTGTCACTTTGGAGAGTCGACGGATTTTAGGAGTTTTAGGCCAGGAAACTGGATGAAGACAAAATAGATATTTTACAATGTCCCAAGAATATAACCACCAAGAAGGCCGGCCAACATTCAGAAAGGAAGGAGGTGAAACATAAGCATTGGAGATAGCACTCTGGAGCCATTTAGTGCCAGGGCAAGAGGCAAGACCCCCTCCACACTCACATACCCACACACCACCACCACAAAGATAACAGCAGCCCAGTGAAATAATTGATGTGTGTGACAACTACCAGGCAGGTGTGGCACATGTGATGTCCAGGCTAATGAGGGTCCTTTGAGTTTCTCAAGTCCAAACTTTCATTGTTCAGTGAACAGATTAAGACCCAAGAAGGTTAACAGACTCTCGGTTTTTTCCTTCCAAAAGTAAAATCCCCTAGAAAATGGTAAACTTGGTTTAATTATCTTGCTTATTGTGTATAATGATGATTGTGATAAAATCTACATGTGTTAACTGCTTGCTACAGGCCAGGCTTTGTTCTACTTGCATTAACTTATTTCATATTCAAAATAACCCTTAGAGGTAGGGATGATTATCAGTTCCAGGGAGTGAAACTGTGGCAGAGAGAAGTCAAACAACTCCCCCAAGGTAACATGGCTAATAAGGGATGGCACGTGGAGAGGACGTGTATTATTGATTCTTAGAATAACTTCTATTAAAAATCTTAAAACATAGATAATATTTGCACTTTTGTTATCTGAAAAATCAATTTATATGATACATCAGTTTCCCTAAAGATAATAATGATACGCTGATCTATTATCCTTCTCTACGTTTGATTGATAATCTCTCTCATCAAACCAAACATGTGTTGCTTCTCTGCAGGAGTGAGCCTTCTTGCTCTGCCTAACTCTGCCTGAGCAGCAGTAATTCAGTTTCAATCTGAAATTATTTCCATCCTGTTTAATTCAATAGCCATTAATTCCCTGACTTCACTCCCTAACCCCTGAACATCTGCTTCTTCAAATGCCTGTTTTTAGCTCATTGGTGGGTTTGATGGCCTCTGCTAAGCACTTACTTCTCACATACTTGGCTAAAATCTTTAAAGCAAATGATGATCAGAGGGTTTTTTTTTCTGAAATCTTAAGACATATCCTCAACTCACTGGAAAACAGACAACAGGATTTCGCTTTAAATTTTTAAGCCAAGAGATAAGGCTGGAGGTTATAAATTTTGATTATTCAATATTCACACCCTTTTGCTGTCTGCCTAATATTCTCTCTTCATCCTTAAAGACTCATTCTGAAAGAGTCACCTCGCATGGGAAGCATCCCAGACTGCCCATTCTGGGTCAGGAGTTCCTCCTTGACTCTTCCCACACCCTGTGCCTTATTTTCTGCTATACAGTGGTCCCCCTGTATCCTTGAGAGATGGGTTCTATGACCCCCAGCAGATACCCAAATCCAAAGATGCTCAAGTCCCAGATAGAAAGTGGCATAACATTTGCAAAGAACCTAACTCAATGTTCCCCTGTACTTTGTCATCTCTAGATTACTTATAATACCTAATACGTTGTAAATGCTACATAAATAGTTGTCACACTATATTTTTTATTTGTTTTATTTGTGGTCTTACTGTTATTTTTTTTCTAATATTTTCTATCTGCGGTTGGTTGGATTCATGGATGCAGCACCCAGGGAGGGTCTACTACATTTTTTTTTTTAAGACCAAACAAGATCGGGCATGGTGGCTCACACCTGTAATCTCAGCACTCTGTGACGCCAAGACGAGTGGATTGCTTGAGCCCAGGAGTTTGAGGCCAGCCTGGGAAACATGATGAAACCCCATCTCTACAAAAAAATATAAAACTTAGCCGGGCAAGGTGGTGCATGCCTGTAGTCCCAGCTACTCAGGAGGTTGAGGTGGGAGGATCAATTAAGCCCAGGAAGTCAAGGCTGCAGTGAGTCATGATTGTGCTACTGCATTCTAACCTGGGCAACAAAGTGAGTCAGGTCTCAAAACAAAACAAAACAAAAGACCAAATAGGATCATGACTTACTTATTATTTCACAACTTGATTTTTTAAAATAATCCCAACTTTCATTTTAGATTCGGAGAGTACATATGCAGTTTGTTACCTGGGTATACTGTAAGGTTTGGGGACAAAGGTTGAAAAACTACCTATCAGGTACTATGCTCAGTACTTGAGTGACGGGATCAACTACACGGGATTTACCACACAATTAAATTTTCTTTTTCCTTCTTTTTTTTTTTCTTTTTTTTGGGACAGACTTTTGCTCTTGTCGCCCAGGCTGGAGTGCAATGGTGCAATCATGGTTCACTGCAACCTCTGCCTCCCAGGTACAAGCAATTCTCCTGCCTCAGCCTCCCAAGTAGCTGGGATTACAGGCATGCACCACCACCCCGAGCTAATTTTTGTATTTTTAGTAGAGATAGGGTTTCACCATCTTGGCCAGGCTGGTCTCGAACTCCTGACCTCAAGTGATCCACCCACCTTGGCCTCCCAAAGTGCTGGGATTACAGGCGTGAGCCACCACACCTGGTTACACTGTTAAATTTTCAGTGCGTCTCCCTTGCTAGACTTTAAGGCTCTTAATGACAAGGATTATCTATTTTTTACCTCTTTTTCTCCCAGGCTTAGCAGAGTGTCTGGCATACAGTTAATATTAAATGTTTATGAGATTTCATGAATTAATAAACTTCAAATTTCAGGAACATAGAATTTGGGTCATAAGCTCCAACTATCCTTCCTAGTTTCCAGCTTCCACCTCTAAGTTGTGCATAGTAAGATGCATCATGCAGGTATTGTGAGATATAAGTGCGATCACAAGTATAAAGTGCCTTGTAAATGACAAGTTCCATAAAGTAATAACTATTAATGTTAATAGTACTATTTATTGCTCAACAAACTGTGATTAACTGAATTACTTGATTGATCAATTAGTAACTAATTTATTAGAAAATACATGATTTTTACACATTGGTACCATTTAACCCATTCCTGTGCTTTTCATTTAAAGTATCCAAGTGAAAGCAAGAAAGTTCCAGCATCCGGAGGTTTCCAAATATCCAAGTGCTGGGCAGTATAAGCCTGTGGGGTTTGGATGTTTGGCTATGAGTCTCGTCTGTCTCTAGACGGTTTTCTTCCATCTCATCTTGGTTTTTGTAAAGCAGTAGGTTGAGATGCAGAGACAGAGCAAAACCCTGCACATCTGAACACCAGGGTGCAGGCACAGCCCTGTCCTCAGGCAGGAGGGACTCTGAGAAGACTAGATAGCCCAGAGCACTGGCCTGGTTTGACTGCAGCTCCAAAGAAATGGCAGTCACCAAGATTGCAGCTCACAGATTTGAAATATGTCTTTGATGTGATCTCACCACAGCCCCTTGCACACCCCTCCTTTAGACTCAGAGTCAGGAAGCAACCATGAAGATACAGGGAGGAACTGGAAGTGTGGAAAGAACCAGGAGATTTGCATCTTGGGATAACTCTGGCACTCCACGCTGGTATGCGTGTAAGCAAGCCATTCCCCTTTCCTCCTTTTTCATCTATAAAATGAGAGCATGACTCTCTCACCTACAAATGAGAGATCAGAGGTGGCAATGACCAGCATGCATGTATGCTTCCCCTGCTGAGGCCTCTGGGGATAATGGCCAATTCACCTCTCTATTCTTTTCCACTGGCTTTGAGATGTTGGTCTCAGAGTACTCTTCAACACCAAATTCCAGGCAACTGCTCAATCCAGCAAAGTTGTCTTTGGAGATGAAACCTATTGGTCACCTCTGGTCACTAGAAGACTTCTAAGTTTCTTCGAGTTGTAGGATTCAGAGCCTTCTCACAGATAAACATCTAAACCAATCTGTAACATGTAAAGGTCATGCAACCTCCTCATGCTTCTTTGTGAGCATAGATGAACCCCATGTCAATCAAATGCTTTCTCTAAGTATTAATATTATGTGCCTTGAAATGCTTACTTGGCAAATCTGCTCTTCCAGGACCCGGGAAACAAGGCCCCCATATCAATCTCTCAAATGTACCTAGAAATGGATTTACTTGTGCTTTGTTCTGTGAACAGACTCAAAAACAACTATCACTGTAGCAAAGACTTGGATAGAAAAGGCTATTCCATTTGCTTTGTGTACAGTCGACTCTAAACTTCTTTTAAAAATTTAGTTTGTTTTAAAAAAAAAGATCGGTAAAGACAAATATTTCTCCTAAGAGGAAATATAGATAACTGATAAACATAAGGGCAAAATGTTTTTCTCACTAATAATCAAACAAAGCAAATTAAAGTTACCCATGAGATATCATTTCATTACCAAAAAAAGTTACTAAAATTTTTAAGAACTTGATAACCCCCAATGCTGACAAAATTAGGTGAAACTAGTAAACATATACTAGTATTGACATTATAAATTGACCCAACCCTTTTGGAAATAGCACGTAGCAAAAGTCACAGAGGTAGTCATGTCTTTTATGATATTTTTTCGTTTCTGAAACTGTATATTAAAGATACAATTTAGTAAAATTTAGCTACCTTTGGGAAAATAGCAAATATTTTAAATATTTCCCAAACAGAAGATGGCCATCCATATATATGGATATTGTGAAGCCATCAAAAATAGTAATTTTTAAGCAATCTTAAAGTATTCCTAGTGTAATACTAAGAATAAAAATCAACACACAAAATGTCACATTTATCATGATTAGAGTTTTGTAAAGGTATGCATATGTATGAACAGTGACCAACATTTTCAAGAAAAATAAAAAATGATTGGGTTAGAGTGGGATTTGTTCTTTTTCTTTTAAAACCCGTTCTTCTATTTTTTTTTTTTTTTTTTCATTTTTTAACCAAAAAGGTCAGCTAGCTCTATTTGATGTTGCTATGCACTCTCTCCTCTGTCTAAGGGGGGATTGTGAACATCACTGAAAGATGCCATCGTGGGAAGCCAAGGATATTTGTCTTTACAGATTTTTTTTTCATGCACATGATTGCTAGACGCCTGGACGGAATGTCTCTGGGTTCGCCTTCAGATGCTTTTTGCTGTTCAGGGAATTAGGAAGCAAATCCCAAAAGTTGCAACATGCCAAGCTGCAAGATAAACGTTGTTTTGGACTTGGGGAAAAAAAAGCGGGGGGAGGGCAGAAATAATCTTATTTTAGATCTTGTCGGTTCTCAAGGTAACACACAATTGATACACACTTGGCCAGCGGAGAACAGGACGCTCATTAAACCTCCACATTTTGGCGCCATCATAAGGCTGGTTTTGACCACCTCGGAGCAAGAGCCTCAGCATTCACAGCAGATAATTCTGACTTGAGGACGGGGTTCTAGACACTCTTTGATTCAAAAACAGTAAATAGCAATTAACTGAGGCAATTAATTTGCCAATCTTCGGACCAACTGGAAACTGTGATTTAGAGAGCAATTTGGTATTTCGGTGCAAGTTAACCTTTCGGAGGTGTTTGCCTCCTCCTAACTACTGACCACCCCTCTTTAAAATTCAACTGCATCTCAGGAAGCGGGGAACTTTCCAAGCACAGAACTTCCCCCTGGACTCTTATTCACTAGCTTGTCAATCAGATGTTCAACCTTCCTTTAAAGTTTAAGCCTTATTAACCTACACACTGGATTTGACTGGTGATAGGCCATTGCAGACAAAAAGAAACCCCTCTCAGGTTCCAAATCCTGTCGTCCTGGTTCAGCTCCCCACAAATTCCCTGGAAGGGATGAAAGGATCACTCACATGTCTGATCCTTCAAACACAAGCAATGAGAGGACGGTGTTAGGGAAAAAAAAAAAAGTTTGAGGAGGCCCTGCTGATTGAGACATCTTGGAGAAAAAACAGCTCGCTCGTAACCAAATTCTGCCCGGAGCAAAAGGGAGTACCCAGCCTCAGTCTTCACAGACCCTGTTGCAAGCATGCTGTGCACACCATATGCAAGATCCGAACCAAACATATAGTTGGCAAAGGTACTGGTTTCAGAGACAGGCATGCCAGGGTTGCCCAGATACTGGTACAAAGTCAGCTCCAGAGTTGGGAGTGTCTAGTCGAGAAGATTCTAACTGAAAAGTCAGTAGAATTATTCATGGAGGCAGCTTGGATGTCAAAAATATGGTCTCTATGACTGGGGCAGAGGAAAAGGCAATCGGGGACGCCTCTCATCCCGCCACCATCCCCAGGGATTTCACATCCTTTGATTTCTTTCTCTTTGTTCCATCACAGCAGAACGTTACCTTGGTTCTGAACAGCTTTTTCATGCATTTCCATAAGGCTTGGCACCTCTGTCACTTTGCACACTCACCGGCTTAAAAACAAAACAATATGTATGTCCCTAATGAGTGGAAACTAACTGGAAGACATTGAAATACGTGGCGTTATAGACAGGGAAATACAGAAATAAGGATCCATTTGTCACTTTCAGAGCCTGCTCCTCTCCAAGGCCAGGTACAGCAAGTGGAGAGAAAGGGCACTCAGAGTTTCACTATGTTGTCATGATATTTATTTTACCTGCCTTTTAGAATTTCAGAACTGTTAGGTAACATGGGGTACCTTAAAATGGCGCCCTACCTTAAGATGGGGCTGGGTCTGGGTTCTTCTCCCCTCCTTGACCAGGCACTGTCTGAACCCGCCAAAGGAGAGCCAATCAGAAAGAAGCATCTCCCGCCTTCCCTTGGGCCCGCCCCTAGCCCAATCCAGGATATAAAACCCAGCACCTAAGCAGCTCACCCCTTCTTCCTTCCTTCTCCTCCTCCGTGTGGTGTCGCCTTAGTGCCTCCAATAAAGTCTCTTGACCGTGACCAGCGTGTCTTCGGTTTGAGCCCGATCGGGTCCAACTCTTGGAGTCGGTCCAACTCTTTCATTGGTGCCGTGACTCGGATCAGGACTCCCCACTTCCTCTCAGTGGGACCCCGATGTTTTCAGACTCAGTCCAGACCCTGGCCGGTCCTTGCCCATTTTCCTGTTCGCCGAGCTCTTCGCCCACCACCGGCCTCATCTCGGTAAGTTTTCCCCTCCCGGGCCTACCTCTCGGGGAAATCGCCAGACCCTAGCCGCTCCCGTGACGGACACATTTTGCCCGACGCCCCTACGGCAGTGGTAGGCCCCTATCATTCACTTCCGCCTTGGCCTGCAGGGAACGGAGTTTTCTCCCTCTCCTCCTCGCGCCTCGGGCCTGGGTCCCTTCCCCTTCTCGCTCCGAAAATCCTGGTACCAGGTGGCCCACGGCCCTCGGCCTTTATCGGCCTCTCAGTCCTTTCATTTTGGTGACGAACAACCCGAAAGTTCTGACTCACGACATGGTAATCGGCTACTAGGGGACGCCCTACCTAGCCCTTTGCCATACACTTCCTCAAACCTTTCCTCTCATAATGGGAGGCTCTGCGTCCCTGCCGGCCGACTCTCCTTTACAATGTCTGACTGCCGATCTCAAACCAAAACGCCTACACACCCCTTAGATAACCAAAATAAATGGCCCACTTATGGGTCTCTGGATATTGTGAGCGAACAGGAAAATGGGGAGAGATCCCCTATGTCCACGGCCTCCCGTGTAAACTTCAACATCTTATCGCTGCCCTCAAACTGCCAACCTCTCCCTCTGATCCTGACTTTGACTCCGCTGACGAACCTCCGCCATATCACCTCAGCCCCACCCTCCGGCGGCGCCCGGCCAGCGGCGGCCCCGCCCCTTACCACTTCCCCCGACCTCTCACTTCCCCTTCCTCCGCAATCTCTCCAGCTCCCTCCCCTCCGCCGCTCAGCCCTCCCACCACTCGTTCCAGATCACACCTTCCCGTCCTCACCCCTCTTAGAGAAGTTGCAGGGGCAGAAGGCATTGTTCGTGTCCACGTTCCCTTCTCTATGGCTAACTTATCCCAAATTAAGAAACGCTTAGGCTCTTACACTTCTAACTCCGCCTCTTATATCAAAAAATTTTAATATCTCCTCCTCTCCTTACAAACTCCAGTTTCCCCATTTGCTACAACACCAGCAGCTACCACGAGGCTTTTAACACCACCTTTTGCAAACTTCTCCTTACCCGGCCCCTGTATACCGACCACATTAGTCAACTCACCTTACTCTCCTTCGCCGAAAGTTTACAAGCCTACCAATTCAATCACCCAAGATCTAACTCTCTCCAAACTAGCCGCAATCTTCCTTCCCATCATGCTCGGAATCTCCCTAACAACCTCCCTCCTAGGAACAGGACTCGGCGCCACCTCTCTAGGATATAGTGTTTCCCAACTCTCAGATTTCCAGACGCAAATGCAAGATAAAAACCCAGCACCTAAGCAGCTCGCCCCTTCTTCCTTCTCCTCCTCCGCGTGGTGTCGCCTTGGTGCCTCCAATAAAATCTCTTGACGGCGACCAGCGTGTCTTTGGTTTGAGCCCGATCAGGTCCGACTCTTTCAAGAACCAACTACATTCCTGGGATTCCTAGTTATCCTAGGAATAGGCATGAACTTGGAGGGAGCTATTGGAAGCCTATTCTTGACCCAGACCCACTCACTGGGTCACAGGCACTGGAGCTCTCAGTTGGCAGGCTTGGATGCTCTTCCAGGCAGATGGAACAATGGAGGGACCCCTTCTCCCTGAAAGACTTCCATGGCCTCAGAACTCCACTCCCATGCAAACCCAGGGCAGGAGAACAGGGGAAAAGCAGAGCCGCTTGCATTTTATTCTATTCTATTTGTTCCTTCTCTTTGAGTCTATTTTAAGTCACATTTATTGGGCAACTACAATTTTTCTTTCTTTTTTTTTTTTTTTTTTGGACACATTGCTCCATCACCCAGGCTGGAGTGCAGTCACACGATCTCAGCTCACTGCAACCTCAGCCTCCAGGGTTCAAGCAATCCTCCTGCCTCAGCCTCCTGAGTAGCTGGGACTACAGGCACGTGCCACTGCATCCGGCTAATTTTTGTACTTTTAGTAGGGACAAGGTTTCGCCCTTTTGGCCAGGCTGGTCTTGAACTCCTGATCTCAGGTGATCCACTTGCCTCGGCCTCCCAAAGTGCTCGGATTACAGGCATGAGCCACCTTGACTGGCTCAAAAATTTTTTTTAAAAGGTGGCAGTGGCAGGGAGGTGTCAAAAACAAATTCGTGCTACTGCATCTCCTAACCAGTAGCCTATGAGCATGAATGGCAGCCCGAACCCGATCACACTAAATAGCATCTGTAGCCCTGATGAGCAAGCTGAGGGTACCATGGTGGGAGAGGCCAAGGGCAGCCAAGATGCCCCAGTCTGACAGCACCAGTTATTAACATTGAAATGCCTCAGTACTGACTGGCAACAAATGATGTTTCCCTGGGCCTCCCAAGTCTCTTGATTGGTGGGCGCTAGGTGACACAGATAGTAAAAGATGTATTGTATTACTGCTAATCAAACCTACAGGATCCATCGGCTCCCCTAGTTTAGGCCCTGTTTGTTCCTCTCCCCATATAACCAAGGCCCAAGATGCCTAGATAGGGGAGCTTCCTGTGGTTTATGACTGGAAGAAAATCTCCACAATTGCTGGTAATTAACTCTGGAATTGCATGGTGAATCTTTGTTAAACACCCCTCTTCCAAAAGTCAGGAGGTTGAATAAATATTAAAACATTATACTTTTATCAGGCATAAAAAGCAGACTTGATTCTTGTAACCTCTATTAAGGGTGCCATAGTGATTTATTTTTAAGGGGAAAAAAACAACAAAAAACAAGTCACGTTTTCTGTTGCAAGAAACATGGCTTTCAGATAGACTATTATTTAGTTACTCTATAGTCCCTCCCTTTAGTTTTTAAGGTAAAGAGTGAAAATGAGCCACAACAAAAGAAAGACTAGTATGATTCATTTAGTGCTTATGGAAGGTAAAACAGACATCATGGATTTTTTTTTTCAAAGAGAAGTTTATAAAAAAAAGAGGAAGAAAGAATTTTCACTCTAAGGTTGCACATGTCGCTAGCTTATGATGTCATTTCCTAACCATGGGGTCACATGAGAATTATTTGTATGGATGATTGGAAAGCCATTAGAGAGAACACAAAGACCAAAGACTTTAAGTATTTTTTTTTTCAGAAAGCCCCTGGCATAGCCCCACTTTCTCGCCCGCCCATTCGATGTCCTTTCAAGGCAGCCAAGTCCAAGGAAGCATGAAGGAAAATGATTCCCTAGCTCTGGTGATTCCTTCTGTCCAAAGCCCAGAGCTTGGCATGGTGGGTTGGCATGAGAGCTGAAGGGCAGTAGGAGCACCGGTGGGAATTACACAGAGCATGTGAAGGTCAAGGCCGCAGCTGTCCTTCCACTCTGCAGGCTCCGTGTTATCAGGGAATTTACTAGCAGGTGAAATTTCTCACTCTCATCCGGAGCCAGCCATGTTCCTCCAAGGACACCCTTGCAGGAAAGTGTACTGAGTTATGAGCACTCAGGGTCAACACAGGGGAGGTGCTGACATGGCAGAGATGACCAGAGGAGATTAGGTGTGACTTTCTAGGATTAGCTGTTAGTCACTCTCATCGGGAATCTACCCCTGGCGGTATGACCTCTCAGCTTCCACAGTTATATAAGCCAACTGCTCAATAGAACTAACTGGGTAATTCAAAATATTGTTGGATAAAGGGGGCAGCCTGATTTAGCAGGAAAAGCAAAAGGTTTTGAAGTCAAACTTAAAAGTCATGAGCTGTCTGACTTTAGACTCTGAACTTTATTTTATTTACCTGCATAACAGGGACAGTACCTCCATGAGTGAATAGCTCTGTAACTTTAGAGGTGGACGAGGCCTTTGTAATCACAAAATCAAAGCATTGAAACATAAATGGAAGATGAAGGTGACTGTGCAGTCTTCAAAAAATGTAAAGAAATTAAAAGAAATGCCAAATTAGAAAAATTTTTGGCAACTTTATATGCACATAATGGATTCATATTTTCAATATAGAGATCACTTGTAAGTCAATAATAAAAATAATAAGCAACAAAAATTTTCAATGAACAACAGACATAAAAACACATTCATAAAAGATATGTAAATGACCAATAAGCATGTGAAAAAAGTTCAACCTCACTATCAAAATATTATAAATCATACCAAAGTAAGATTCCATATTTGGCCTATCAAATTAGAAAAAAAAATGTTTTAAATACCAAGGTTAGGCTGGGGTGGAAGAAAATGTACATTATCCTGTACTGTAGGTGGAAGTGTAAATTGGCATAACCTTATTGGGAACTATTTGAAAGTTCTAGAGATGCTCATACTCTTTAACCAAACAGTTCCACTCTTGAGGATTGATCTTAAGGAAATAATTACGGATGTGTTAATGATTTAGCTAAAAGGATGTTTGCTGCAGTGCTGTTTGTAATAGCAAATATTTAGAAACACAACCTAACTATTCAGCATTCATTCAAGTAAGTCATTCAACAAATATTTACCAAGCACTTAGTAAACTGTGGGCCGTGGACACGGTAGACCAAGTAAATCATGGCACTTCAATGTAATAAAATACTCTATAGCATTAAAATGAGATAGAATATTTAATGACAGAAGAAAAGGTGGCCATAATATATTGTTAGCAAAATAAGGTTAAAAGATATACAATATAATTGCATTTGGGGAGAAATATTAATCTATATTTTCATAACATTTTGGAAATAATGAGAAGGATTTTTAAAGTAGTTATTGCTAGGTGATGGGATATGGTTGTTTAAATTTCCTTAATTTTACTTTCTCTGCATTACAACTTTTTCTCTTACCATGAATTGTTTTATGATTTTTTTAAAGTCACTAATTTATTAAAAGCATGTACCTTGTGTTTTAAAGATCAAATAAGAAAAGTATCTGGTACATAATGAGTGCCCCCCCCCCAAACACTTAATTTGTCTATCTGTTTATGGATTATTCCAGTACCTTCAGTGACTAACCTGGGAACTAGCTCATTTGGGTCTTAGCTCAAGCTTCCAGTGAGGAATTAGATCTTTGTGAATGACATGCTTGAACACACAGTCTGTGGAGTCATTTAAGCAGTTCACAAATATTCCAATTCTCTCATTTGTGAAGGACTGCCCTGCTTTGCTGCTCTTTTTGTTCCATTCTTTGTTTTATTGCTAGTGTATTTGTATCTCTGCAATAGCTTTACCTTTTCTCTGTTTCTTTCTTGAGTTCTGCCAGCTTGTTTTTAATCTCCTTGTGTTGACTTTAATCTAGTCTTTCAACTCTCAAGTTTCTTCTTTGAGCTTTAAAAAAAAATAACATGAATATTGTGTCTAATGTTTTGGTAACTTTAGGGAGTTGTTTGAACTTTGTTTCCTTAGATCATATGTGTTCACAAAATCTATGACTTCCTTTACTTTTGGAGAGTCTCTGCCCACGACTTTGGTGCTTAAGAGGTTGGTTCAGCTCACCTAAGTGCCCTTTAGGATAGTCCTTCTCAAGGTTTAAAATGCATACTAGCCCCTGGAGACCTTGCTAAGACGCAGGTTCTGATTCATCGGGTCTGAGGTGCGGTCTGAAGTTCTGCATTTCAAACAAGCTCCCAGGCAAGGCTAACGCTGTGAGTCCTCAAAGCACACTTTGAATTAGCAAGGTGTTGACATAAGAATGCGTGCAACTTTAGCACCTTGGCCTCCGGCATCTGCCTCATCTAGGAGACTGGTGAGAGAACGGATTTGCTGTGTCTCTATACTGTCTTCTTCAGACTCACTTGCCCTGAAGTTTCTAGAGGGATATGTTCCTTGCTCTAGAGGTCTGCCCACTGTCTTAGACCATGTGGCTGTCATCAGAGAACCACTGGATAAGACTCTTAAGGCCCTGATTGTTACTTCTAGAAAAATGTGTTCTATGCTCATGGTCTGAAAAGAAATGTGAGCATGTCAGATTTGTACCTCATTTTGGTGCAGATTTCACAGTATTTGGCTACTACACTTCATAGCTTATGGTTTGCGGTTATAGCTGGGGTTTTTTTTTTTTTTTTTGACTTAGTGAAAATAAAGTTTTATTTGTTAATTTTTCTGTTTTTCATTCTCTCTTCTGGATTTCAAGGAAGGAAAGGGGAAAAAAAGAAGCTTCTGCATCTTTGAATGGAAATCAGACTGCAACTTTTGGTGAATTTCTCCAGGTAATCAGTTTCATGGAGCCTCGCCAGAAGGCGGCTCTGGAGGGAAGAGTTGAACTAGGCAGGCCTCCCCCTCAGCTGGTCCTTCAGCTGTGCCTGCCAATCCTCTTCTCTGCTTCCCAGCCCCCTCTCCTATTCTTCTCAGCAACTTTCCAACTGTATTGCTTTCCCCAGGCCTCCTCCACCCTTTCTGCATCTTCTCAGAAGACCTTGACTTTTATTTCAAAGAGAAAATTTAGCCTCTCCAGCCCCCACGAGGTCTCTCAATTTTCATTCCCTTCGTGATAAACTTAAACACAGTTGATTCTCAAGATTCACAAATTTTGTATTTGTAAATTCACCTACGCAGTAAGATTTATTTGTAACCCCTCCGAATAAATACTCACAGTGCTTTTGCAGTCATCCATGGACATACACACAAAGTGGTAAAAAGAATTTGAGTCTCCAACACTCATGTCCACCACCCCTGCCAGGTGGAGTGGCATGGTACTTCGCCTTCTCACGTGGCTCAGGTTGATGCTAAAGTAATTGCAGTTTCAGACTGTGAGTTTTAAATCATTATAACTAGGCTCAAACACATCTTTATTAATCAAAATAGGAACCATGACAATCAGCACATTTTTGCCAAGGAGAAATAAGTTTGTTTATTCCTGTAGCATAAAAATCTATGCTTCAGGATTCAACAAACACTTGGAAAGCATTTTCTGCATCCTGCTGGTTGTGGAAGTGTTTTTCCTGCAAAAAGTTGTCAAGATGCTTGAAGAAGTGGTAGTCAATTGGCGAGAGATCGCATAAATGTGGCAGATGAGGCAAAACTTTGTACCCCAATTCATTCAACTTTTAAAGCGTTGGTTGTGAGACATGTGTTCAGGTGTTGTCATGGGGAAGAATTGGTCCCTTTTGGTTGACCAATGCTGGCTGTAGGCATTGCAGTCTTCAGTGTATCTCATCATTTTGCTTAGCATACTTCTCAGATGTAACGGTTTTACCAGGATTCAGAAAGCTATAGTTGATCAGACCGGCAGCAGACCACTAAACACTGACGATGATGTATTTTGGTGCAAATTTGCCTTTGGAAAGTGTTTCGGAGCTTCTTCTCTGTCCAGCCACTGAGCTGGTCATCACCGATTGTTATATAAAGTCCACTTTTTGTTGCACGTCACAATCTGATTGAGAAATGGTTCATTGTTGCATAGAATAAGAGAAGATGACACTTCAAAATGAGTATGTTTTTCATTTTTACTCAGCTCATGAGGCACCCACTTATCGAGCTTTTTCTCCATTTCAATTTGCTTCAAATGTCAAATGATCATAGAATAGTTGATGTTGAGTTCTTTGGCAACTTCTCACATAGTAGTGAGAGGATCAGCATTGATGATTGCTCCCAATTGGTTGTTGTCAACTTCCAATGGTCAGCCACTACACTCCTCATCTTCAAGGCTCTCGTATCCTTTGCAAAACTTCTTGAACCATCACCACACTGTAAGTTCATTAGCAGTTCCTGGGCCAAATGCATTATTGATGTTGCAAGTTGTCGCCACTGCTTTACAACCCGTTTTGAACTCGGATAAGAAAATCACTCAAATTTGCTTTCTGTCTAACACCATTTCCATAGTCTAAAATAAATATAAAATAGGCCAGGCGCAGTGGCTCAGGCCTGTAATCCCAGCACTTTGGGAGGCCAAGGCGGGTGGATCACGCGGTCAGGAGATCGAGACCATCCTGGCTAACACAGTGAAACCCCGTCTCTACTAAAAATACAAAAAATTAGCCGGGCGAGGTGGCGGGCGCCTGTAGTCCCAGCTACTCGGGAGGCTGAGGCAAGAGAATGGCATGAACCCCAGGGGGCAGAGCCTGCAGTGAGCCGAGATCGCGCCACTGCACTCCAGCCTGGGCGACAGCGAGACTCTAGCTCAAAAAAATAAATAAATAAATAAATAAATAAATAAATAAATAAAATAAACAGCAAGTAATAAGTCATTTGCAAAAAAAAAAGCGAGAATTGCACATTAAAATGATGTATAACATAACCACATTTATTTAAGAATGTATTCCAATAATGAATGGCAAATTTCAGTAATGCAAAAACTGCAATTACATTTATACCCACCTAATACTATAAACACGTGTTGATTTTGTGGGTTATTTAGTATCATGTTTTTTACATTTTTGTGCTCCTTTTTGGAGATTTCACTGTTTAGAATGGCCTCCAAATACAATGCTGAAGTGCCATCTACTATTTCTAAGCACAAGGGGGCTGCCATGTGCCTTATGGAGAAAATGCATGTGTTAGGTAAGTTCATTCAGGCATGAGTCATAGTGCTGTTGGCCCTGAGTTTGATGTTAGTGAATCAACAATATGTATTAAAAACAGCATCTTTAAACAGCAGCACACATAAAACAAGGTTATGTATTAATTGATTAACAAAAATGCTGTGATAGAGGCTCATGGGAACCTAACCCTGTGTTTCTCCTAGGAGCAATAATTGCAGTATTCACTAATTCAGTGTTCTTCAAGGTGACTGTAGAACAAAACTACTGCAAATAATGAGAATCAATGGTACAGCTTTGACCATTCTCACTTTTTCTCATCTCAAGACTCAGAACAATCCTCTCCCCTGTGTCCTCAACCCCATCCCTTCCTCAAGCCTTCACTCCATCAGTTGTCTCCATGTTCTATGTTTTTCACTTCCCTCTCCCCTGTTTCCATCAACTTACATGTCAACTGAAGAATGATGAGGTTCAGGAATTTGGAAAGGAGAGCTTTATTTCTCACAAACAATTGCAGCCTGCAGTGTGGCCATTCTGACAGGCTGGGAAATGTAGCCTCCGGCCAGAAACCAGAAACAATTCAAGGGTAGAAAGAATAAAAAAGGGATTTATGCTGAGTAAAGTGGTCAAATATATATACATATTCAATAAGCTATGGGAGGAGTCATGAGTATTTATGAGAGGAGAAACATGCTCATGCACAATTGAGCCTCATTCCTCTCCCTGGGGCCCATGTTCAAAAAATGGTGGTGCCAGCATGATCTGAGGATAGAGTTTTCAGTCCTCTGATGTCAAAAAGTGAAGCAGAGGACACAAAATCCTCTTTGCACATCCTCCATAGACTGGCCAGACCCACTCCATGGTCATGGTCGGTGGTCTCTTATGAGGACGGGATGCTGGGTGCTGTGCTGAAAGGGAGGGGCAGCATCAGGAAGTCAATTGCTATCAGAGGTAGAGTCTTTCCAACGATTTGATTTCTTTTCCACCCTTAGGGAAGAATACCTAATTGTGATTAGCCAGGGAGGGAGCATAATGAGGCAGGTTTAACCTCTTTTCCTGTCGTGGCCGGGAACTCAGTTTTTAAAATTTCTCTGGGGTCCCTTCCCTTGGTCAAGAAGGGGTCCATTCAGTCAGTTTGAGGGGGGTAGAATTTTATTCTTATTTCTCACCCATATAGGCTGAAGTTTCTCCTATGCTAAAAAGCAGTCGTTATCAACTTTTATTAACTGTACCTTGCCTTTGACACTGAGCTAAGTGCTTTACATGCTTGATTTCTTCGACTCCTCAGACCCACTCTATAAGGGGTCTGAGGAGATGCAATCCCCACTTTATAAAGACAATAAACTGTAAAGATGTTAAGTAAATGGTCCAAGGTCGTAGAGTTTGTAAGTGTCGAAGGGCACATCCTCCTTTAGTGACTATCCAGATTTCTCTTGTCCTTCTCAAGCAAACTCTATAAAAATAAAATATAATTCATGGCTCTATGTCGTTGCCTGACTTTCATTTGCCCTCACCACTCTCCTGGAACAGTTCTCACCAATTAGCCAAGACAATCCCTTCCAACAGGTCTCCTTATCTTCCCCAGTCTGGCCCTTGCATTTGAGCCTACTGTCATAGCACCACCTTGAAACCGTTTCTTTGGTTCCCAGGACACTACCCTCTTCCTTCTCTCTGCCTATGCTAGAGGTTCCCCTTGTGTCACCATTATGGCCAACATGTCCCAGTATACCTTGCTCACAAGAGTTTCACCCCAGGTCCATTGCTGTTTTTGCCCTGTAAAACTGTACCTGACACAGGCTTCTGCACCTTGGAGAAGGAAAGGTTGAGAGCCCCGGTCTCCACCTGCTGATGAGGAATTTGCAATCTAGCTGGGAAGGCAAGACCCCTGTGGCTAAAAGTGCACTGTTGTAGCCTGCATCAGATTCAGCCCTGACTCCACCTGCTACAGATACCCAGGGGAGGGAGAGATCCCTGAAGACTGAAGCAGTGTGGGAAGGCTTCCTGGAAGGGGCATCATGGGCCTTGAAGGATTTGGCTTCACAGAGAATTTGTCTATGAAGATACAAGAAGGGACACGTTCCACGAGGAACAGAGAAATTTCAACTCCTTCACTGACACATTCCCCTCCTGTGCCACAGTGATGCCTCTCATATCTGAGCCATGGCAGTATTGGTCACCTGCACCTAATTTGCGTGTTGACCCCACGACCTCACTTTATCTTGTACTGCTGTGGCCTGGCACATGGGACCTGCTCCAGAGGATGGTGAGCCCCCTGGGGTGGGGGCAGGGAGCGGGGAATTGGTAGTGTTGGTGTGTGGTTGGCACAAGCCAGAAAGCCAAGAAGGCCTGGTTTTGCATTCCAGTGTGACCACTTAGCAATCTGTGACCAGGAGCCAGTCACCTCTCTCAGCCTGTTTCCTCACTCATTTAAAAGTAGCTTTCATAGGGCTCTTGTGAGGATCACATAAGGTAAAGCAAGTCACACATGGTGGCTGATGTGCAAGTCCATGCTGGAGAAATGTCTGACATCATTATTCATCTCTGGATCCGCCCTACGTGGACCTCATCTCCGGCCTAGCACATGGAAGTGAATGTGTCTTTTCTTTTGAAACTTGGATTCCCCAATCAGACTATGTCTTACAAGGATGAGGCCACATATTTACCTCAGGATCCCCCACCATGTTAGTACAGGAATCTTCAGAGAGTAAAGGCAGAGGATAATCAGAGAAATGAGAACTCTTTGTGCAGATTGGCTTTGTGCGGTCTTTGTGACTAAATATACTTCTCAAAAGTGTTAAGTGCTTGAGAAATATCTGCCCAGAAGGAAGGGCTTGGAGGAATGCAAGTAGCCTCGGCCCAGCCCAGGGCGGAGCTTCGCAGAATGAAAGAAGGAGCCGGCGGTGGCCTGGGGGCCTCCAACCACAGCACCCTGTGGCTCCAGGAGGCCCGTGTCCTCCGCACTGAGCATAAGTAGGATGCCACCAGCGCCGAGGGCCCAGACAGAAGGCACGCCACGTTCTTTCCCAATCAATGGCTTTCAACCCATTTTCATTCTAGGGATTTCTAAGAATGCAGGGGCCCTACAATCATTATTAGCCTGTAAGCAAAAGAGTAAAAGGGAAAAGAAGAAAGAAAAGAAGTCCCTCAAGAAAATGTTTCCCCTGGAGTATTTTAAAATCTGGTGGAAACACTTTTCTCCAGATGCGTTTTCCCGGCAGGGTGACCCTCCGTGGCGGCAGGCAGTGACGAAGAGGAGTCTTCCCATAGCTCAGCACACAAAGCTGGTGTTGTTGAAATGAGAGCCGTGTAATCAGCTAAAGAATTCCTGAGCAGAACCAAGGGCAGCAGATACCCAAACCTTGAACTTCTTTACCTCCCTGCATTTTTCAAGTGCTTCCTGGAGAAAGGAGCACCCAGGGGCCTGGATTCTCTTCTAACTTAATTAGGGGCATGCAGAAATGGCGCTGACCCTGAGAATTGTCTCTGGAGGCCCAGGGCTCTGAATATTCCTGCTTGGAGACAGCAAGAGCCTTGGTAGGTGTTTGTGTTAAAGGGATGTCGTGGACTTTTCCAGTGCCCTGACTCCGGAATGATGGGGAAACGGCAATCTTCTTCCCAACAGGCTATCTGGAGGACCTCTCCACAGGTTCTCCACAAGAGGCTGACATTTCTCTACTAGTGCCTACACCCTCATGGCCCATGGAAATAAATGAAGAGTCAGGAATCAGCATTCATTTTTCAGCTCCTGCCGTGTGCCAGGCCCCAGCTGGGGGCTCCGAGTGCAGACAGAGGCAACAAGCACATGCTCTGACACCAGACTGCCTGTGTGGGTCTGAATTCTGGCTCTCCCACTAGCTATGTGGCCTTGGACCAGTCACTTAGCCTCTCTGTGCCTCAGTTTCTTTATTCATACAATGGGGATAGTAATAATAGCTACTCATAGAAATGTGGTGACAATTGGCCGGGCGCGGTGGCTCATGCTTGTAATCCCAGCACTTTGGGAGGCCGAGGTGGGCGGATCACGAGGTCAGGAGATCGAGACCACGGTGAAACCCTGTCTCTACTAAAAATACAAAAAAAAAAATCAGCCAGGCGAGGTGGCAGGCGCCTGTAGTCCCAGCTACTCGGAGAGGCTGAGGCAGGAGAATGGCATGAACCCGGGAGGCAGAGCTTGCAGTGAGCCGAGATTGCGCCACTGCACTCCAGCCTGGGCGACAGAGCAAGACTCCGTCTCAAAAAAAAAAAAAAAAAAGAAATGTGGTGACAATTACAATGTGATGTTTCTAACATGCTTAAGACAGTACCCAGCAATTAGAAAGTGCCCAGGGAAGGTCAGCTGTTATTATGAATACTTTATTATGGGAGGGAGAGCCCTGAAGAAACAGGTCCACAATCCCACAGGAAATAATTCATGATACTTGTATTTGAAGCTCACAGGCTCTAGTGCTGTGAAATGGGACACCCTTGGACCTACCTGTGAAGCAAAATTTGATTCAGTTAAATAAACACTGTATAAGGAACTAGTCTGTGCCAGACCTGCACAAGATGGGAGGGGCTCCAGGACCAGACTGGTCCCTGCTCTCTAGCTGTTTTGGGTCTGTGGCAGAGGCTGATGTGTAAATAAGAAACCACAAAACAATGTAACTAGTGATGCAGCTACAGGAATCAAATCAAGAGAAAGTGAGAGGCTCTGAGAAACTCATCACCCCTGGTTCGTAGCATTTTCCTAGATGAGGCAAGAGGGTTGGAAAGCGTGTTTTTTATACTTTATGAATAGGAATTGCTGCTTTGCAAGAGCTCCGGCAGGTTGGCCAATAAATACTTATTGGATTTGTTTTCATAGAATTCCATTTTCCACTGGTACCATTCTCTGGCCGTGTGCTCATCCACCTCAAGAGCTCCCCTGCCATTCCCACTGCTGAGAGTTCTGCCCTTGGGGACTCCTGGGTCTGAACCAGGCTGGCATGGCTCTGCTCTCTGCCTGTCATTCCCTGCGCACTCCTGGTGTCCACGTCTCTGTATGTCTGCACAGCACGTCACATGGGTAGGGCTCGCTGGGGGGTTGCAGCCTTTTTATGAGAAGTCTCCATAGACAGCTCTTGCTGTAGGTCAATGGCATACACCCTACAAGTAACTGAATTTGAGGACTTGCAGCTCCTTGGAGATAATTACCTCCATTCCCACAACGTAACAGAAAAAACTGAGACTCAACATGGGAAATAGACCTCTCCAAAGTGGCATCTCAGCAAGTGCCCAGGGGAGCTGGAACTGGAGCCCTGGAATCCTGACACAGCCCCTGCCTCCTCAGTGGCCACACTGTCATGTGTCAATGCATCCAGAAGACGTAGCCTGTCTATTTCACTGACCCCTGCCTGTCCCTGCCTGGCTCTTCCTGGGGGCCCTCAGAACCCCCTCCACTTCACTTCCACTCTGAAGGGAGTCTCAGATTCTGTCTCCAGGTGTTGCTGTGGGCTGGCTCTGAGGCTGGCCAGGCTGGGCAGGCCAGGGGCAAAGGGAGTTCAAACCAATAAGTCTGAGGCTTGAAGACATCTGGCCTCCACCTCTGCTTCTGCCTCCAGTGCAGCTGGGGTGCTGAAGGAAGGCTAGTGGAAACTGAGTTCCAGCACTGCCCAGACATCACGGACTGAGAGACTCTGGGCCTCAGTTTCTCTACCCATAAGATGAGCAGGCTAGCCGAGCTGCTGGGAGCACTCTCCCAGCTGTGAACATCTGGATCCCCACCTCCCCTGACGACCCGCACCCCCCCACACACACACACTCAGTAGCAGTCACAACAACGCATTCCCCTCTCCAAGGTGGATGGGGAAGACAATATGCAAACATGCCTCATTAGAGCTGGAAGTCAAAACAGCTTCTCTGTGTGATTCACCCAATCCCACAGCATTCTGCGGAAAGCAAAGCAAAGGGAGCTTTCATCGCGTGCCAGATTGAAGCGTGGGCAGCTGAGGTAAAAGAACAATTTCTCTAGTTCCAAACATGTTTTGGGGTGCCGGCATCCCCTGTCAGCTCGCCTTACCGTCTCCCTCCCCATCTCCAGGCACTCGATTACCCCTGCCCCCAGAAGCATTCCTAGTCTTGAACTTTCTAATCATGGCCTGCCTTTGTCTGAGCACTTGGGATCATATGGCATCAATTGAGAACGTAACCCGACTCAGGTTTGGTATTTAACATACCTGCTGCAGAGGAAGTGTCTTTGAAGGCGAGGCCCTGTGCGGTGGCCCCCGACCCTCCCTTCTGCACGGCCCAACCCTGCACCTCTTAATCAGTCTCCTGAACTCACCACGGAGGTCTCACAATGGAAGGGCAATTATGAGGGCGAGCACATGAAAGAGGCAGCCCCAATGGTCCAAAAGGTTCTTTTGCTTTTAAATTATCCATGATTTACCTGAATAAAAGGAGAGGAAGTGCCTGAAGATTATTCTAATTGAGCCAGACTTTTCAAATCATGGAAATACCAGCATTTCCAAGGGGAAATCCAATCCGTTCAAATTGCCCCCGTGAGTAACTCATACAAACAGAAGGAAAGAGGGGGCTTTCATTTGCCAATGTGGGTCTGATCAGTGTAAATTGGATAAATGGCGAGGGCCAGAAGGGCATGAAGCTCCCAGAGTCCTCTGCCCGTGTTTTCTTAGCCAGGTTTGTAAAAGGGATCATTCTGGAGCAGAGGGCGTTTGAGGAAATTCCTCCATTTCGGCACCAAACCTCCTCCTCCTGTTATTGAAAACAGGCCAGGCGGAGGGTGTTTTCTCCTGGCTGATGCATGTCCTTCCAACTTCCAGCTTCTCTGCCCTGAAGGTCTGCAGATAACAGGCATCTTTAAAGGGCGGACACGGATTGTCTATGCCTGTATTTCAGTTAAAGAGTTCAAGACAAGAAGAAGACAAAAACTTGGAATGACTGCACGGCCTTCCTCCTGGGAGAGGCTGAAAGCCTCTGTATGAATGGACACCTCTGTGAATGGGACAAGCTGGAGAGGAGGAATTTGAGGCAGAGAAATTAAGTACCTTCCATAAGGTCAGAGTTCGAGTCCCTGGGAAAGCTAGGGCAAGACCTTCCTGCTTTTGGGTTCCCTGCTCGCCCCAAGTTGAGACAATGGGCCTTTTCTTTGGAGCACTCAAAGCCATATATGTTTAGGAACATTTGTATTAAGACTCCATGTGTGTTCACAGGGGCTGCCTACATATTTGAAACTTTGGTTCAAAAATTTCCCTGGGCATCGGAATAAGTACTATTTAGAAATAAATGGAATATGTATATTCCATGTTGGTAGTTCTCAGTATGCCAAAAGAAGCCTACTTCTATGAGTTCATATCGATGTAAAGTGTGAGTGTGTGTGTTTATATTTAAAGCTATATATATTACATGTCTAAGCATCAGGATCACATTTACCATGATTTAAAAATAAATTGCAGATAACAACCCTTGATACACAAGGCCATATTTTAGGGTAGAGAGTTCTACTTGTTAAACAATAAAACCTGCCTTGGTAAGCTAGGATGCTAGAGTATTTTGTTTTTGAAAAAAAAAATTAAAATTAAAAATTAGAAAAAATAACCTTGGCTTTGCTAGACCCTGTGACTGAGACTTCTGTTTAACAAACAAAACAAATTGTATGGCACCTTGAAACTCCCAGGGTGCTTTCACACGCCTTGTCCAATTATGCAAGCTTCACAGCAATGCTGAGAGGAAGTCAGGGTGTTGTTTCTACTCCCATGTTGCAGAGGAAGAAATGGAGCCAGGGAGCTGGGGGAGCCACACCTGCAGGCAGCCTCCCAGATCCTCGGCCAGCACTTTGTGATGAAGGTGCTTGAAGTGGCCCAGAATCCCACAGTGAGGCAGTTCCAAACCAACCCAGTTTCTTCACCTCGCACATCTCCACCCATGCATTGGTGGCTATCTACAGAGCAAGATGACCTAGCCAAAGTAGAACTTATTCTCATGCACCTAAGCATGAGAAGCTGAGGTCAAGGATTCTTTGAACTATTTCCAAAACCTCAAGAACATTAAGAAGTGACTCCACAAAGACATGTTGAGACGGTTAAATTTAGCAGTCATGAAAGTCTAGGGATCCAAAGTTTATTTAAAACAGCAGCAACATGTTAGTGGTAGCCCCAGCTCTGCTGTTGGGATGGATATTTATAGGATGTAAATAACTTCTGTCTCCAAGAACATTAATGGAGTTGCTCATGCTCGTGCCCATTTGTGTAAGGAGCACACTGCGACAGCTCTGCAAAATCTAGGACACATATCTGTAGCCCCTTCTTTTCATGCCAGTTAATTTTATGGAATCCCCCTTTGGGAGTGGAAAGAGCTTCACAAGGCATCATTTTGGCTCAATATATGAGACATGAAGATAAACTGAAAAGAGGCTCAACACACTTAGAGTTGTGGCCTTTGTTCTCAACTTCGCCCCCACTGGGCAGCAGTCTTGGGCTGCTCACATCACCTGAGCCCCAGTTTCCATTATCTCATTCCCTTAGGTGAGTGTAATCCCTTCCCAGGCTGCCTCCCACGGCTCCACAAAGATCTAAAGACAGAGTAGCGACGCCCATATGGAAGGACACCAGCAAGTAAGTCCCATCCACTGATTAAGGGGGCTTCTGTGGGAGAATGGGAAGGGCTCCAAGGGCAGAGTATTTCAGGCTTCCCTCTCGTTACCAATATCAATTTGCAGATTCCATCATTGCAAATTCATGTCCTTGCTAAAATGCATCTGTAACCACAACATTAATACCTGCAGATCTTTCCCTGCTATTTGTGGACATGGGCAGAGCAGTGAAGCAGTTGGGTCACTCATTCTAAGCCGAGGTCAAAAGAGGCCCTACTGTGCCTTCTTTTCGTTTTTCAAGTTTGTATTTTTTTATTTTTAATGGAGACGGGGGTCTCTTTATGTTCCCTAGGCTGGTCTGAAACTCCAGGGCTCAGGTGATCCTCCCACCTCAGCCTCCCAAAGTGCTGCGATTACAGGTGCAAGCCACCATGCCTGGCCCTGATCTGCCTTCTTGTTTCAGCTCTCATGTTATAAACAAGTGTCCCTTTTGCAGTTCATTTAGTGTTACATTTTCCATGTTTTTACAGGTTGTGTTGGGGATTTCACTGCTTAAAAATGGCCCCCAAGGAAAGGGCTGAAATGCTGTCTCATTTTCCTCTGTGCAAGACTGTGATGTGCCTTATGGAGAAAACATGTGTTAGGTAAGCTTCGTGTGGACATGAGTTCCAGTGCTGTTGGCAATGAGTTCAATGTGAATGAATCAGTAACATATATTAAATAAGGTGTCTTCCAACAGAAACACACAACACACACAATACAAGATTCCACATTGATAGGCTGACTAAAACATTGTGGCCAGAGGCTTGCAGGAACCTAACCCTGTGTTTCCTCTAGGAGCCATGGTTCAGCATTGGCTAATTCAGTGTTTTCGGTGCCTTTATAGAACGTAACTGCCTCAAATAACATGCCTCCACTGTACTCATCAAGCACCTCAATCCTGACAAGAAAGACCCAAATCCTTCAGGCAGGCAGATGAAGCTCTGCTTGCTCTTGTGCTCTTACTGATGTAGGTGCTGCTGCATGTCTGGTGTGCCTGGCCCCAGGTGCCAGGCCCTTAGAACCACCCCTGACACCAGCCCCTCCCCTTCCCTGGAGAGCCTTTCCCTTGTCTCAGTCTTCAAGCCCCAGCTCCTGGCCACCCTCTCTAAACTCCTCCCAGTCCCTGCAGCCAAACCAATGTCCCTCTCTCTGTGCTCTGGTGTCCCCATATTATGCCACCACACAATGCTGGATGGCATGTCACCCAGAAGGCAAAGAGCGGAGTGACTAGGTGCGCCCTGGTGAGGGTAGTGACTGCACTTGCCCATGAGGGCTGCAGAGACAATGAACCGGTGTGGGACCCACAAAGAATTTAGAACCGTGCTTGGCCTACAGTTAGCACTGAGTTAGTCATATTTTACCCACCTGCTTCCTCCCATAGCCTCCAGGATTCTTGAGGACAAGAATCTCCCCTTCTTACCCTTATGTGCCCAGTAGGTAAGTGTCAGTGAATGAACTAAGTCACTGTCTCCTTCATTATGATGATGGAAAATGTGGAGATTTAAGAAAATAAAAACAAAAAGATACTTTTCTGCAGTGAAGATGCTGAAACATTTCAGAAGTCAGGCTCTTCAGGCAGTAGGGGACACAGTGGGGAGGGATGAAAGGCTTCTTTGACATTGGTGACGCTTGCAAAATTGATATACATTGTTGGTTCCCCTGTTTCTGGGACCCCCTCAGGCTGGTAGGTGATAGCAAAGGAAGGGGTGAATTTGGTTGGAATGGCAAATAGGCCACAGAAGAGAAGGCTGGAGGGGAAGAAGGAGTGAAGGGAGTTAGAACAGGGACTGTGGATCTGGGGGGAGAAGACTCATCAAGGCAGAGGGCACAGAGGAGAGTGCATGCCCTAGACTCAGAGGCTGGCTCTGGATGCTCTTGCTGCCTCACTGGACTGAGGCCTATGGACAGTTGTTCCCACTCCAGGCCACAGCTTATACATCTGGGACAGGGGTCATAATTTCCACCCTTACAATGCTGCCTAGATCAAATGAGATAAGGAGCATGAAGATCTAGGAGTTTTTTGGCACAGACCAGGAGCTCATTACCACTAGTTCCCTTCTTTTCATGGGCTCAGCATTGGTTGAAGAAAGGTGTTTCCTTGGGGTCCCCACAGCCGCCTTGCTGGGAGGTTTCCATAACACCGACAGTGCTGCCTGCCATCAGAGGGAACAGGACCTCCAAACCTCTGCGCCCCCAAGGACACGGGGCCCCCTGTGTTAAGACAGATGGACAGGACAGCAACTCCACTGAATCACTCCCCTGCTTGGCCTGGCCCAGGCCCCAAAGCAAGACCTCTAGCCCTTCTGACTTGCTCAAGGCATCGGAGGCTCAAGGTAGAAACAGAATCTGAAAGCAGGCAGGCCCTGTAAGGCCTTGTAGGCTGCAGTACTCACCCCCCTGGTCCAGTGACCTTTTGGTGTCCCCCGTAGTAATAACACCCTATGATTTTACAGCAACTTTCCCAAAGGAGCTCAAAGCCTGGGGAGATACATGACCTCATTAGTTCTCACTCTGGTGGGGATGAGGCAGTCAGTTCCAGCAAGTCTCATTCATGGTAGGGAAGGTGAGGCCCCATGAGTCACTGGCAGGAGCAGACACAGATTTCTCAGGACCGGAAGCTGCTGAGACCCTTCTCCTCCTCCTTGCCCTCCTCCCACCAGGCCCACAGAGATTTGCTACCAGGTATTCCTGCAGCACCATGTGTGCCCAGTCCAGCCCTGGGGCACCTGGGCTTTAGTTCCAAGTTCTGCTAACACATGCTCCCCAACTTGCTCTGAGTTTGTCCTTTTGGGGTTGAAAATAATTTCCCTTGTCCAAGCCTGACCTTGCTCTGTTCAAATCAAGGGCCTTTCTCATGGTCAAACCAGACAGCCTGTTCTAGACAGCATAGCATTCCTGGGGGCAGGACCTATGGTGATAGGCAAAACAAGAGGGACTTATTACCTGAGCGCTGAAGAAGGTGCTCAGAATAAAAATAGACTAGATCCCTTTTCCAAAATGAAGCAAGTGCCTTCATAATGAAATGGTTTTCACACTCGGGTTTTGAAGACGTGTTTTCCCAGTACTCTCACATTCCATGCAAACCCATACCACACAGACGCGTCTGTACTCTTTACGTGGACACAAACACACGTGTGTACATCCACAGCTTCCTTAGTGCATATTTGCTGACACAGAAGCCCACAGCACGAGCACTCCTGATGCACACCTATGCACCCTGGCCACACGGATGTGTTTGCATGCACTCCCGTGTCACATGGGGAGACACATATAGACACACGCACTTGCGGGGGACATGCCATCCCCTCACATCCTCTCTCGCTTAAGTTGCATCTCCCTCTTGCAGAAATCTAGAGTAGAGTACATTCCCTGCTCCAAAAACTAACTTCAAGGGTGGTCCTTTCTGGACCCCTGGCCTCTGGTTCCCCAACACAAGACCCCAGGCCCCAACATGTGAGAAAGTGGAGGCTCCTCTGATTCTAAGCCCAGGACTCCCCCATCTGGGACCTCACAGCCCCCTTCTATCTGTCCAGACAAGCAGCTTCTTGATTCAAGGCCATTGCATTTTCTGAGTGTGGCCTGACTGTCCAGCCAGGGCTGCTCTGGGCCAGCAGGCACTGTGGACATCATGGCACTAGAGTTTCACCTTGCATGGCAGCCCACTCTGTTGACCAGACAGCCAAGAAAAGAGGGTCATGCTGTCAGGGATATTAAAGATATGGAATGACAGAAACAGCCCTGGACTGATAGGCAGAGGCCCCCATCCACTCTCCTGTTCTTTCACACTACTCTGGAGAATTTTCTCCAGTTCTTTAATCTCTTTGGGCTTGTTTTCTTATCTTTAAAGCTAAGACAATTGTAACAGCCTCAAGAGACTTCTGTGCTGGAAGGGTGAAGTAGTGTAAGCAAAACCCCTAGCCCTGTGTGTGGTCTGTGGAAGGCACCTGACAAATAGAATCATTTTTCTTTCCTTATAACCAGATCCCCTGCACAGCCAGTGTGGTTGGATCTGTAGGTCTTTGGTCTGTAAAGCCAGAAGAGACAGGGCTTCCAGGTCATATTGTCCAACCTGTTATCCTACAGATGTGGAAATGAGGGAGGAAGAAGGGCTCATATGCAAGAAAGAAGGCTCACCAAGGTCACATCGCTGTGAATTTACTGGACTCAATTTGAGATCAAGCTCCAAGTATTGGGCTGGAAAGGGTCTTAGAAGCCATTTCTTCACAAGGTTGACAAGATGTTCTGCAAAGCTCAGCTTTCCTTTGTGGGAGCCCTTTAGGGAGCAAGGGGTGGACTAGCAAGAGATCTCAGCTCTCTACGCCTACCACAACCATTTCAACTCTTCCTAGGAAATGGTGAAATATTGCTGAAGTTGTCCACATCTCTCATGTTATAGCTGAGTAAACCAACATCCATGGAGGGAAAGTGAGGACTCATCACAAACTTGAGTTTCTTGACTATTAGACCAGGGTACTCTTCTGTCTCTATCTTACTAAATAGAACCGGCTAATTACACACTCCTTGCGAACAGAATTGAGCTACACTAAAAGCTTGGTTAAGACTTTGTAAATAGAGTAGAATGTGTCTCATCATAATATAATACACCCACATTCCTATCATTGGTCTGTTCCTGATGTACTTTTAAAATACAGTTCAAACACCACCTCCTCCTTGAAGCCTTTTTTAATCACCCCCAGCCAGAGAGAATAGATGACTTCCTTCATTGTGCCTCTCCCCCTGCTACTCAGATTTTTTCCAGGGTGTCTATAACTCTGCTTTGCACCAAGTCCCTTGCACACTCATCTTCTCTACCAAAGTCTTGTGGCTCTTTGTTCCCTGAGAAATGGAGAAACACAAGACCTGGCACAGAATTGAACTTAGTAAATGTTTGAATAAGCAAACCAATCAATTAAACAGTCAATGAATCTGCTCTCCTAATACATGACCCCCTACACCCATCATCTGTCCAGAGTAACCTCTCATCACTCAGCAGCTAAACACAGGGAAGTCATTACTGTCCAGTGCCATTCAGTGCCAACAGGCCCCAAAATGAACGAGTGCCAAGCCCGGCACCAGTGCTCTGAGTAGTCTGACACTCTCCCCTAGGGTATCCCATGGAATCCCAATACCACCAACACAGAATGAAGAGGGTGCAAATTCTTTGCCCCCATTAATAATGGGCCCATTTCTCATCTGGCTTCAGAGCCTGTGAAGCCAATCCAGGCGCAGAAACTTCAAAGGGAGCTTGGAGCTGGAATTGGCCCCAGAGGGCACAGAGCAAGACAAAACACAAGCCACAGTTTTTATACTGTAGTTGGTATATAGGAAGTCATTGTTACCAAGAGCTCGCCCTGCCAAGCCTACCAGATTGAAGGAGCTGAATATCTCCCATCGCTGCGTAGCTTAGCAGTTACTGCACAAACTATTTTGGCTCCAAGGCCCACCAGACTGAAATGGGAATTGCAGTGTGGGGTTTTATTCTCTCATGGAAAACTCCTTCCACACCTAATAAAGAATCAGACTCTAAAATCAAGTCTACCTAACGTGACCTTAAAAACAATGTAGTAAGCTAGAGTTATTTAAAACAAACTAGAATAATCCTAACTGGGTAAGAACCTGCTGCCTCTGGGCTGAGGAAGCCTGATCTCAGAGAAGGACCCCTCCTCCTCTTCCCTAGGCCTTTTGGCCTCGTGCTCCAATGGTCTCCTACAAGCCTTGATTTCAATATGAGCAAAGCCAGGTGGAAACTATGAGTTTGAATGAATCTCCCCACTAGACTGTAAGCAACTTGCAGGAAGCACTTTTTTCATCTCCTTACTCCTTTAACACCTTGCAAAGTGCTTGACTCAACACTGTTTAAAATTATCTTTCTTATTTATTTGGTTTACTTGTCTATTATCTGGCTTCCCTACCACTAGACTTAAAGAACCATGAAATAAGAAACATGTTCTATTTTGCTTGTCACTATATCCCCAAAGGCTGGAGAAGAGACTAAAACATAATCAGCACTAATAAATATTTGATGAACAACTTCAAATGCTTGGCATATGATCTGGATGGTCTTCAACCAATCCAGTTCTCCCCTGTTTTAGAATGCACTGATAATCAGCCTGGGCAACATAGCAAGACCCTGTCTCTACAGAAACTTAAAAAAAAAAAGTTAGCCAGGCATGGTGTGCATACCTGTAGTCTCAGCTACCTTGGAGGCGAGGTGGGAGGATTGTGTGAGCCTGGGAGGTCAAGGCTGCAGTGAGTCATCATTGCACCACAGCACTCCAGCCAGGGCAAGAGAGTGAGGCCTTATCTCAAAAAAAATAAAATAAAATTTAGAATGTGCTGAGAATGCCACACCCTTGAGATAGAGAGGAGCTGGCCGGAATAGCCAGAGCTCTGTTCCAGTCTCCCTCAGAAACAAGATTCCATCAGTGCTTCAGCTCCGCATGTCATGTGACTTTAGGGTATAAAACCCATGCAATGCTGCTTTCCAGGGTCCCTCTGCAGTGCTGCAAATGGAGCGTGTGCAGTTGAAACTCTATCCACCCCAGGCAGCTTCTCTGAGTCTTGGGGGATGGGTTTACAACAGGCCCTCGGCATCTCTTGTCCCTTGCTATCTATCTGTAAGTAATAAACCCTCTTTATGTAACCTGTGATATGCATGGGTGTTCTGTCTCATGAGACTAGACAAGCTGGTAACTAGTGCATGGTGAACCAGCTGCACAGTATGCACTCATGAGTGAAACAATGAGTGAGTGACCAAATGAAGTGTCCATCCATGTGGATGATACAGATTATGGGAGAATTTGATAAATGGAAAGAAAACCAAATTCAGGTTATTCAGAAAGAAGTGGGGATATTCTGACCAATAAACCTAGGACAAGTGGGAACAGGTTGTTTTCAAAATCCATGAGGGTCTCCCAGGGGAAAGAGGAATGGGATGTCATGGGCTGCAGGATCTAGAGCAAGACTGATGGTTGCAGGTAGTAGAGGAGTGGAGGAAGAGAAGGAACTACAGTAAAATGTAAGACCTCAGTGGCAGTCCAAGATGACCACCAAACAGCATGGTCCTTAAAAATCATTGCAGCATTTGGGTTTCTAAGCAATGCCCCTATTAACCTATAGGGAACCTTTGTGCAAATTAGGAAAAGGTGTCCACTTGCACAGATGCAGCCCTAGAGGCACAGTCCACAGGTTGGGGGAGTCCCACAAAGAAAAAAGTGTCTTTCCCTTGGAGCTTGGACTGGATTTCAGCCCCCAAGTGCCTCCTCAGATGTGTGCAATGCCAAAACTGCACCATTCTGGGTGGCTGCCCTGTTGGAGAGACCAGTGACTGCAGGGGTCCCCAGACATGCTGCCATAGAGATCTGGGAAGATTCTTCATGAATAGTCTCCTCCAGAAATGCGGATTCACTCACTCACTCTTTCATTCATTCATTCATTCATTCATTCATTCATTCATTCATTCTGCTTCTGCTGCTGCTGCTGCTGTTGTGGCTTTTTGTTGTTATTGCCCTGTCTCTGATGCCCACATGATTCTGGTGATTGGTCAAATCTGGGATCGGCTGGGCTGAATGACCTCTGTGAATGCTTTCAATTTCAAGATCTTGATTGTCGTCGACACATTGTGGGGACCTCACAGCTCCTCGGAAAGAGGATTTCATTTAGAATCTGACACATCACTTCTTCTTTTAGGAAAAGTCAATAAAAGCTTTTCAAAGAAAAACTCTCCAAAGCAATACAATTTGAGAGACAAAAACAAAAAAGAGAGCTCATTGATTTAAACCAACTTGGAACCCTAGCAAAGATCAGTTCAGGGCAAACCAAATCAATTGTTGACTGAATGATGCCAAATATTCATATTTTTAGGGTCATTTAGA
Organism: Hylobates moloch; assembly: GCF_009828535.3. Taxonomy (NCBI): domain Eukaryota; kingdom Metazoa; phylum Chordata; class Mammalia; order Primates; family Hylobatidae; genus Hylobates; species Hylobates moloch. The sequence continues at coordinate 15,789,350 of NW_026652288.1, read as the reverse complement.
TAAAAAGGAAAAGACATTACTTAGACACTTAGTAACTTCTTGTCATATATCCAAAGTCCAACAGGTAAGGAAAGATCTTGATGAATGGCTGCTTTCTTCCCATATACTCTGCAAATGTACAAGGCTCATAACATACAACTGTAGCCAGGGAATGTTACCACTCTGCAAACCAAAACCTGGTTCTAGAGTGAGGGGTGGGGGCACAGGCCTGTAATCTCAGCTACTCTGGAGGCTGAGGCAGTAGAATCACCTGGACAACAACACAGCAAAACTCAACTCTGGAAAAAAAAAAAATTAGTGAAACTTATCTCTGGAAAAAAAAAAAAAAAGGAAAAGGAAAAAGAATATTTTTTTAATGAAGTGAAAGTTGGTTCTTGTCTCCAACTATTTTTTTAAGCCATCTTTGTTCAAGGCCAGTGTCCAAGAGGACAGGCAAGACATTCCCCAGGAATGAAAGGAGCGGGAAGAAGGAGGACAAAAAAAGGAGGTAAATCCAAGTTCCTAGAAGGCCTGCGTTTGATCACATGATACCTATTTTCAGTAACCTTGGGGGCTGCAGACTCCTCAGCCAGGCTGCCTGCCCTCGGGAATTCGACCTGCTCCCGCGAGCTCACCTTCTTCTGCTCTGGTCATGCCAACACCCTCACTCACTGCCTTGGCCCCATGGGATGCCCATTCACCCCTACCTGTGGAGCTTGTTTATAAAGGGCTTAGGAGGTTTAAATATTACCTCTGCCTATTACTAGCCATACCATCCTTTGCTTACATTTTTCTCATCTGTATAATGGGGATCATAAATGTTCCTATTTCAAAGAGAGATAATAAATGTGAGAATTAAATGGGCAAATGCATGCAAAGCATGAGAACAGGACAGTGTGTATAGTGAGTGTGAGGCGAATGCATGCTCTGGTTATTTTAAATCGCATGATGTTCATGTTTGAAGCCACCCTCCCCACGCTGGCTTTTTTCATCACATGTCTCACTGCGTGGTAATTTTTCCATGACTGTTGCCTGCTCTAGGTGATGTGCCCCCTGTGGGAAGGGTTGACTTAAATATAAATCTCCAGAACTAATGCAAGGGTTGGCCCAAAGAGCAGTTAACAAATGTTGAGGGAATAAATGAATCAACAGAAAGTCAGTGGTTTAAGGCATTTAAACAACTATGTGAATCTCACAACTACCCCGTGAGATTAGATAAGCAATTATTATCCTTCCCATTTTATGGTTTGAGCAACTAAGGCCCTGAGAGATTAAATGATTTGTTTAAGGCCGGGCGAGGTGGCTCATGCTTGTAATCCCAGCACTTTGGGAAGCCGAGACAGGTGGAACACTTGAGCCCAGGAGTTTGAGACCAGCCTGGGCAACATGACTAAACCCCATCTCTACTAAAAATACAAAAATTAGCCTGGTGTCATGGCACATGCCTGTAGTCCCAGCAACCTGGGAGGCTGAGATGGGAGAATTGGTTGAGCCTGGGAGCCAGAGGTGGCAGTGAGCCTCAATCATGCCACTGCACTCAGCCTGAATAACAGAGCCAGACCCTGTTTCAAAAAAAAGAAAAAGATCTGTTTAAAGTTCCATGGGTAATAAAGGGGAAATAAGCTTCCTGTGGGTTGTCTGACACCATGAGGTTTTTTGCAGGTCTGACTCCATATTCTTGCTGATGGGGAGATGTGGATAGTCTTAGAAAGAAGTGCTTTAACTAACTCTTAATGTTAGTGAAGCATTTTCTAGATGGAGAACATAAATAATGACACTCTAGGTGAAGGATGCTGCATGGTCATAGGCAATGGCAAGCATGCAGGGGGAATACAACACTTTTCTACTAGAGTCCAAGTTTCTTGAGGCCAGGGGCTTCATTGTTCCCCCCCGTGATTACCACCACAGAACTCAAGGGTCTGGCACAGAGCAAGCAAGCAATTGCCTGTTGAAAGAATGGATGGATGGGTGGATGGATGGATGGATGGATGGATGGATGGATGGATGGATGGACGAATGGTTAAATGGGAGGATGGATGAATGGGTGGATAGATGGATAAATGGGAAGATAGATGAATGGATGAATGAATGGATGGATGGATGAGTTGGTGGATAAATAGAGGAGAAAATTAGAGAAAAAGAAGCTCCTCTGCTTACAGAAAAGTTGGTTCCTAGAGTGTTCTTATATCCAAAGTGGTATTTTACAAGCACCTTCTCATGCCATCTGTTGATAGTGGTGAGAGTTGATGCATTTAATTCTGGTGCATGACTGTTTTCACTTTATTTTTGTTTTTGTTTGTTTATTTGTTTTTTGTTTTTGAGACAGGGTCTTGCTCTGTCACCCAGGCTGGAGTGCAGTGACATGATCACAGCCCACTGCAGCCTCAACCTCCCAGGCTCAAGTGATCCTGCCACCTCAGCCTCCCAAGTAGCTGGGATTACAGATGTGCACCACCATGCCTGGCTAATCATTTTAAATTATTTTTTGTAAAGATGGGGTCTCACTGTGTTACCCAGGCTGGTCTCAAACTCCTGGGCTCTAGCAATCCTCCCACCTTGGCCTCCCAAAGTGCTGGGATTACAGGCGTGAACCAACACATCTAACCTGTTTTCATTTTAACTTAAAAGTACACAATAGAAGAAATCTTTTACTGGAAAATGAAGCAAGAAAGAAACAACAATCAGCTTATTGAGAACTTTATGATGTTGTGCTTGGACATTAAATCTGAAGGTAGTGAAACCCCAGAGTGTTGGAAGCTAGATTCTGCCTGTGTCTCTCTGGTCCAGAATGATCTCTTAGGGTGCAGTGGAGAGGGTGAACTATGAGGGAACAGATTAAAGACAGGGGCCCAGGTAAGAAAAAACTGTCAGGGAGTAAGATATAGGTGGAAATTGAGTCCTAATATCTTTTCAACCATCCAGGACACCTAGTCTGTCGTATCAGTTTCTACAAAGATGTACGATAGAGGTTGGGTGATGTGATGTCATTTAGATCCCTGACAAGCCTTCTCAAGAGCCTGGGAGGTGAGCTGCTCCCGTACGCATTCTCATCAAGTCGTCTTTCTCTCCATCCACCCCCAAGAATGGGAGTTATACAGCAACAGACAACTCAAACAATGTATCAAAAATTGACAAAGCAGATTTTTTGGAAGTTTAGCAATTGCCAAGTGGAAAACTTGATGGTTCGTTTAATACTTTAAAGCAATGTACCTAATGACAAGTTCATGTAGGAAGATTGGAAGTGGATTTTTATGCAAAAATGCCTGGAATGACTTGCATCTGGCCTGTGACACGCCATCAACATCCTCTATCTCCTCACCCCGAAGACTGCTGGTAGCTTCTATTTTTGGCAAAACAGACCAACCTGCTTCTAGGTGCCCTTTATTTTCCTGGGATTTGGAAGGTTGTGCCATAGTATTTGTGGACAGAACATATTCACAGTAGCAAGGCACTGAGAGGAAAGAGGGCATCCGCTGGCATTGCTGACAGTTTTCTGGGAGCTCTCTCACAAGCAGGCAGCCTTGAGATGTCCAGGGTTCGACAGCAACAGATCAGTGACACATTGCTTAGAACCTGCTATTAATTAAAAAGTGATATTACAGCTATACAAGCAAAAACGACTAAGCTTTATATATAGAATGACCATTGTCCAAGCCAGAACACTTTTGAGAGTGAAAGAGCACACTATTAATAATTGTGGTGGGAAGAGAGAAGTTTACAAGAAAAGTAAACCTGGACTATCCCCTGCGAAAAAGGAAAGGTTGTCATATGGCCCTGTCTCACTGCTCTGTTCACATGTAAAATGAAACACTTCACATAGGTAACTTTTCCAGGTAACTGAAATTTACCTTATATGAGCTTTTATTTGCTTTCCTTTTTGCTACTGTTAATGAAAGAAAGCATTTCTAAAAAGTTAAACTACTAATCAATAACCAATATATTTTATCTTTTTCTCAATGGTTTAGAATCACCTTTTGCCTGACACAGAGTTGACTTGCAGAGTAGCTGAATGAATCACTAAATTATTATAAACAATTATTATGGTGTATTGTACAATATACCACAAGCACTCACAGGGAATTTGAGGAAGTTATTTTTGCCTCTCTTGACCCAGTTTTCTTAGATCTAAAATTGAGAGCTAAAGAGAGAAGGGTCTTGCAGGTCCCTTCAAATTCTAATAGTCTATGTTTGAATTTATTAATTTGCTCCCAGAAGTGATCGTCATTTTAATGAAGCTACCTGTGAAAAATATTTTAAAGAGGAATAGAAGACGCAACATGTAATTTGTGAGGAGAACACGTGGCTCTAAAGTAGCCATTTTCCATTTGGAAAGGACTTAGTTACACTCTTATGCCTAAAGTAGTGACTTAACAATGAAAAAGAGACAGCATTTTCCCACCTCTGTGGTTCCCTTGCTTTCTCATGCATCCAACAGGCACTTCCTGCTCACCTGCTTCCTGAGGGGATGCCAGTGTGAATCCACCAAGTCCTGCAGCCCCAAAAGGACAGGTTCTAGAAATGGAGAACCAACACGGATACACACGGCTTTCATCCAAGACAGAAAGAGTGGGGTCAGAAGAGGAGGCAAAGGATTGCTGTGGGAGTTTGGAGGCTGCGATCAGTTCCAGCTTGGTGGGGTGAGGCGGAGAACTGGGAGAGGCTTCATGAAGGAGGCCTTACTGCAGCTGTGGACAGTTAATAAAAGTGCATGTTCAGAAATGTAGAGAGGACCTTCCAGATGGAGAAAGTAGTGCATGCAAAAACACGGAGGTGGAAAAGTGTTTCAGCAAGAACAACCAGTCAGATTTGCCTGGGATATGCATTCTTCCAAAGCAAAGACTGTGTCATATTCATCTACCTTTTTGTCTCCAGAACTTATCGTCTAATAAATCCTCAATGATGACTGATTGATTGTATGAATGAATGAATGGAAGAAAAGTAATAGGAATAAGTTTGGGATGGTTGTACTTCGCTTCGTGGAGTGCCTGTCTATCACATGCATACGAGAGGATGCAGAAGAGCTTGACAGGTCTTGAACGCTGGACTAAAAAGCCAGGCTGGATCCGTAGGTAATGGGAGCCACTGAAGATTTCTTTCCAGCAAGGAGACTGTTAAGATGTTAGGATACCTGGAGTGGAGAAAGTCAATGAGTCAGTAGGCAAGACACAGAAGGGAGAAAACTGACAGCAGGTGGCAGGGGGTGCTTTTTTTACCCTTAGGCTGAAGAATTTTAAAGTATTTCTCACAAACATGCTGTGATAATAAAATGAAAACGATGTACAAAGAAAGGATTTAAAGATTTCATTAGCGGCTACAAAAATTTTTACCTCGGACACCAAAGGTGGCTCTACCTTTTATGTTCTGCCTCAGAAAGTGTGTTGTGGTACATCCAGATTTCTTGAACCTGAAGTTATTGGGCTCAAGTGCTGGTAAGGGAGGAGAACAACATGGGGCGGGGCGGGGGGCCCAGGAAGGAGGACTGTCAGTGAGGCAGGAACTGAGAGGTGCTGGTGTGTCCCATACCTCTCTCACCTTCAGAACTCCCTGAGGCCTCGTGTTCTTTCTGTCTGTCATCAGAGGCTGAGCAGTACAGCAGTTGAGAGAAGAGGCCCAGGAACCAGGTGACCCGCGTACAAATCTTGGCTCCGCCACTTAACTGCATGAGTTTGGAAAAGTTTCTTGTCACCCATTGGCGTCAGGGATCCTGTCTGTGCACTGACATCGTGACTGCCCCCAGCTCTGTGTTCAGGGACCTCCCATGGGAAGCTGGTACTCGAGTGTGGTAGGAGTGTGGATACCACAGAAAGTGGCAAATGCTGCAATGCTCGGGGCTGGTTTTTCTATTTTTTTCCAGAGAGCAGTTGTTAACACAGACAGCTCACCACTGTTTATACATACGTTTCCCATCATTAAAGCAGGAATATAATAATAACAATAATACAGACCTCATGAGGTTATTAGAATCATTAAATTAGTTGATGTGAATCAAATGCTTAGAACAGTGCCTGGCGCATAGTTGGCACTCAATAAATATTACCCGCGATTATCCCAGGTTTTTGCATAGGTGTCTGTGTTCTGGAAAACAGAGAAGGACTCTGATGCATCTCTCTTAAAGGAGCTGGCTGTTCTTCTCTACCTCACCAACCAGCACGCAGCCCAATGCCCAGGCGCAGGAAGTGTGGGCCCAATTGAAATCATCCCCCAAAGGAGGTGAATTTGAGAAGCACCAACGTCCCCTGCAGAGATCAGCATTAGCATTAGGGGACCTTGCTCCTTTAATTAACAAACCAGGCGTAACTTTTACTCCGCAGCCTGTCCTCTCCTGCCTCTCCTTCTTTCTTTTAACTCCAGTTCTTTAACAAATCCCTCTTTTCAGGAATGAGAAGCTGATCTGTTTGGGGACGTGCCAGTGAAGCGGTGTGCGTTGGCACCACCAGCGGCTGTCATTCTCAGGAGACAATGGGATTGGAGCGCCAAGGGGGAGAGTTCTCCATGCAGAATTTCCCTGCTTAATCTGCTCTTGTGCGCTGGCACCAAGTCAACAAAGGAAAGGAACCAAATTACCCGGGCGGCTTTGGCAGGCTGCACCACTGTCAGCGGGCCAGAAGTTAATTCCCTCATCTTCCCCTGTGCCACCAACTCAGGGGGCAGGTCTGGCCAGGCTGGCTTTCTGTGTAAGGCTGTCAGGTGGCGTGAAGGGGAAAGAACAGGCGGGCAGAGGGTGGTCCAATCGCCGGTGCAGCTTCACAGACAGACGGACGGACAGATGTCCTGTAGCAACCCTGCCCCTCTCCCTGCCCCCAAAGCCTCAGTACCGGGTTCTGTCTGATGTACCAGGGGAAGGAGGAGGAGGGTACCTGATGCGCAGTGTCTACAGTCCCCATATAAAAATGGGGAGTGGACCTTAACTTCAGTGGAGACAGGGCATAGGGACCTCAAATAGAGCAATTGGCAGTTCAGCCTGGCACCAAGATGGGCTGTCCTGGGGGTAATGGTACCCCATCACTGGGTAAGAGGGGGGACTGACACCTGGGCCGCCCACCATGAAACACTCCTTCTCCACCACAGCTTGGGTGGGGAAAGGGGTCAGGGAGTGAGTAGTGAGCCTGCTCAGTGCACCAACCCACTTCATATGCTTCTTCTCCTAGGACCCTCACAGAGGTCCGGTCAGGCCTGTGATATTGGCCTCACCTAACAGATGTGGAAGCTGAGGTTCAAGAGTGAGCAACTTAGCCAGGGGCCTGCACCAGCCATTTGAACCCCGTTCTGCCCGAGCACAGGGCTGAGTCTGTTTCAGTGACTGAAATAACACAGCAGAATTTCCAACATTAATAACCATACAATAAAAATTATTTTGTGTAATATTGCACTATAGGTCTACATACACAAAAGTTTACTGAAATGATGTGCACCTTACAGTGTGCAGTGCACTTCGTTTTCTATTCTATTGTATACTCCTCTATTTATTTTTTTAATTTAATTTTGTTGGGGATGGAGTCTCACTCTGTCTCCCAGGCTAGAGTGCAATGGCACAATTTCAGCTCACTGCAACCTCTGCCTCTCGGGTTCAGGTGATTCTCCTGCCTCAGCCTCCTGAGTAGCTAGGATTACAGGCACCTGCCACCACGCCTGGTTAATTTTTGTATTTTTAGTAGAGACGGGGTTTCATCTTGTTACCCAGGCTGGTCTTGATCTCCTGACCTCAAGTGATCCACCTGCCTCGGCCTCCCAAAGTGCTGGGATTGCAGGTGTGAGCCACCACACCTGGCCACTCCTCTATATTTTTAAACGCAGAGGTTAATGTATCAAATTGACATCAGGACCCACTAATGAGTCACACCCATATTTGGAAAAACACTATGCTACCAGCCCAGGATATACCCTCTATGGAGGGATACTCTCCCAGCCAGCACTGCAGTCTGGCCCTCTTCTGGCAGGCAGGGTGAGGGCACTCACTGTAATGTAACTGGGTGGCCGCTTGTAGGGCTATATCTAATGTCTGAGCCTTGGTAGTGCCTACAAGCCCTTTCCTTCCCTTTCGCCTGACTTCTCGGGCCCACATGGAGTCCTCCAGCTTCCTCTGATGCCCCTGTCCCCATCAATCCTGCTTTCAGGAAGCATTTGCTGTTCTGCGTGCTCCCCACACATACACCCCTCCAGGGACACTGCCTGCCCCAGATCACTCATGGGGATCTAGAGGTATGTTGTTTGGGGAGCTACCATGTACCCGCCTTAGTCCTGCTTTAATTCTGAACACCAGGCTGTGGCTTGCTGGTAACTGCCTGGGGTAAGTGGAGTGGCACAAGCAAGTTCAAAGGGGCTTCTTTGCATAGACTCCCCTGACAGATAGCCTAGGGGGCGCCATTAAGGTAGAAGGTAGAGCAGGTGCTGACATGCAGCCACCCTGGGTGAAGGAGGATGAGGCTAACTAGACCCCCAGGGAGATCAGCTGGGACTGCACCATCCCCAGAAATGTGGATCCACCCGAGGGTCACGTGGATCCTCAAGGAGTGAGGCGTAGACCTGAGCCACGCGGGCTTCCAGCAGTTCCCTGGGCCTGCTGGCACCAAGCTGGGCTGTCATAGGGGTAATGGTACCCCATCACTGGGGAAGCAGGGGACTGGCGCCTGGGCTGCCCACCATGAAACACTCCTTCCCCACCACAGCTTGGGTGGGGAAAGGGGTCAGGGAGTGAATATTTAGTGAGCCTGCTTGGTGCACCAACCCACTTCATGTGCTTCGTCTCCTGGGACCCTCACAGAGGTCCTGTCAGGCCTGTGACAGGGAGCCCATCTTGGTGCCAGCAGGCCCAGGGAACTGCTGGAAGCCCACATGGCTCAGGGTCTACTCCCCACTCCTTGAGGATCCACGTGACTCTCGGGTGGATCCACAGTTCTGGGGATGGTGCGGTCCCTGCTGATCTCCGTGGCCTCCAGCAGTTCCCTAGTTGCTGTGGTCTGGAGAAGGCATTACAGGCTTACAGGTGTGCATTCCTACGGGGACCAAGGGCAGGGCCAAGGGTCCTGGCAGAAGAGCTCAGCTTCAAGAAAAGGTCAGCCAGGACTTGCTTCAGAGCCCTGCAATGAGTGAGGCCCCCCGGCTGCCTGAAGGATCCCCTGGGAACTCTGCCGTCGGTCAGAGCCTCCTGTTCACCACCCCAGCACCAAAGACACAAAACCCAGGTGCATTCCTCTCAGAACAGAAGCTACGCTGTGCAGGGCAAGCCCTGAGGCTCTGCCACTCTGGTTGTGTGAGCCTGGGTGAGTCAGCTTTGCCCTTTGAGCCTGTCTCCTCATCTTTTAAATGAGGAGGTTAAATTGATCCCTGTCACTCTAGGATGGGATTAGCACACAGATGCTTTATAAACCCTTGCTTACTATTCGAGCAATTTAAGGTGAGGCTAATACAGAGCAGTGACCGGATAGCAGACATTGTGCTGATTCTCTTTTAATCCTCATAACCCCCATTAATATTCGGATGTGATTGTAGCCCAGAGAGGTAGATGACTTGCCCAGGTCACCAAGCCAACAGCAGCAGGGTGGGACGCAAACCCAGGAGGCTTGGCTCCAGAGCCACAGCCTCTCCCTGCTGTGCAGCTCTGCCTCTGGGCAGCTGTCTGTCTGCACTAGTCACCCTGCCTTATAGCTCTGGTTTCTGTGTCTGTCTCCTTCCCTGGACTCTAAATATCTTAAGGACAGTGTCTTATTCATCTTCAAAGGCAGGAGCAGTCGGAGTTGAGAAGTGCATGGCACGTAAGAGGAGCCACCAGCAGTTGCTAAATGCCACTGAATTCTTGATGTGCCACTGAATGTTTCATTCAAAAGGAATAATTTTGCCCAGAGATACGAAATATCTTACCAATTTCCCTGCTTTTCTGGAATATGCTGCTCCCTGAAGAGGCCTCTGTCCTTCCTCAGGGACGGGGCTCCTCAACAGGGCCACCATGGAATTCCAGTTTTGTGGACACGTTCTCAAGGAACGTGAGCTGATGCAGCCACACCACTCCACCCCAGAGAGTCCCAGTCTCCCCTCTGCCTATCAGAAAACAGCCTTCCCCGCCTGGCACATTTGCCTTTCGGAAGCCTTCCGGGATCAGCTCAGCCCACTCAGACCTCCCCTCTGTTGGAGCCCGGAGCCCTTAATGTCCGTGACTCACTGGGTGAGGACTGCCCTTGCCTGGCACCTCTGCAAGGCAGCGTGCCCTCCTAGGAGGGACTGCCCTGCCAGGATAGACTGTGGACTGTGCACTGTGATGGAGAATGACCTGTACAGGCCCCAGATATCTGGACCATCCCGCCCCATGGAGATGTCACATCTGGAGTCTGCCTCCAGATTTTCACTCTCGTTCCCTTCCATGGCCTCTGTCGTCCCCAGCAGGAGACGGGCTCACCCTCTGTTCAGACATCGGGCCTCGTCTCTTCCCCAGGGACTGCTCTGACAATTCTTCCCCCAGACACAAACCTTCTTTCAGCAGCGCTGAGACTCTAAGCCCCTCTCCCCTTCAGCCAAGAGCCATTGTATCAGCTGTGATTTATGTAAAGGCTTTTGTTGGACTCCTGGTTTTGACAGTCTCTGTGTTTTCGAATGGTAATAATTACGGGGCCTTTCATCCTTTATTTACGGGATTGCTCTGGGGGTAGAGAGGCCTGGTGTTGGGGGAGGGAGGCTGGGGAGGGCAGACTCATTTTCTGAGCCTCAGAAGCAAAGGAGTAGGGGTCCTTTGGAAGTTATAAATAGCAGTTCCCAAGAATAAAGAAGTCACCACTCCAGGCTAAGGGAGCTCACAGAGGACAAAGGATGCCGAGAGCTGGGAACACCAGGCTTCTTCAAGACTGACAGGGCTAAACGGGAGTTTCCAGGGCCCGGCCTCTTGTTTTCAAGAAGCTGATTTTTGTCTGAACTCAAGTCTCTGGCCGAGGTGAAGGGAAGCAACTTAATTTCCATCGGCTAGCCAGTTGTGAGTCTCTTCTTCCGTCATGAACTCTGATTGTGAGGAAGTGCTTCCTAAAATTGAGTGGAAGCTGCCCTCTCATCTGGATGCTCATCCAAGGCCCAGATGCTCCTCAGTGTTTCCCAGCCTCCCTTGCAGCTGGGATGGATCGTGTGGCTGGTTCTGGATAATGGGATGGGTGGAAGTGACACGTGCCACTTCCAGGTCTGGCTTAACATCATCTCATGTGTTTCTCCAGCTATCTCTTCCCTTCACTGGGAAGGGAGGAAGCCATTTCTGATGGCAATGCTTAAAGCAACATGACTGAGGCTAACTGCATGACCGTCGCCCAACTTTAACATGAGCAACAAATGAACCCGCTTTGTGCTTAGCCACCAGGATTTCAGGGTTTATTCGTTCCTGCAGCAGAGCTAGTCCTGTCTGACTAGCCCCAGCTATTGTTCTGAGGTTCCTGGACACATGGATGACTAAAACTGGCTTCTGCCCTCAATGGGCTCACAGTCTGACAGAGGAGACAGTCACATGACATAGTAGTCCAGAGGCTGCCATTGCCAGAGGCCAGGACCGTACCAGCACAGAGAAGGGTCCTTACCTGACTTGGAGGGCCCAAGGTGCTTCCTGGAAAGAGGCAGCATGTGGAATGTCTTGGGGAATGGTGCAGGTCTTGCCCAGCAGAGCAGAGGTAGGGAAGATTTTGGGCAGGGGAACAGCACAGAAAAGGCAGGGAGGGGAGGCGCACCAGTGTCATGGAGGACGCTGTTCACTGCTCAACGTTGGTCCTCCCTAGAGCAGGGTTAAACCCAATCTCAACTGCCCACAGGCTTTGTTGAGAGAAGAAACAGCTACCCTCTGTACCATGATCAGAGCAGGCTTTTGTAGGGAGCTAGAGTTTAGATCACAAGGAGGCCATGGATCATAGGAAAGATGTGCGTCACAGGGTGGGTGTGAATCACAAGGAGGATGTGGATCATGGGGTAAATGTGGGTCACAGGGAGGATGTAGATCACAGGGAGGATGTGGATCATGGGGAAGATGTGGATCATAGGGAAGATGTGGATCATGGGGTGGATGTGGATCACAGGGAGGATATGGATCATGAGCAGAATGTGGATCATAGGATTGATGTGGATCATGGGATGGACATGGGGAATAGGGTGGATGTGGATCATGGGGAGGACATGGATCACGGGGTGGACTTGGATCACAGGGAGGATGTGGATCATAGGAAGGATGTGGATCATGGGGAAGATGTAAATCGTGGTGGATGTGGATCATGAGATGGATGTGGATCACGGGGAGAATGTGGATCATGGGGAGGATGTGGATCACAGGATTGATGTGGATCATGGGATGCACATGGGGCACAGGGTGGATGTGGATCACTGGAAGGATGTGAATCACAGGGAGGATGTTGATCATGGGGAGAATGTGGATCATAGGGAGGATGTAGAGCATGGGGAGGATGTGGATCGGGGGAAGATGTGGATCATGGGATGGTCATGGGGCAGAGGGAGAAAGTGGATCATGGGGAGGATATGAATCATGGGGTGGTCATGGGACACAGGAAAGATGTGAATCATGAGGAGGACGTGGATCATGGGGTAGACGTGGAACACAGGGAGGATGTGGATCATGGGGCAGACATGGAGCACAGGGAGGATGTGGATCATGGAGAAGATATGGATCATGGGGTGGGCATGGGGACAGGAAGGACGTGGATCATGGGGAGGATGTGGATCATGGAGAGAATGTGGATCATGGGGAGGATGTGGATCATGGAGAGAATGTGGATCATGGGGAGGACATGGATCATGGAGAAGATACGGATCATGGGGTAGTCATGGGGCACAGGGAGGATGTGGATCATGGAGAGGATGTGGATCATGGGGAGGATGTGGATCATGGACAGGACACAGATCATAGGGAAGATATGGATCATGGAGTGGTCATGGGACACAGGGAGGATATGGATCATGGGGAGGATGTGGATCACGGGGTGAACATGGATCACGGGGTGGATGCGGATCACGGATTGGACGTGGGTCACAGGGAGGAGGTGGAGCATGCAGAGGATGTGGATCATGGAATAGATGTGGATCACTGGTGATTGTGGATCATGGGGAGGATGTGGATCGTGGGGAGGATGTTGAGCAAAACATGGATGTAGCTCACAGGGACAACATGGACCACAGGATGGGCAAGGATCGTGGAGAGGAGATGGATCACAGGGTGGACAAGGATCACAGGGAGGATGAGGATCATGGAGAGGACGTGGATCACAGGGAGGATGTGGATCATGGGGATGTGAGGACCACAGGGTGCATGAGGGTCTCAGGGTAGGAATGGATTTGGAAAGAATGTGCAGCACAGGGAGGATGTGGGTCTCAGTAAGGGCCTGAGAGCCCCTCCTGGTGGTGGACAATGGGCCCTGAGGGCCTCTGCTGGTGGTGGACTATGAGGTGGCTCCAGGAAACTGACTTTTGCTAACACAGGTTTCAGGACCTCATTCAGGAAGTCTAATGATAAAACAAATCATTCGATGCACCTAAGGATCAGAGACTACGGCTTTTCATCCTACCCCCAGCCTTGTGCTCTTTTTTCTTCTTTACCTAGGAAAGCCGGTGCAGATTTACAAAAGGGCATGAGGCTGGAAGAAAGCCAGATCTGGATGAAGCTCCCAGCTGTGCCCGGCATGAGCTCTTTGCCTTCTGAAGTCACTTAGCATCTTGTTTGGAGCCTTCGAGTCCTCTCTGTGAAATGGGGCCAATAAACTCTACCTTAAAACTTTGTTGGCCAGACACAGTGGCTCACACCTGTAGTCCCAGCACTTTGGGAGGCTGAGGCAGGAAGATTGTTTCATTCCAGGAGTTTGAAACCAGCTTGGGCAACACAGTGAGACTCCATCTCTTCAAAAAATAAAAAAATTAGCTGGCTGGGAGCGGTGGCTCACCCCTGTAATCCCAGCACTTTGGGAGGCAAAGGCGGGTGGATCACAAGTTCAGGAGATCGAGACCATCCTGGCTAACACGGTGAAAACCCGTCTCTGCTAAAAATACAAAAAAATTAGCCGGGCATGGTGGCAGGCTAATAGTCCCAGCTACTCAGGAGGCTGAGGCAGGAGAATGGCGTGAACCCGGGAGGCGAAGCTTGCAGTGAGCCGAGATCACGCCACTGCACTCCAGCCTGGGCGACAGAGTGAGACTCTGTCTCAAAAAAGCAAAAAAGAAAAAAAATTAGCTGAGTATAGTGGCACACACCTGTAGTCCCAGCTACTCAGGAGGCTGAGGTGGAAGGATAACTTGAGCCTGGGAGATCAAGGCTGCAGGGAGCTGTGATGGCGCCACTGCACTCCATTCTGGGTGACAGGGCAAGACCTTGTCTCAAAAAAAAAAAAAAAAATGGAAAATGAAGAAAGTTTGTTGCAAGCCACCTTGCATCCTGTCAGGCAGTGGCAGGTTTAGCACAGTACCTGGCAGGTGGGATCTTCAACATTTGTTGGTCACTATTATTACTGTCATCTTTGTTATTATTTATTTTATTTTATTTTTATTTTTGAGACAGAGTCTTGCTCTGTCACCCAGGCTGGTGCGCAGTGTTGCAATCTCGGCTCACTGCAACCTCCACCTCCTGGGTTCAAGCGATTCTCCTGCCTCAGCCTCCCAAGTAGCTGGGACTACAGGTGCCAGTCACCCTGCCTGGCTAATTTTTTTTTTTTTTTTTGTATTTTTAGTAGAGACAGGGTTTCACTATGTTTGCCAGGCTGGTCTCGAACTCCTGACCTCACGATCTGCCCGCCCCAGATTCCCAAAGTGCTGGGATTACAGGCATGAGCCACCACACCCAGCCATCTTTGTTATTATTGAACACATAACTCATAGGGCTGATATGAAATACCCATAAGAGAAAAGGGCTTATCTGGAAAGGGTTATCTAAAGATGCAGTCTTAGCCCATAGATGCCCCCACCAGCAGCCCAGTTGGCACCTGGGTACTGGGTGAGCCCCACAGACCCAAGGCCCTCCTGGGCGGTGGTAGAGTTACAGAAGACAGGCGGCAAAGACACTGCGGCCTAGGGGCATGACTTCCGGTGAAAGCGCAAGTGATGGTTGTCGGGACATTTACAAGCCGCTGCTTGTTCTGTGTAGCGGGCATTGAGCCTCTGGACAGGGGAGAGAAGACAGTGCCCATGACTTGCCATGCCCTGAACTTAGATGATCTCGTTTACTCCTCACAAAAAAACTGTGAGAAAGTGTCAGTATCCCCATCTTACCAATGGGGAAGCTTAGGCCCAGAGAGGGCAAGCAATTTGCCCACAATCACACAGCTGGTATGGATTTAAACTCCCACCTTAGCCTTAGCATGCCTCCAGGACCCCTGCAATTCCCTCTTACACTGAACATGGTCCTGGGGGACCCCATCTTAGCATGTGCAAAACTGAACAGGGTGAGAGCCCTGCCACACTTGACCTTGCATTTAATAATAACAATAAGGGAGGAGGGGGGAGGAGGGAGAGGGAGGAACAGAAGGAAGAGGGAGAACATTACCAACATTTAGCACTCACTGGTCCTGGTACTTGCTCAGGACTTTAATTGAGCAAGTAAAGGACCCACCCCCGCACCACCACCACCCCAAGAGGGTCTTGGGTCTGAGGAGCTGACCGATCCCCTCATTCAATCCTCGCAGCGCTACCGAGAAGCACTCTCTTTATCCCTCCCGTACAGGTGAGGAAACAGAGGCTCAGAGACGTTAAGTAACTTTCCCCAGATTTAGCATCTAGCTGAGGAGCAAAGCTGGATTTGAGCCAATGTCTGCCTGACACTACAGAGCTCTAGCTTTTATCCACTCTTACCTCTGAACTGCCTAAGGAAAAGGCCAAATGCACCAGTATACTCTAGAGAGAAAACTTGGTGGGGGCAAATCAGGGAAGACTAGTAAACGTATGGCAGGAGGACAGCCTGAAGAGGGCGCAGGGCTCCCCGGAGGCTCCCTGCCGGCTGGGCTGCTGGTGAATAGATGGAGAAAGCTGTGGGCCAATATGGCCTAGCCGAATCCAGGGACTCTGGAGAAAGCCCTAGGCCACTTCAGATCCTTTATATACCCACTGAGTTCCTCACACAAGCACCATGAGTTACAACTCTGTGAAGTGCAAGTTGTGACTATTCCATGTTAAAGATGAGGACCAAAATTATTTAAATGACTTACTCAAGGTCAGGCAGAGATAGTTGCTCTCTCTCCTCTGTTCCCATAACTCCTTGTGTACATTTCTATCATTCTTTTTTTTCTTTTTGATCAAGCTAGATCCTGGCACCCAGGTGGACACACCCACCGCATTAACTGCCTCACCTTCAATACTGGACTACAGGCATGTACCATCTTGGCTGAGATGGGCATCTGGCTTTGTTGCCCAAGATGGTCTCAAACTGCTAGCCTCAAGCCATCCTCCCACCTCAGCCCCTCAAGTCACTGAGATTACAGGCATGAGTCACTGCACCTGCCTGGTTTCATACTTTTTTTTTTTTTTAAGACGGAGTTTTGCTCTTGTTGCCCAGGCTGGAGTGCAATGGCACGATCTCAGCTCACTGCAACCTCTGCCTCCCAGGTTCAAGCAATTCTCCTGTTTCAGCCTCCCGAGTAGCTGGGATTATAGGCACATGCCACCAAGCCTTGCTAATTTTTGTATTTTTAGTAGAGACGGGGTTTCATCATATTGGTTGGTCTCGAACTCCTGACCTCAGGTGATCTGCCTGCTTCGGCCTCCCAAAGGGCTGGGACTACAGGCATGAACCACTGCCTGGCCCTGGTTTCATACTTTGTTGTCTGTTTTCTCTAGAAGACTGTGAGCCCCTCAAGAAGGAGGCCGGTATCTTTGTCATTGCTGAGTTCTAACCTCTGAACGCAATGCTAGAAACATAGCAGATAAGTAAATGAAGGAATGGAGTGAAAATTGAACTCTGATCCTCCGTCTTCTGTCCTCCTTCCCCGCCCTTGACCAAGGTATCAAACATGCAGGTTTCACTCCCAGAAGAATTACTGCTTTCGTGATACAGGCACCACTGTTAATAAAAGGTATCTAGTGTTCAGGACAGTTCTGCCTTCTCGTTTTACATGTGGGGCAACGGGGACTTGGAAAGAGGAAAGGAGTTGCCTCAAAAGCTAGTGGTCCAGCTGGAGTATGGGGACACC
Organism: Hylobates moloch; assembly: GCF_009828535.3. NCBI lineage: Eukaryota > Metazoa > Chordata > Mammalia > Primates > Hylobatidae > Hylobates > Hylobates moloch. Next base: position 15,772,239 of record NW_026652288.1, on the reverse strand, counting down.
TCTGACCCTGCTACAACAGTTGTGTGACCCTGTATCAATGGCCTACCTTCTCTGTGTCTTGGTAGCTCCCTCTATAAAATGGGCTCAACCTTCCTCAATGCAGCAGTAGTGAAGTGTCACTGAGGTCCTTTTGGAGCAGAACCATGCCGATTTCCTGGAGTCAGCTAGCTCTGGGCAGAGCCCACCCTTCTGGGTCTCAGGGACTCCATCTCTGTGTATTACCCTCATTTCTCTTTGGCACTGAGAAGCTGGGACTGTCTCAGGGCATGGAGGCCTCTGAGCTCCTTGATAGAAGAAAGATGAAGCATGCCCAGCTCTCCTGGCGTATTTCTTTCCCCGAAATTCGAATAATGCTATTTCCCCCCTCCTTTTCCTCCAAGGTGACTTGGTGATTGGACTGTGAATATGGATTTTCTATGATGTTTAAGATTTACCATAAAAATCTACATGAATTGGAGATACTATTATTAGACTAAAAGCAAAGAGGCTCATTTTTTTCTGTCAGAGGGAGCGAGATCAGAGGCTTTTCTGCTCTCTAGGTTAAAAGGTACACCTTCCCAGAAAGATGAGAGCCAGCAACGGTTCCAACAAACGTCTCCTATGAATTTACTAAAAAAAACAAATTATCCATCTTGAAGGAATGAAGGGATCATTTGAATGCACTCCTGCTTCTGAGGTTGGAGCAATTTTTCCTGCCTCGTGTCTGTGCACCGTCGTCTCTGATGGGGCAGCCTCTGTCTGTGAGATCAGAATTAATTAAACTGTGCTTAGTTCACGCTTTTCGTGCCGTTGGAGTCAGAGAGCTGTTTGAAATAGGATTCCTGCTGATGAATGGGTCTGTACAATCATCGGTGACAATATGGTGCATACCCTGAGTCCTGGGCTGAGCGTGGAGGCCCTTCCCAGCAGGGAGGTGAGCCAGGCTTTGGGACAGAAACCTGTGTTCTCCCCAAAGACGGCATGGTTATTTTCTAAAAGGCAAGCCCTTTTATGATTTTTTTTAATAGCAGGAAAGATGGCTGCAGCTCTCTGTTGGTAGGAAAGACCGTGAGTGTGGTGTTCTGAGAGGCAGCCTTGTAGTCACACCAACCTGGGCTCAGATACTGCCTTTCTAAGTATAGAGCTATGAGCTGCCTCACAGCCTTTCTAAGCCTCAGTTTCCTTTTCTGTAAAATGATAATGACACCCCCGGTGCAGATTGGCCCTAGGACCAGTCGTTATCGCGGAGGGGAGGCATCCAGCACCATGGCCGAGGATTAGAGTGCGCTCAGTCAGGCCTCCATTGCTTATTTTGACATCTCTAATTTGAAGTTGCCGAGGTTTGAGTGTGGCTGCCCCATGACATCAGACTGCAGAAGCAGTTCTGAGAACTCCCTTCCTGCTTAATGAATGAAGACAGATTCTAACAGCTGGGGCCAGACAAAGGAACATGTGTCAGGCTCCGGAAGCTAGTTTCCAAAAGCACCCAGGGAGCAGGGAGGAATCTGGGTGAAGGGCAGGGCGGGGCGGCCAGACTGCGTGGGCCAATGCTGCTGCTTCCGCTTCCCAGAATTCCTAGGCCTGCATCACTTCTGCCCGATTCCGCCTTCTTCCAGAGCAGTTATGAGCCCAAACAGAAGAATCTACAAGCCTTCTTTTCCAAGCAGAGAAAGAGACTCCTAGCTTCATGAACAGCTTTCTTCACATGGCTCTCCATCCCTGGAAGGGGTGATAGCACCGCTTCAGATATTCCACTCGGAGACGGTCAACTCTTGATCCTACAATCACACTTAGCAATACAGCAAGGATGTTCAAAATATCAATATGGAAGAGAATAATAGCTTTCTCAGAAACTATTGCTTGTGATATCCAAAAGACCATTAAAGATGTATAAAATGCCCACGCCTCTTCAACAGAGAAAATCAGAAATTCAAACCAGCAATATCAGAATACCCTGCCCGGTACTTAAGGCACACAAGAATTGTCCTCACTTACTAGCTGTATGTTTATGAAGAAACAAAATAACTTAGCTTCTCTGAGTTGTAGTTCTTACATCTCTAAAATGAGCTCTTGTAAGGATAAAATGCAAATAAATACAGTTATGTATCAGTTGACTATGGGGATACATTCTGAAATATGCATCCTTAGGCAATTTTGTCATTGTGCAAATATCAAGGAATGTACTTACAAACCTAGATGGTAGGTATCATTGCTACACACCTAAACTATATGGCATAGCCATTGTTCCTAGGCCACAAACCTGTGCAACATGCAACTATATTGAATACTGTAGGCAATCATAACACAATGCTAAATATTGTGTGTATCTAAATGTGTCTAAATATAGAAAAGGTACAGTTGAAATACGGTGTGATAATCTTATGGTACCACTGTCATATAATCGGACCACTGTTAACCAAAACAACACTAAGTACTGCATGGCTGTATGTAAAATGACCAGCACTCTGCTGGATACAGCCTTCTTTAAATGTGCTCCTGGTGACGAAATTCATCTTTGCCATCAACAACAAGCACTTGTAGCATTTATGAATTGGAGGTTTACAATTCTGTTACGTAAAGTCTAACCAAGCAAAAGAGATTTGTAAAGGCAGCAAGAGGGTCAGTAAAGAATGGTAGACATGGCATCCACCTAACAACTCCACATGGACTCCTAGTCCAGTGAATTTTTGAAGAGGGGGATGCATCTTAAGCATCTATTTTTTGTGGAATCAATATAAGTGGCATAATTTGTTCACCAAGACTGAGAAAGATGTATAAAGATGTTGCTGGTTTTGTTTGTTTTTCTGTCTGGACAAGTGTCTAGGCAAGACATGCTCCCAACTTTGCCACAAAATGAAAATGTGGGGCCCCTTGTTCAAAAAGAAAGAATTTCAAGACAGTAACAAGAAAGCATTAAGCAAAATAGGGTTCTCTTCTCCAAGGACAAGGCCTTTGTGAGCTTAGGGCCCTGCAACATCACTGGTTGACTGGTTTACTCTTATAAAGCCAGTCCTGAGTGTGGGACTTGGAGGAGGCGACAGTGCTGTCAGGAGAAAAAAAATCTGCTCAGAGAGGCCATCTCTGAACCACTCAGTCCAGAGACATGTGGTCACATCACCCAAAGTCGCCATCTTAATCAAACTTACCACTCTTGGACATGCTGTAATATTTATTTGTTTACTGACTGTACTCTAGAATGTAAAAGACTTTGCTGCCTTAAACAGCATGGCATAATACATTACATGTATAGGTGTACCTAACATATAATAGGTGCTCAATAAACGTTTGTTGCACAATAATGTAAAAGCAAAGACCAAGCCTGGAACATTTCACCCAGTGCAGGATGCTAGCACATCTTTGGGGTTCTGATGCTGATGTTCTCTGACAGAGCAATGAGTAGCAGGTAGAAAGTACACCAGTTTGGGAAATGGGAAAACCTCATTTGAAAACCTCAAGGTGAAAAGATGCAACCTACAGACACAAGCCACAGTTGAGGTTTTCCCATTTCCCAAACTGAGTGAGTCACAATCTCACTCCATTCTATTTCTCTGAATACTGTATCTGTGCTGGTACATGTCTAATCAAAATTATATTTTCTCTGAGTCACAAAGACCTGAAAAATAGCGCCTGAAAAAATAGACATTAATCTGCTCACGGGAAGTATAAACAGTAAAACAATAGACATTAAAATCAAAACGATGATTCATAAAATAAAAATTGACAAATTGGACTTCGTCAAAGATAAAAACTTTGCTCTGCAAGCCAGGTGTAGTGGCTCATGCCTGTAATCCCAAAGGCAAGGTGGGTGGATCACTTGAGGCCAGGAGTTTGAGACCAGCCTGGCCAACAGGGCGGAACCCCGCCTCTACTAAAAATACAAAAATTAGCCAGGTGTGGTGGTGCATGCTTGTAGTCCCAGCTACTTGGGCGGCTGAGGCCCAAGAACCGCTTGAACCTGGGAGGCAGAGGTTGCAGTGAGCCAAAATTATGCCACTGCACTCCATGGTGGGAAACAGAGCGAGACCCTATCTCAAATAATAATAAAATAAAATAAAATAAAATAAAACAAAACAAAACAACAAAAAAACACACAAAAGTTTTGCTCTGTGATAGAAACTATTACAAAATAAAAGGCAAGTAATAGACTGGGAGAAAATATTTTTAAATCATGTATCTAACAAATGATTTGTATTTAGACTATATAAAAAATTCTGAAAACTCAAAGTAAGAAAACAATCTAATTTTAAAATGCGCAAAAGAGCTAAACGGACATTTCACTAAAGATATATGGATGGCAAATAAGCACATGAAAATATAATCTTCATTATTAGCCATCAGGGAAATGCAAATTAAAACCACGATGAGGTAACATACATACCCACTAGAATGGATAAAATGCAAAATTCTGACAATATCAAAACCGACGAGGAGGCAAAGCAAATAGTTCTCTCATTCATTGCCAGTTGTGGTGTAAAATGATACAGGCACTCTGGAAAACAGTTTCACAGTTTCTTATAAAGTTAAACATACACTTACCATATGAACCAACAGTCCCATTCCTAGGTACTTACTCTAGAGAAATAAAAATGCAAATTCAGGCAAAAGTCTTTGAATGTCTCTAGTAGCTCTATTTATAATTGCCAAAAACTGTAAACAATTCAAATGTCCTTCAACATTTGAATGGAAAAACAAACTGTTGTACATCCCTGCAATGGAATACTACCCAGGAATGAAAGGAGCAAGCTATTGATTGACACAGCAACAAGTATGAACGTTAAGTGTTAATTTTGCTGAGTGAAAGTAGCCAGTCTCAAAAGTTATATAGTATATTATTCCATTTCTATTACATTCTCAAAATGACAAAGCTATACTGGTGGAGAACAGAATAGTAGTAAGTTATTTTGAAAGTAAAATTTAAAATAGAATATAAATATAAAAGTTTACTTTTCTCCTGATACGGTTTGGCTGTGCCCCACCAAATCTCATCTTGAGTTGTAGTTCCCATAATCCCTAGGTATTGTGGGAGGGGCCCAGTCGAGATAATTGAATCATGGGGGCAGTTACCCCTATGCTGCTGTTCTTGTGATAGTGAGTTCTCATGAGATCTAATGGTTTTATAAGGGGCTTTTTCCCCTTTTGCTCGGCATTTCTCCTTGCTGCTGCCATGTGAAGAAGGACGTGTTTGCTTCCCCTTCCATCATAATTGTAAGTTTCCTAAGGCCTCCCCAGTCATGCTGAACTATAAATCAATTAAACCTTTCCTCTATAAATTATCCGGTCTCAAATATGTCTTTATTAGCAGGACGAGGACAGACTAAAATATCTCCCATATGAAAGAAGTCCAGGTATAAGTATCTGAGCCAAGTATAGAGGTGACACAATTATCAAGTAGATAGATTTTCTCAGTTATCCACCTTCACCATCTCTAAGATATGGCCCTGCTGAGGCTCAGAACTCAATACCCCAAAATATGGCACGTTGGCAATTGAGAAAAGCGCAGAAGCAAGGTCACTCTGCCCTTCTCCAGCCTTTCTCCCCTGAAGCATAGTTATAAAGAAATTCTCTGAAGTACCTCCCCTAAAAGTAGGGCATACCTCCCCTTATTCTAAAAGGGTTTCACCCAACATCCAGAGGCAAATAATGTCATACAGAGACACAGGAAAGGTCTCAACAAACAGGCCTTGCTGAAATTTACCCAGTTTATTACCATTAGGTTATACGTTTTTCTGTCCAATCATGTTTCTCCATAACTATACATTTCTTTCATCAGACATATCATAAAATTACCCAGTTTTCCCTGGGTCTTTGAGTCCTCATTCTGGAAGTTTCCTGTGTCACTTAAAACTTTGGTTAAATAAATTTGTTATGGTTTTCTCTTGTTCATCTGTCTTTTGTTACAGGGATGTCAGCCATGACCCTTGCAATGGGTGAAGACAAGCTATTACTTTTTCTCCCCTACAGCCTGCATCCTCCTGATACAAGAATATTGACAGAGCACCACTCATCACAGCCACATTCCAAACATCAGGATGGAGGAAGGGGAAACATAGGGAGCCAGCTCTGTTTCCAGGAGTATTCCCTGTGATTATTTTTCATTTGCCAAAACACGGCCACACCTAGCTGCAAGAGAGCCTGAGGGATGCAAACTATTATCTGAGTGGAATTCTTATTAGTAAGAGAATGTGAAAATGAATATTGAAAAGCAAATTGCCTTCCAACTACAGAATCCCAATTCCTTTCTCCAGCTCAAGCCAGTCTTCTAAGCTTTTGGCTCATATATCAATAGCCCACTTGACCTTTCCCCTAGGACAGCTAACAGTGATCTCAAATTCACATATTTCTAAACCAAAAAATTTTATTGTCTCTTCCTCCATCACCAAGCCTGTTCTTCCTCCAGTCTCTCATTTTTAATCAAAGCCCCACCATTCACCCAGCTACTCAAGCCAAAAAGACTTCCCAGGGACTGGTGGGCCTGAGACAATCAGAATCTCTTCCAGAAGCTAATTACTATCCCATCATAATTTGGCATGGACCCAAACATTTCCCTTTTCATAAACAAATCAACAAATCAGAAAACACTGACTATCTACAAGGTGCTCAGCCCCGGGTAAGAAATTATAAGGACACCATCAGCAGAGGAGACATGGGGCCTGGCCCAGGAGCTTACAGTGGTGTGGCAGGAGAAGGACACACACACAACCAGAGAGGGAGCAAAGTCAGATAAACACATTAAGGGCCAAAGGACTCTGCAGACCACCGGTGTCAGGACAGCTAGAGTAGCATCAAGGATGTCCCTTGATATAAGCAAAATAACACCACACCCAAAGTCCAGTTAGAAAAAGCAACTGATAAAGCTATGTTGCAGGGGCAGGCAGGATGGCTCATGCCTCTAATCCTAGAAATCTGGGAGGCTGTGTGGGATGATTACTTGAGGCCGAAGTTCAACACCAGCCTGGGAAACATCACAAAACCTCATCTCTACAAAAAATTTTAAAAGTTAGCCAGGCATGGTGGTGCACACCTCTAGTTCCAGCTACTAGGGAGGCTGAGGTGAGAGGATCATTTGAGCCCAAGAGTTCGAGGTTGCTGTAAGCTGTGATCATACCACTGCACCCTAGTTATGAAGAGAGGAGGCAAAAAACAACCCATACTTTCCCAATACTTCAAGACAATGGCAGAAGAGAAACCCCAAAGGCTCCATCATGAATTCATTATGCAAACTGACAATAAGGATCTTGGAGATCAGGGAAGTTTCTAGAAGATGAGATCTGAGCTGGACTATGACAGTCAGGTAAGATTCTGCTACCTGGAGAAAGAGAAATCCTTTGAAAGAAGACTTTGGGGACATGTGCCCCAGCTTCTCCTGGGGGTTATTGACACAGAGGAACGTGGTACAAGGGAGCACTGGTGTGTCTGACGTCTCTCCCATCAAATGGAAAGCAAAACTCGGATCAAGGAGGAAGGAAACACAAATACTGCCAGACAAATTTACATAATCCCTAGAGTGTAGGGGTGGCAGTGTGGTTATGGGCAGTAAGTTTGAGAGGGCAACTGTGGGTGGTAGATCTTGAATACAGAGGGGAGGTGTTGGGTATTTGTCTAAGTCAAGGTCACAAACCCACTGCCTCCTGCAGGCTGAATCTGATCCACAGCAATTATCATCTGTTATCCAAAAGAAAGTGAATGTCTTTAGGGTGTTCTTTAGTTAAATGAAGTCCCCACCCCTTACTGTGATCCTACTGTGGCCACTTCACACCTTTGTGATGACTCCATAGCCCAAAGGCATTTCAGTTTTTAAGCTTTGTAGGAAATTTCATGGTACTTTCAGCAAATTAAGGAGTGGCATGCTTATAACCAAATTTCTAGTGCAATGACCCAACTGCCTGTGCAAGAAAGAGTGTAGGAAAGGAGAAACCTCGAATGGGGCCCAGTCCTTATACCGTAATATATGTCTTGGACTTGCAAATGATGAGCCTTGATAATTCAGCTTCCTTAGCTTGGGGGTAACTTGTCCTCTGAGCTTTACTGAAAGACAAATTGGTCATTACAGGCTTAGCTCTGAGAAGACCTCCTGAAGGGCCTGAGAAAATGGTGTGGCTCCAGCTGTTTCAGCTCCCAATGTTTGAGTCTTTACAGCCCGGGCACCACACGAGTGAGTGACAGAAACTTCAGGTGATTCCGGTTCCTGTTACTACTGATGGTGACTGTAGTAGACCCAGAGGTGAGCCCAGTCAGCTCTCAGCAATGCAAGAAGTAGCAATCAAAAGAACTGTTTTTTTAACTGAGTTTTGAGATGGTTCTATAAGCAGGGAAAGACGATTGGTACCCAGGTCTACTGACCCCCAGTGATTCCTACGGCATCTCCATTTCTGAGGGCACGCACATGAGCAGGTCCCAGAGGGCCTAGCACCATCCCAACTGCTCTGAGACCGCAGGACAGGGCACAGGGCAGGGGAAGAAGCAGAAAGCCATATCTGCAGAATGGGTGGCAGCAAGTTCTGGTGACATCTTGACCAGTGGGGTTGTTAGAGAGACCCTTTGGAAGAAGCATGTGAGGACACAAGCCCCAGCTTCTCCTAGAAGGTAATTGACATGGGGGAACATGGCATAAGGGAGCCCTGGGGTGTTTGACATCTCTCCCATCAGACGACAAAGTCTGGTCATCAGCTGAACTTCTCAGGTCCTGCAATCTTAAGAACTTGAATTAAATCAAGTTGCCTTGCTCAAAAACTATCAATGGCTCTATTACTTATAGGAAGAATTCTTAAGTCTCCTGCCTGCACATTAAGTGTTGCAGCCCTTTCACTGCTGTAGTTCAGTGACGAGTTCCAAGTTCTCGTCCTACGACTGACAAGAATGGGGTATGGTTTACACTGGAGAGAGAGTAAGGCAGAGTAGAATTTACTGAGCAACAGAAAAGCTCTGGACAGTGAGAGAGGACCCAAAGGTGGGTTGCCTGCCACGAGGCTGAGTCTAGGAGTTTTATGGACTTGAAATGGGGAAGTGCATGCTGATTGGTCTGTGGATGTGCTTGAAAAAGCACCATTCAGAAATAGGCACAAAAGTGTAGAGGATAAATTGGGGAAGGGTAGGTATATGTAAAATAGGTAAAGGATAAGGACCAATCAGGACAGAGCATGCCAAATGGGAATGGGAGTTCTCAATCTGGCCCATGGATTTATCCAGAACTCATAGCTTGGGTTTCAGCCTTTAGATTGTCCTTTGCTCGAAGGTTGAATTTCACTGGAGACCTATCCCTGTCTGCCTAAGAATTTACCTGCCTCCTGTTGCTATCACCAGTAGGGCTCTAATAAACTTTTCCCATTTTGCCTCCCATGGCCATGTCTCCTTTTGAAACCAGCTTTGCAAAGAGTTATAGCTGAGGAAATTATGGCAGTGAGATAAACTGACATGGCTGACTCCATCTTGTCTCTAGCATCACAGGTTGGTTGTGTTTTCTCAATCCTGGGCATGGGCTAAGCTAACTTTGAAAGAAATTTAGTTTATAGTTTAAATAATAGTCCTTCCCCAAAACTAAACTGTTCTTATAAAACTAATTGAAGGCCACCAAGTTAGGATAAGAGGGGCTTAAGTTCTAAATAACTACCAGTCATTATTCTGGAGGTCATAAGATTTTCAACTTCTCCCAATTACTCTTGAAGATAACATCACTTTTGAAGAACCGAAGACTAGCTTTTTGAGATATCTTTTCAGGATTTTATGTTTCTGACAACCGGATGGCCCCACCTGGACCTGCCAACCAGTCCTGTGGCCCCTACCCAGGGAACTAACTCAGCACAAGAGGACAGCTTCGACTCCCTATGATTTCATCTTCTAGCAAAACAATCAGCACTCTCGACTCACTAGCCCCATGCCCACTAAATTAACCTTAAAAACTCCAATCCCCAAATTCTCAGGGAGACTAATTTGAATAATAATAAAACTCAAGTCTCCTGTACAGCCAGCTCTGCATGAATTAAACTCTTTCTCTATCACAATTCCCTTGTCTTGATAAATTGGCTCTCTCTAGGCAGTGGGCAAGGAAAACTTATTGGGCAGTTACACCTTCCTCCTTCTAGACACACCTGACACAAACTGTTTCTGTGCCTTAGTTCATGACATTTCCCATAGGTAGAATATTCCCCTCCTCTCCCTCTTCTGTCCACCCTATCCTTACATCCTGCTGGAGCTCAGATCCGCTCTCCTATGGAAGTCTTTTGTGGCCACACTACTCAGTTGCCTCTGTACTCCACAGTACACTAGTGCCTACTGTTCATTCATGCATTGCTGAATCAGAGAAGGTCTCTGATGTAGAAGTTTACAGCACAGTGAGAAGAGAGGAGACAGAAAGACCACAACAATACATCTGCAGCATCAGAAATTCTTTCCAACAGAGAAAGCTATTTTTGTTTTTGTGTGTGTGTGTGTGTGTGTGGGTTTTCTTGCCTTGTATTTTGTGGAAAAGGTAAATAAATGACTCTAAGATATACTATTTGTTAATAATTTTCTTTTTAAAATTGTACATATAACACTGCTGGCATCTGGCACCTCTTTGTGTTTAGTTTTTCTGTGCAATATTGTATCACAGAGGAGACAGCAACTTTTGTTTTTCCCTGCAACATCCGTGAACCTTTTGCTATTCTGCAGGATGTCTATGTGACAGAGATCACTGATTTGATTTAAAAAAAAAAAAAAAAAAAGGAAGGAAGGTAGGGAAACGATAAAACCTAAACTCCTTAGTATGGTTCGCTAAGTCTTTTTGAGCTGTCCTTTTCACTCCGCCAGTCCCACCTTCCCACACTCCCACGTGCCCTCTTCATTCCTGGCATATGCCACCCACAGGGCAGAAACTTCTGCATGCTTTCATTCTTCTCTGTTCCCATTTCCTCCTTTACCTGTGGTCCCCAGCCCCAGTTGTCTCCATGGTTAGCCCATAACCCAGCTCCCACTCCATCCAACTGTGGAAACTCTCATTCAGTGCTGCCAGTGAAATGTAATTGACAACACACCATGTGTATTAGTTTCCTAGGATTGCTGTAACAAATGACCACAAACATGATGGCTGAAAACAACAGACACTTATTCTCTCATAGTTCAGGAGGCCAGAAGTCAGAAAACAGGGTGTCCTGAGGGTCTGTACCTTCCGGAGGCTTCAAGGGAGAATCTGCTCCCTGCATCTCCCCTGTGGTGGTGGCCAGCAATCCTCAGCTTGCAGCTACATCACTCCAACCCCTGCCTCTGTCTTCACATGGCCTTCTTATGAGGACCACGGTCATTGGACTTAGGGCCCACCCTAGTCCAGGGTGACCTTATCTAACAAATTACACCTGCAACGCCCTATTTCCAAATAAGGTCACATTCTGGTGTTCTGGGTGGACATGAATTTGGGGTGGCACTATTCAACCCAGTACTCTACCATAGACTCTTTACCATACTCTAGAAATAAATCACTGTCGTTGTTGCTTCAAGTGCTTTCAGTGTAGGATATGTACCTCATGTGTAGCTCCTTCATAATGCTAACCACAGATGTTTGCATTCATCTATCTATTAATTTGTCCCCAACATGGGCAGGGACCATGTCCTCTTTCTTATTGTTTTTCCAGCTCCTTGTACAGGGCCTGCCACTCAACTGACTTCCTAAGTAAATTGCCAACTGAAAATGCAGGAAAGCCATTTACAAGGTCTGGGGCCATAAGGACCAGTTCTCACAAAATCCCTGCCTATGGATAGTCAGTTTTGCTCACCAGGAAAGCCTTGCAGTCCAGGGGGTCTCTATGCAGGTATCAGTTCTGGATCTGAAATCAAGGGTTGCTTGGTGCCAGGCAGGCTCATTTTGAGATCTGAAATTCGAGGCCCCATGCCAGATGTGAAAACAACACCACAAAATCACATCTCTGGCCACTGCCCACTTGTAAAGCTTGGGGTAGAAGGGAACATCAGGTACAACCAGGATATCACATTCTCTCCATTTGGGTGACATATTTCTGGAAACCCTGAAAGCAAACCAGCCCTAACTCAATAAGGGTAGTCACAATGCCAGACTCACAACTAATTTGCAGGATATTTTAAAACATGTAATTATGGGTTATTGATAAGGAGGTGCCAGGAAGAAGGTAAGACCATGGTTTTGCCCAAACCAGGAGCCAGCCCCTGTGCTGCATACCCACTGCAGGCTGGACATATGTGGCCCTCCAGGCATCTTCTTTGGAGGGAATGCATGTCTTTTTTTCAGCATAAGGTTTTGGACTTCTTTTTAAATAGGAATGTGTTGGTCTTCAAACAAAAATTACACAACTCAAAGAATATGTGTGGCTTTTAGGGAGCGGCAACAGCTGAGAAACCTACACTGGTTCTGGAGGAAATTCAATACGGAGCAACCTAATCGCCATGACGGAGAATTTGGAATGAGTCTGAAATGCCTTCGCATTATTGGACAAACAGCTCTCCCTCCTTCCTAAGCAGGCTGGGGCGTTCCTGGTGAAAGCCCTTTGATAAGAAGAAGCAGCTCCTGGGAGGCGAGCCACCCACCACTTTCTTAGGCACTATTGTCCTGAGGTGGGGGATTGTGACGTGGGCTCCCGATCTACACAATGCCGCACCTCCCGCGATGGGCCATTCATCGGCCCCAAGGTTCCCTGATGGGAGGGAGCCCATTGACCCTGGGATAATAGATGAAAGTGTTTTCTCACTTGCCTTCCCCTCCTGACCCCTTGCCACCATTTTTCATGCACTGTCTCCTCTTCAGCCAGACGGAGGAATTCTTCCTCTGATGATGAAGGCCCAATGACCCTCTCCTGCATCCCGTAAGCTGGCTGCTCGCGGAGGACTGCCCAAAGGGGTCCCTGCATAATGCAACTAAACCAAGCAAGGGTCACTTCCTTTCCACCCCCGCTCCTGCGTGTGCACACATCAACACACACCCCAAAGCACAGGAGCAATGCTTGTAAAAAATTCAAATTAGTGCATTTATCCATTTGCTTGGTTGCTTGTCCAGTGTGTTTGACTTCTTGGTGAATCCACCCAAGACAAAATGAGTTCCCAATTCAATGCCCAAAGTCTTCCCCATCCCCACTGTCTTCTCAAAAGGGCCAGGTCACCAAGCACATGGGGGCAGCAGAGCAAGCTGCAAAGTCTATCCAGTGGATGGCACAACTGCAAGGACCGTGGATCATCCAGCAAAGCCCAGGTACTCAGTGGAGGGTCACCTGGGAGATGGGACTGACCAAGGCCACTGGCCAGTTAGTGGCTCCCCTGCAACCAGCACCCAGCTCCCCAGCTCCATGCCAGGGCTCCAACCCCTTCAAAATGCCTCCGGAGAAGGTACATTCTCATTAGCAGTGACAGGCAGACAACAATCTGGCCTTGACAAGGGTGTTTTACTGTGTCTGAAAATCTATGAACCTCCATATATTTTTTTTGCAGCCCATAAGTGGCAGGTGATGGTACTTGGAAAGGAGCAAGCTGAGCAGAACTCAGCTGAGGAAAAGGGAAAGATGGCCAGGCCTGGGGTCTGGGGCGACCTTGGGTTCTTCAGCCGCTGAAGGCTCCTGGTGTGAGAAAGTGGCCCTCTGTGTGCCTCTTGCTGCTTCTTCACCTCGTGTGCATGGGCTGCGGGTGGGGGGATGGCCAGAAGCAGGGCTGGGGACCCTGATGCTTGACTATCTGGGAGCTCAGAGACCTGCAGTCTGTGTGTAGGGCCTCAGCACCAAGGCCAAGCTCAGGGGCAACCCCTCACCATCTTAGAGAGGGACTGTGGAGGACCAGCATAGGGAGGGCGGCCCGGCTCCCAGGGATGATTCCACAGAGAAGCTAATGGGCCTCGGGCGTCGGGCATCGGGCCCCTGATAGCGTGGGGTCTTTCCAAGGCCCTGTGTTAGGCAGCATTCTTCTGAGAAACAGATGCAACAAGATGCGTGTGCATGCAGAGAAAAAGAGAGAGAGAGAGACAGAGAGAAAAAGAGAGAGAGACAGAGAGAAAAAGAGAGAGAGAGATTATCAGACAGAGAGAGAGGGAGAAAAAGAGAGATGGGGAGAGAGGCAGAGAAATAGAGAGAGACACACACACAGAGCACAGAGAGATGACCAGACAGAGAGACAGAAATGGAGAGAGGGAGAGAGATAAACATGGAGAGATAGATAAAGAGAGACAGAGACACCAGAGAAAGAGAAGGAGGCAGAGGGACAGAGAAAAAGAGAGAGACAGGGAGAAGAGAGACAGAGATAGATGGAGGGAGAAAGACAGAGACAGAGAGAGAAAGAGAGAGACAGAAAGAGGTTTTAAGGAACTGGCCCATATGACCGTGGAGGCTTGGGAGTACAAACTCCGCAGGGTGTGGCAGCAGGCTGGAGACCCACAGAAGAGCTGCAGTTCAAGTCTGAAGGCTGCGTGCTGGCAGAGCTTCTTCCTCCTCGGGAGTGGCCAGGCCTTCAACTAATTGGGTGAGGTCCACTCACATTATGGAGGGCAATCTGCATGACTCAGAGTTCACCAATTTAAATGTTAATCTCATTCACAAAACACCTTCACAGGAAAAGCCAGAATAATGGTTGACCAAATATCTGGGCACTGTGGCCCAGCCAAGTTGACACATACAATTAACCAGCACAGCTCTTACCTAGTTGGGCATTTACAAATTATGTTCTACCTTTTTTTTTATTTTTTAAGAAAAAACTCCCCAAATGCAAAAGCTTCAGGCCCTACAAGGCCTCTTCACACAGCAGTGTCAAGGCCTTGCTAGGGTTAGAATTCAAGGCCCCTGCCAGCCTTGGATGCGCTGCCCAGGCCTTCACAGGAGGATCCCAGAGCTTCAGGGACCAGATACAGAGAGGGATGCCCAGAAACAGCCTGGCTGCTCGGGAGGAGCTAAATTCTTATGGCCCCACTCCCCCGAGATAGCCATTGCCATCAGAAAACCCACTTTCCTGCAAGGGAGATTGTGTGAGAATCCCTATCATCACCCAGAATATTTCTAATGAACAATCTGAAGCCCAGAGAGGCAGGCAGAGGGTAGAATAATCCAAGGCGGTTTGGTCATCCAGGTTCTTACCAACTTAGAGATGCTGTCAGGTCTTGTTGTTAGAAGGGAAGTCCCTGGGCAAGCAGGGGCAAGTGCAGCAGGCCTGATGTGACACCTGTGCCATGGGAGCTGCCGGCCAGTGCCTGGCAAGGGCAGCCTTTGCTCCAGGGATCCTGTAAGGACAGACACACCCACAGAAGGAACTGCCTGGTGAGCCAGTGTGTGAGGTGGGAGTGCGCTGGCCGGTCTGCATGGTGAGGAGCAAGTGAAGGTATTTCAGCGAGTGGCACCTGGAAAGACTTGTGTGGGCACACTTCCAACACCCTGCAAGGCCCACGGAGACTTTTCCATGCTACTCTGGGCCCGAAGAGGAAAAGCGACCTCACCCTGATCAGAGCTGGTGGCTGGGGCAGACATCGGTTGCTTACTCCATAGTCATTCCCTGCCAATGCCTTGCTGACAGGAGCCCAACTCCATCCACTGTTCACAGGAAGAGGGTCCTGGCCCAGGGCCAAATGACAATTGGTCTAATCTCTCATAGTGAGCCCGTCCTTCTTTGCAAGTGATTGGTTTGGGGCTGGGCATGAGACTCGGTTCTAGTCAGTGTGACGTAAGATTCCCTGGGGAACTCTGGCTGAGGGTTTCAGGAACACATCCTACCCCTGCGATAGATGAGATGAGTGTTCAGAGCGTATTGATGCTCCTATTCCCCTCCCCTCCCCTCAGGGCAGGATGCACATGCCAGCTCACCATCATGTGCTATTGGCCCAGACATGGGCAGATGCCTTGCTTGGCCAATAGGATGGGAGCAGACGTGAAACAGACTTTCAATGTTCTCACAGGCTTGGCCTTACGATTTGCTCCCTGAATCTGTCATGCGATCAACATGCTGGGTTGCTCGTGAGTACAAGAAAATTAGGATGACTGCAGAACAGACCTGAACCTGACCTGAAGCCTCAGAGACAAGCTCAGCCTCTCCTCGGCCTGAAGCAGAACAGTCCTGGCTCACCCGTAGGTAGACTGCAGAGAAAGAAAAATAAATGGTCTGTTGCATTTGTGATAGGTCATTGAGTTTGGGGTGGTTTGTTACACAGTGCTCTCATGACAGCAGCTCACTGATACAACCCCTCCTGCTGTTCAGTGAAGCTGTGTGGGTGTGGAGCTTGGAGCTATGCAGCCATCTCCAGCGGAATCACAGAGAAGTAACCACGGAGATGCTAACTGACATCCCTAGAAGTCAGATTCCATCTCTGCAGAGTGACGTCTCAAATTTGCCAACACAGAGACGGCCTCTTTGCCTCGTGGAGGAAATGTTTTCCCCTATTTCTGTCCATGGGTGCCACTGCCTTCCTATCACCCACCTCCTCGACATGTGGCCTCTCATGAATTCTAAAAGCCTCTTTAAAGTGTGCATTCATTTGTCTGTCATTTTATTCACTGGGTCTTTGCTGAACTGGACTTTTAGAGCAATTAAGCACAGTCTCTTCCCTCTAGGGGTGTTCATTTGGGGAACAATAGTGGGTTTGCTGTGGCTGAAGCAAGTCCCTGGCACAGCCTGAGGGAACGAGGCATCCAGATGAGGCAGAGCTGTCCCCGGAGTTAGGCTGTGGAGGGCTGGGAAAGTCAGGCCCAGGGGATGAGACCAGAGCTAATGGGCAGTGAGAGGCTGTCAGAGGCTGAGTCAAGGGGAAGGGTCTCTCCAGCCATGAAAGTGGCTTCTGTACGTGACCAGGACTGAGTGACAGTGTGAAGAAAATGTGGCTGGGTGGGGTGAGAGTGAGAGATCTTAATATTTCATAAGACTGCATATTTTTCCCTGTGTCACATAGTTATCCAGCAATATAAATAATCCACTATACCCAACAAACAACGCAACACCTTATCCAACATGCTTTATAAAACTGCCTCTAGAAACTCTATAAATATATGAGCCAGAACTCTGCAGATAGATGAAAACCACGCCCTGCCAGAAGATGAGTGAGCTGAACATTCGCTGAACAACCCTCTCATGATGTCCTAGAGAGGTGAGACAAGTGTCAAAGAACATCTAGCTTCATAGACTCATGACCAGATAGAGGAAATCAAGATGCTCCATCTGCTATCATAGAATCACAATATGCTGTAGACTGGAGAGCAGAAACCACAGACATTTAGCCCCTACGGTTCTGAAGGCTGGGGGGATGGTGACAGGGGCAGGGAGGGAGGGAGGGAGGCAAGGAGAGAGGGAGGGAGGGAGGGAGGCAGGGAGGGAGGGAGGGAGGAAGGGAGATATCTTGCACCTCTTTCTCTTTTTATAAGGCCATTTGTCCCATCATGACCTAATCTAACCCTAATTTCTTCCAAAGGCCCCACCTCCAAATACTATTACACAGAGGTTTAGGGCTTCAACATGAATTCTGAGGGGACACATGCAGTCCATAGCATGAGGCCCACCATAAACAGCTGGGACCTGCCCAAAGCCACAGGAAGCTGTTGGCTACTCGACCATCTCCCAGTTCCCAACGTGGTGGAGTTTGACATGTTCTTCAACACAGAGTTTCTCAATCTCAGCGCGATTGACTTTTGGGCCGGATCCTTCCTTACTGTGCAGGCTGCCCTGTGCATTTTAGGATGTACAGCAGCATCCCTGACCTCCACCCATGAGACACTAGTAGCACCACCCTCACCACCAAGTCACCACAACCAAAAACATCCCCTGACATTGATAAATGTTTCCAGGGGGCAAAATTAGAGAACTACTGGACTAACCTCCGGATTAAATTCAAGGAAAACTCAATTGAACTGCTTGATAGCAGTTCAAGACTCAAGCCAAAGCTGACCTTTTTTTTCTGTACAGCTTCCCCCAACTCTCTTTCCCAGGTCAGAGTAGCTGACCTTATATCTTACGACCTCCTCTGACCTTACGTCTATCATAGATAGGATTGATCCTGTCACATCCTTACAATTCTTTAGTGTTTTATGTGCCACAATAAACTGTAGGCTCTTTGAGGACAGGATTGTGAATTTTTTTTTTTTTTTTTGAGATTGAGTCTGGCTCTGTTGCCCAGGCTGGTGTACAATGGTGCTATCTCTGCTCACTGCAACCTCTACCTCCCAGGTTCAAGTGATTCTCCTGACTCAGCCTCCCAAGTAGCTGGGATTACAGGTGTGTGCCACCATACCCGGCTAAGTTTTGTACTTTTAGTAGAGATGGGATTTCACCATGTTGGCCAGGCTGGTCTTGAACTCCTGACCTCAAGTGATCCGTCCGCCTCAGCTTCCCAAAGTGCTGGGATTACAGGCATGAGCCACCGCACCTGGCTGTGAATTATTTCTTTCTTTATTTTATTTTTTGGTATCATACTATTTCTTCTTATATGTATCGAAACTCATACTGAAACAACGAGCTCTGGGTTGCAAAAGAGGGTTTATTTCTTGAACCTATCTGTAAGTCTGGTTGTGGATTATTTCTCTTTAGAATCCTCAGTGCATGGAACAGCACCTGGAACACGAGGAAGGTGTAAGTGGGTGGATTAATTCCATGCCCACAAGACCCTCCTAGCCTGGACACAGTACGTGTTTCATTTCATGCCCCCTGACCCCATAGTCTCCCAAAGGCCTGACCCACCAGCCATCCCTGAAGGCCTACCATTCACCAAATATGCCTTGGCCTTGCCCAGTCTACATCTTGCTAGTACCTTCCTTTTCTTGAAATTTCCTTCATACTCACCTCACTTTGTCCAATTCCTAAAATCCTCACGTTCTCCAAGGTCCATCTCCAGTGCCTCTTCTCCTAGGAAGAATTTTCCAAACCTTCTAATTAAAAATAATCAACCATCCATGCCTCCCCCATTACCCCAGCCCCTGCTCCCAAAGTGCTTTTTAATTCTGTTATAACAATTTCCGGATACATTTTGTGTCCCTTACTAGACAGCGAACTCCCCAAAGGCAAGAACTGTCATGATCTATTTCCATATCTTCCACGGAGCCTAGCAGAGGCCTGGCACACAACAAACATCACTCAAATCTAATTCAGGTCTCTGAGAGAGGCCAGGCCAGCGGGCGATGGTAAACGTGTGCCTGACTGATTCCCCCTTCAGTGCCTTCAAGAGAAAGATAGTCATTACTGGAAAACAAGGTTCATAATACTGTTTGCAAAAGGAAACTCCCCTACAAAATCATTCTTCTTGATGAAAAATGCATCTTTTTTTTTCTTGAGAATTGATATCAATCGTAAGTGAAGGAGTTAGCCAGAAGGTGAAAGGGAGTCCTCTGAGGCCTGTTAGACCAACCCTGGGGCTACACAAGACTACATATGTCCAAGAAGACACAATCTTCAGCTCTAAAGAACTTAAAGTCGAGTGTTGCAGTCTCCTCTGACACCAAGCTCATTCCAGCCTTCTGGAAAACAAATGCTGGCAATCACATCCATCGTTAATAATTCATAATTAGAAATATTATTAATAATTGGGGCTGTTATTTCAGTAGCTCTTCTAAAGGAGAAATGCCTAAGTGTCTGGATTTTGTAGCAAATAATGGTACTGACTTTTACACTGGACTTTAGAAATGATAAAGCATTCACCACCTAGCAACTTCCCTGACTCCCTCTTACAGCCATATGAGACAGGCAGACAGAATGGGGAGGCCCTCAAGAAGTGCCCAGTGTCACTCAATGGCTGGATGAGACTCTGCCACCACCCCTGTGTGGGTGAGCTGCTTCCAGCCCTCCCTACGAGGGAGGGGGAAAGAGGAGGCCTATTCACACCACAGCCTTGATGGCAGCTGCTGGAAAGTTGGGCTCAGTACTCGGTGAGAATAAGTCCAGGGAGGGACAAAGCCTGCCCTTCTTTCTTTAGACAAATGGGCTCCAAAAAGTCCTGAGGCTACAGGAGAAAAGTCACTGGAACCACGAGATCAGCAGCAAGTTTATGGGGATTGGAGGCCACTCATCCAAGGGTGACAGGCTGGGCCCGGAAAGAAGCAGCTATTCCAATTGCAGTCATGGGCAGTCTGCAGGGCCTCAGGAGTCTACTGCTGGAGAGTGGGGAAGTAGTGGGGGCGACAGGGAGACAAGGGGGACCCCAGAGCCAGATGCGGCCTGGACACAGCTGCAGGTCGGCCTTGGACAGCTGAGCAGGTTGTATGCTGAACAAGGGGCCCTGGCAGCATGGGAAGGGGTAACCCGAGCCTTGGTTTCTCATTGGCAAAAAAATGTGTAATGTGAACCAGCAGAGGCCCTAGCATGGGCGGGGTAGCTGATGCACCCACACAGTGAGGTGTCCCAGATTCCTGCCCTCCTGCACACACAAACAAACCTCTCCCTTAGTGACTCGGGTGCCAAAAATGATAATTTGGCCCTCTTTTTGGAGTAAGGCATGAAGCTCCTTATTAAAACGCAAAAGCCATTGTCAGTCATTACTACCTTATGGATTAACCAGCGAGGAACAGAGAATGGTGGCCGGGCACTGGCAGGGCTGTGAGGAGAAAGGAGTAGTGGGAAAGCCAGCTCCAGAGAGAGGATAGCAGTGAACGGGCATCACTCATTTGTGCCACTCCTACAACCCAGAAGGCACGTAACATACATCCGCTCTTCATTCTCACAGCAACCCTCAGGGAAGGTTCTGTTACACTGTTTAATGGAAGTTCAGAAAGACCAAGATCGCCCAGCAAATACAGGGCAGAATACACTTCCTACTCAGATGGTTCAGATCCAAGCTCCATGACCTCTGCACTATGCTGCTTCCCCGTGGGGCCTCTTCGTCAGAGGCGATGGGGTTGAAAGGCACAAGGCTGATAACCATGTTTATTAAGGTATTCCTGGGGCAGCCCATAGGTGACAAGGACTCTGCTGGGGATAGCCTGATGCTGTAGACACCATTCAGATCCCTGTTTCCCCAGGTGAGAGAACAGAATTTAAGCCACACAATTTAAGGAACACACCCAAGATCTCCACAGCATGCAGGCGGTGGAATGGGGATTTGAACCCATGGTGTGAATCAACAATTATCTCAACATTGAAAAGTTTAATTAAAAAATAAACAAACACTGGGTGAGGTGGCTCACACCTGTAATCCCAGCACTTCGAGAAGCTGAGGCAGGAGGATCACGAGGTCAGGAGATCGAGACCATCCTGGCTAACATGGTGAAACCCCGTTTCTACTAAAAATACAAAAAATTAGCCGGGTGTGGTGGCGGGCCCCTGTAGTCCCAGCTACTCGGAGAGGCTGAGGCAGGAGAATGGAGTGAACCCAGGAGGCGGAGCTCACAGTGAGCCGAGATTGCGCCACTGCACTCCAGCCTGGGCGACAGAGCGAGACTCCATCTCAAAAGAAAAAAAGTATATATACAAAAAATTAGCCTGGCATGGTGGCACGCGCCAGTAGTCCCAGTTACTTGGGAGGCTGAGGCAGGAGAACTGTTTGAACCTGGGAGGCGGAGGTTGCAGCGAGCGAAGATCACACCATTGCACTCCAGCCTAGGCGACAGAGCAAGACTCCATCTTAAAATAAAACAAAACAAAACAAAATAAAACAAAACAAAATAAAATAAAGTACAACTGCACCCTTTAAAATCAAGGCCTCGCTTTGACCAGCCCTCTTGCTAAATCCATACCCTGGAATGACAGAAGGGGCCCAATGCACAGTAATCTTTTTAGCTCAGATTCCATCCTTTCTTCACTCTACAAATACTTTTTGAGCATTTCCTGTGTGCCAAGGTATTTTCTAGTAAAACAAAATCCTACAAGTGGCAGATCAGAAGGCTGGGTGGGAGGGACCATTTATTAATTAAGAACAATCAGTCCTGGGGGTAACTGGCAGTCTCCACCACCTACCAGGGGAAGGGCAGAGGGTAGGCTGGGAAGAAGAGGGGCTACGCGGTCAAGCAGGCCTGCGGGGAGCATGTCAGTGTGGTTCCTCACTTCCTGTGTGTTCTCTTGTGCATGTTCCTTCATTTCTTCAAGTCTCAGTTCCCTCACCTGCAAAACACGGACCACAGTTCTTGCACACAAGGTGTTATGGGGATACCACTGGATGCCCGCCTGTGTGTACATGGGAGAGTGGGAGGAGGCACAAATGTAAGATGTCATTACTGTTAGGATCCCACAGGAGAACTCCAACTGGGGTCCAGGGCAGTCTCTGGCACCCCCCAACACACACCCCCCAACACATCCTCTCCAGAAGGATGCCAGGTCAATGCTTCTGAAAGAAACACCTGACCCTTCAGCGGCTCCCCTTCCAGACTCTGCGCACGATGCCTAAGGCCCTTCAACTGCTCACTATTCCCGGATGCACCGTACTTTCTCTGCACATCTCAGCCTTGGCTGTTTCTCCAACACTCTCTTCTTCAGAAAGCCTTTTCTCATCCTGAATCTTGATTGGGGCCACCCCATTCTGTGCCTCCAGACTTCCTGAGTGTATCATGTCATGCTGTCATTGTAGGCTTCATCTCCTGTCCCCTGGACTCTATATGGGCTCCTTAAGGAAAGCAGCCATATGCTGTCCATTATTTGTACCCTCGGGGCCAAAAGTTGTGCTAGGCAGTGGGAGATGCAGGTAACTCCGGTGAAGAGTGTGCTTTTCATTCTCTGTTCTGTACAACTTATAAAGCAACATTGACTTCGGTAGCTGGTTTATTTGTTTTTAGAGTTGGGATCTTGCTCTGTCACCCAGACTGGAGTGCAGTGGCATGATCATGGCTCCCTGAAGCCTCTAATTCCTGGGCTCAAGTGATTCTTTCACCTCAGCCTCCAGAGTAGCTGGGATTCCAGGCCCCCATTCCCATGGCCAGCCTGTAGTTCTTATGTCAACGTCATAAAATTGGGGGAACATTTTCAATGTTCCAATAGCATCTGTAAAATCCACGATGAGGTCCTTTCTAGTCCCTGTATTTCAGCTTCCTGATTTGTAATCATGGTGGCTTCAGCTCAAAGCCCCTTCTAGCCAGATATTCTGGGATTCTGGGATCTCGTGAGAGGCCAAAACTTTGACCCTCAAAGAAGTCAAAGTGTTTTGAAGGCCAGGGTGCTTCATTGCACTCTCCCTGCCTACAGGAGAACTGAGCAGCCCCACCCCCTACCACATGCCTTGCAGAGCCCCTTCGTGAGTAATATCCACCCCACCAACACCCACATCGGGCTTGGTCACATGACCTGCTTTGCCAGTGGAACATGAGCAGAAGTGATGTTATCACATCTAACAGAGGCTGCAAGATTCACTGCCTGGTTTGGCCATTTCTCTGTTTTTCCCCTCTGCCACAAAATCAAGATCAGGGGCTATGCTTTCAGCCTCAGAATGAGAAAGTACTGGATCAGAGCCTCAGGTGACTTGATGACCTAAAAATAAATAAATAAATAAATTGTTTTCATTTTGTATTTATTTATTTATTTTACAGACAGGATCTCACACTGTTACCCAGGCTAGATTGCAGTGGCAAGATCAGAGCTCAATGCAACCTCAAACTCCTGGGCTTAAGTGATCCTCTTGTCTCAACCTCCCAAAGAATAGCTGGGACTACAGGCATGTAGCATCATGCCCAGCTAGTGTTTTCTCTTATTGTTTGTAGAGGCAGGGGTCTCCTTATGTTCCCTAGGCTGGTCTTGAACTCCTGGCTTCAAGAGATCTCCCTCCTCAGCCTCTCAAAGCTCTGAGATTTCAGGCATGAGCCCCTGCACCCTGCATATTTGTTTTTATAGTCCACTGACATTTTGATGGTATTTGTTACTAACCATAGTCTAACAAAAGCTGACTGATACAGCTTTGATTTGCATTGCTTGAAGAAAATACCATTGGTACTAAAATGAAATGTAATCATAGTTTGAACCTTTAGGTTCACGTCAAGGTTGGGATATAATAATGACTAAGCAAATCCTCCAATCATTCCAAGGCTTTGTGTCATGTGATGCTCAGCACTGTGGATACAGACATGAAAAGTCTCCCTGTCCTCTCTCATGTGTCTCTCAGTGTGAGTTATGGCTAATCATTTGATCAATTTTTCCATAATTTTTTTTTGAGATGGAGTTTCGCTCTTGTTGCCCAGGCTGGAATGCAATGGCACAATCTCAGCTCACTGCAACCTCCACCTCCTGGTTTCAAATGATTCTTCTGTGTCAGCCTCCCAAGTAGCTGGGATTACAGGCACCTGCCACCACGACAGGCTAATTTTTGTATTTTTAGTAGAGACGGGGTTTCACCATGTTGGTCAGGCTGATCTCAAACTCCTGACCTCAGGTGATCCACCCGCCTCAGCCTCCCAGAGTGCTGGGATTACAAGCGTGAGCCACCGTGAGTGGCCTATTCCATAAATATTTATTGAGCATATACTATGGGCTTAACATTGTTTTAGGTGCTAGGGCTGCAGCAGTGAACAAAGCAAAGTGTCTGCCCCACTGGAGCTTATGAGTTGGGGGAGCTTACACTCAAGGAGGCACATTTAGGAGGTCACAATCACTAAGTACTGTTTAAGGTCTAAGCCAAAAATTATTTTCCCCCCACTTCCCTGAAGGAAATAAGGAAACATCTCAAAAGTTGATAACATTGTTCCAGATTAAGATTGCAGCTGCATACCTGCTAGAGGGAGATTCTCTGCTTCCCTTCACAATCCAGGAGGTCTATCAACAATCCCTCCCTTATGTGCTGCATTTCAGACTTTACTAATTGCTTTTACTTTCATCACCTGTTTTAATTCCTTCAACACTCTCTGCAGGTAGACAAGTTAGGATTTTTCATCCCCATTCTACAGAATAGGAAATTGAGGCTGAGAGAGGGAAAGGAATAGGTTCAAGTTGAAACCGCGAATTAGAGCTGGTGCCCTAATTCTCAGCACAATATCGTTTTGCACTATCTTCCTGACTGCTCAAATATTTTCATGAGAATGTGATATGTGTTTATGAGCAGTTTTCATTGACATATAAAGGATTTTAGGGGAATTTCTAAAGCAAATTGTTCTTCATTTTTCTGTTCCATGTATAATAAGTCTCTCTAGCTACAGTGTAATAATCAACATAAGATTGAGGAAGAAACCTCGAGTCAAGCCAAAGTGAGTTTAGGTGCATTTCCCCTGCATAGAAACTGAATCCCAAGCTCAAGGTGAGAGAATTCATATCTACCCAGAGGTAGTGGAATGAACACAGGGTTTTGCCAGGCACGGTGGCTCATGCCTGTAATCCCAGCACTTTGGGAGGCCAAGGCAAGTGGATCACTTGAGGTCAGGAGTTTGAGATCAGCCTGGCCAACATGGCGAAACCCCGCCTCTACAAAAGAATACAAAAATTAGCCAGGCATGGTGTCATGCACCTGCAGTCCCAGTTACTTGGGAGGTGGAAGTGGGAGAATGGCTTGAACCTAGGAGGCGGAGGTTGCAGTGTGCAGAGATCACGCTGCTGCCGTCCAGCCTGGGTGACAGAGTGAAACCCTGTCTCAAAAAGAAAAAAAAAAAAAAATGGGCCAGGCGTGGTGGCTCATGTCTGTAATCCCAGCATTTTGGGAAGCAAAGGGGGGCGGATCACTGAGGTCAGGAATTTGAGACCAGGCTGGCCAACATAGTGAAACCCTGTCTCTACTAAAAATACAAAAATTAGCCAGGCATGGTGGTAGGTGTCTGTATTCCCAACTACTTGGGAGGCTGAGGCAGGAAAATCACTTGAACCCGGGAGGCAGAGGCTGCAGTGAGCAGAGATCACGCCACTGCACTCCAGCCTGGGTGACAGAGTGAGACTCCATCTCAAAAAAAAAAAAAAGAATGAACACAGGCTATGGAATAAAACAAACTTGGGCTGGAACTGTGGCTTCATTACTTAATAGCTGTGAGACCATGGGCAAGCCATCCTCCGCCCTCAGCCTCAGTTCTCTCCTCCTGTGAAATGGGAGCGGCAATACCTCCCCAACAAGTGGTTAGGAGATTTTCTGCGGGAAGTGCTGATCCATAGCTAGCCGTCGCTAGATGCTCAGTGTTAACTTTGATTGCATGGCTGCTATATTCAAGGCATCATGTCAGACTTTTTGTACATACTGTATCCTCTTCCTTATTTTTATGACACTGAAATAAAGCTATTGTCATTTTACAGATAAAGATACATTTTAAGGGTAAAGTGTCAAGCCTGCAACCTATCTTCAAATAGTTCAGAAAAAAATGTATACATACAGAAACCACTCCCCGCCGACACACACACACACACACACACACACACACACACACACACACAATGCATATAGAGGAAAAGTAAAACAAATACAGGAAGATGTTAATTGCTGGATCTAGATAAAGAGTATACAAGTGGCCAGGTGCAGTGGCTCACACCTGTAATCCCAGCATTTTGGGAGGCCAAGGAGGGCAAATCACCTGAGGTCAGGAGTTCAAGACCAGCCTGGCCAACATGGTGAAACCCTGTCTTTACTAAAAATACAAAAATCAGCCAGGTGTGGTGGCATGCACCTGTAGTCTCAGCTACTTGGGAGGCTAAGTCAGGAGAATTGCTTGAACCTGGGAGGCGGAGGTTGCAGTGAGCAGAGATCACGCCACTGCACTCCAGCCTGAGCGACAGAGCGAGACTGTCTAAAAAACACAAAAAAGCATACAAGTATTCATGGTACTATTTTTTCAACTCCTATGTAGTATAACATTTGTCAATCTAAAAATGTGGTAGAAAAAAACTCCAATTTGAACAACAAACTATCTGGCCACCCTCCCCAGCTTTCTCACTCCTTCTGAGCACTCTGCCCTCACACCGCTATTCCCTCTGCCTGGAACACCCTTCCCTGCCTTGCTTAGCTGGGGAACTCCAGCCATCAAGACTCTGCTGCAAAGTCATTACTCTGCGGAGTCCTTCAGACCCGGGGCCTGACTTCCCCAGGTCTCAGAGCCCCTCTCCCTTGCTTGAGGTTCCCCTTGAGCACACTGTAGCCTGCGGGTAGATCCCGCACTTCTCTTTCTGGAGACCAACGTGCTGAGAATGGGAGCTGCATTATTTCTGTCCTCATCCCCAGCCCAGGATGCAAAGTCATCCAAGGTTAAAAGAAAAATCTCACCTAAAATCAAACTTGTTTTTCCAAAGTTTTCCAAGCCTGAGAAATATCAGTGAAACATATTTTTCTAAACTGTCTCCAGCAGGCACTCAGAAGAGGCTGGTGAACAAGTGAATCGATGAACTCTACCTCTGATCCCAACTTCCAAAACGTTTTCTATAGGCAATGGTATAGATTCAGATGCTTCATCCCAATCTCAGTTCTGGACAACAGGAGGTGAGCCAGTGGTGCCTGCCTGATAGAACCTGGGGTAGGGTGAAAGAGGCCAGGTCCTTGAACTGGCATTGGAACTGTCAGAGGTTCACATCCTCATTCCGCCAACTACTAGTTTAATGCAAACTGGTGCCTGTCGCTTAACATTTCTGTAGCTCAGGTTTTCCCCTCACTGAAAAGGGAGATGACACCTGGGTTTTTTTGTTTTGTTTTTGTTTTTTTGAGACAGAGTCTCACACTGTTGCCCAGGCTGGAGCGCAATAGCACGATCTCGGCTCACTGCAACCTCCGCCTCCCAGGTTCACGTGATTCTCCTGCCTCAGCCTCCCAAGTAGCTGGGATTACAGGTGTCCACCACCACACCCAGCTAACTTTTTGTATTTTTAGTAGAGATGGAGGTTCGCTATGTTGGCCAGACTGGTCTCGAACTCCTGCCCTCGTGATCCACCCGACTCGCCCTCCCAAAGTGCTGGGATTACAGGCTTGAGCCACTGCCCCCAGCCTGGCATATTTTTATGTCACATAATATTATGAACTTAGGTACTGGGCATATAAAGTGGCACTCAGCACTCAGCACTCAGTGGCTAACTCCACAGAAGCCACTGGAACCCTATCCTTCGACCAGGTCACTGGGCTCTCCCAGGGGGACCCACATGGGCACCAGAAAGGGGTAAAGACAGGGCAAGGTCCATGCAGCCAAGTATGTACGTATGTGTGCATGTGTGTGCATGCATGTGTAAGAGTGTGTTTGGGAAGGTGAGGAGAGCCACTGTCTGTCCTCTGATGCACTCTGAAAGGTCACCTGAATCAACCCAGCCTGCCCTAACCACCTGAACCATCAGACAGGAGGTTTGCTGGCTCCCAACAGGATTATAAATCATTTATTTCATTATGAGTGTGAGGAGCCGCTGTGTGTTTGAAGTGGGATTTGAAGCAAAAGAAATGGGCAGATTAATGGAGCTTGAAGAAAGCTAAGCATCACTCGCCATTCCTGCCAGAGCACACAGGAGCTGGCAGCTGAGCAACATTTGAAAAACATGTCTCTCAATTAAAAGCATTTTCTCCTGGGTGCTTCATGTGGGAGCTCACTTGAATTAATTGCATGGACATCAGAATCCACCAATGTTCTGTGTTGCAAAGTGGTTCATGAAGGTCCAGGTCTCTCCCAGTACAGAGCCAAGTGCTTTGAATGGCATCAGAGTCCCGCCTCTCCATCCTGCATCTCCTGTAACTTCCACCCGCCACCAGTCACCAGGAGCCACCTGAACACACGTGTCTCTCGTCTCCTGTACCTGCTGCTCCTTCTGCCTGGGGTGTTCTCATGCCCCTTCCCTGCCAGGAAAATTTCTGCTCATCCTCTGAGAAACAGTTCAGCAAATACCTACTCCGTGAAGCCAGACATCCCCTGAAGAGATAAGTAGATGCTCCCTCTCTCGTGGCACCTGTTATCAGAGCACTCTGCCACTCTGTTCACCACCCTGTCACCACCTACATGCTGTGTTCTTTGAGAGCAGAGACTATATTATCTGCGTAGCCTGCAACTAACTGCTAGTCAATCAATGTTTGTTGTCTAAGTGAATAAATAAAGATTTGTGGTCTCAAGGCTGATGCATTAAAGGAAAAATCTCACTTAAAAATAAATGTTTTTTCCAAAGTTTTCAAAGCCTGAGAAACACTAGTGAAACATAATTCTCTGACCTCTCTCCCAAATCATTTCATCTTGAATTTCTGAGCACTGCCCCGCTGCTAAACACAGAGCACTGTGACATCGTTCTCACCTCCACCCTCCACATTCTGTCAGAATCCCAGACTGTCACAAGGTCAGCCCTCTTCTTTCCCCAAGAAGGGGAAGATTCCTTCTCTCCCAACTGAATCAGGCCAGATCCAGGAAGGACCAGGAAGCCACACAGAGAATTTCATACATGATCCCACGGAGAGCCAGAACGTTGGGGGCAGGGATCCAAACTAAGGAGATGAAGAGTCATTTAAGGAACTGGGAGAGGGCTGGAGAAGAGGAGGGCTCTGAGCCAGCAAGGCAATGGTCTTCAGATGTCAGAAGAGCTGATGTGTGGACCCAAAGCCAGACAAGCACTCAGGATGTGGTGTGTAGGTTGCTTCCTTGTGTCCCTGTTTGCAGGGTACAGGCCCCGTTTCTGCCTGTCCCCGAAATACAATTATTATGAGTCCCCGTTCACCCTCAGCAGTGTCCTGGTTTAAGCAGTAATCACACAGGCCCTTTAGTTATAGGGACATCTTTTCCAGTTCAGTAAAGGCAGAGTTTTCTGGCAGACAAAGCTGTTCGAGGCCACAGGTCCCCAGCAGGAGGAACTGTGATGCATTCATCCTTATGGCCCAGAACTGAGCACAGGGTCTGGACCTCACATGGGGCCTGTGCCTGTTTGTCAACTGAATGAATGACTGATTGTCTTCAAAGGGAAGGGATTCCTCATCTCTGGGAGTATGTCCATGCGGGGGGCCTTGCGGGAGAGTCGAGCGTCACAAGGGAACTACGACCAGAAGATCTCTGAGCCCTTTCTTTTCCACAGGGGTTATATGTGAGTCAAGTTCAGGGATCAAGAGCAAAGCACTGAGGAAGGAGACAGCTTGGGCTGCACCCCTGGTCCATCACTCACCAGATTTACAAGATCTGGTGAAATTGTAAGATCTTGAGCAAGTTACTTAAACTATCTGTGCCTCAGTTTCATGATCAGTAAAGTGGGTATAAAAATATCTACCTCAAAGAATAGTCCAGAGAAGTCTTTAAAAATGTCACATATGTAAAATACCTGGCCCACAGTGAGCACTTTTTAAACTATTTTCTATTATTTCTAGGATATTGAAGGTGATGGAGCTGATGCTAGACTTTGTCCTTTAAACCCAGGGGCAGTGACTGCCAGTGTTGGATCAGGGACTCACTTCTTCACAGTGGTGGCTGTGGAAGGTTAATCACATGGTGAACCCAGTAACCAAGATTAGGAGAAAGAAAATCCCTCCAACCGCCTTTGAATTTCAGTTATGTGTACGTTTGCTTTGAACTGGTGATTCAACTCTTTCTCTTGGAGAGAGAACAAAGCGAGTGATGTGGAACTCAAATCTCATTTACAACTTAATTTTAAAACTGAGGAGATTTGCAATATTGGAAAGGCAAGGGAGCAGGAAATAAACTTTAGGGTAATTGCTCAGTCGCCTTTTAAATGTAAGGCATTGCATTGCTATTTTTGTTGATGGTATTCAAATAAGAGGATGCCACAGCTGCGGAGGAACCTAGGAGATCATTGACGGTAACTCCTTCACTGAGTGAGGAAGAAATCACAGGCCAGAGACCGGAGGGGCGGTCTCCTGTCTCACAGTAAGTTACAGACAAGACCAGAATCAGATGGTGCAGATCCTCGGGCTCCTAGACAGGTCTCGGTAGAAGCCCAAGAGTGAAATAATAGCCTCAAACAGCAACCTTACCGCCCATCTGTAAGAGAAGAGGTGGAGGGATGATATTCTGAGCACCGTGTTTACAAAAACACAAAGACACCCTCAAGAAGTAGGCTGATCACCTTCCCCAAAGAGTTTATGACAGACAGGGAAGCAGCAGTTATGCCTCACTTCTTAAAGTTTTTGAGCCCAGGAAGCCACATATTGTTTTATGTTCATTATATAGGCAAGTAAATTGAGGCAGGAGGGCAAGTTTGTTTTCAACCACAGAAATCCCCAGTCCTAAAGCCCATGTTT
Organism: Hylobates moloch; assembly: GCF_009828535.3. Taxonomy (NCBI): domain Eukaryota; kingdom Metazoa; phylum Chordata; class Mammalia; order Primates; family Hylobatidae; genus Hylobates; species Hylobates moloch. The sequence continues at coordinate 15,741,308 of NW_026652288.1, read as the reverse complement.
GCAGGTGTTGGAACGTTAGAATAGGAGAGGTGTGTTGTCAGAAGCCCAAAACCAGCAGCCCAGATAAAACCCCTGGTTTTGCTACACCTAAGGGTGCTCTAAAGCACTAGTTTTTGTGTTTGTTTGTTTGTTTGTTTGTTTTGAGACAGGGTCTCACTTTGTGGCCCAGGCTGGAATGCAGTGGCATGATCATGGCTCACTACCACCTGTACCTCCTGGGCTCAAGCAATCCTCCCACCTCAGCCTCCCAAGTAGCTGGGACTACAGGTGACTGCCGCCATGCCCGGCTAATTTTTTTTTTTTTTTTGTAGAGGTGGGGTCTCACTATGTTGCCCAGACTGGTCTTGAACTCCTGGGCTCAAGCTAAAGCATTACTTTTCAAGCTGTGCTCCTCATCAAAGGTGGAGCATGAGAGATGTTGCCACTACCCCACTTTTGTCTCCTATCGAAGCAGCCCCGTTCTTATTTGGTTTTTATTTGGGGAAGTCAGTATAAGATTTTACAGCAAAGCACCCTGGTGTTTTAAAAAAGCATTGCCTGAGAGCGTTCAGATGATGTATCCACAACATCTTTTGTTCCTGACAGTCAACTGTGGCATGTCACGTTGGCAGATGTGCTTCTACAGAGTCTGGCTGCGGTGCTAAGCTGTCCTTCATGGGGCCACAGGGTCCCTTCCCTACAGCCCCCAGCCAGGTGCTGCAGCTGCATCTGCCCCCCAAGAGGCAGCCAGCGGTTCAGGAGCACTGTAGAAACAGAGGCCAACACGCAGGCCCAGGAGAGGCCCGCCATGCTTCCTGACGTTCACCCTGGCTGGGCCCGATGGAATACGGTCTGTCCTTGGCTGGCAGCTCCCACTCACCCAGCAGCAGCCAGGGCCATTTCGATTAACCCTTCGCAGCCACTCCACTTTGGACATGCATGTGCTCTGTTCTTTTTGCTGATTTAATTAACATAATATAATGGAAATAAAATAATTGAAGGGGCTGCCACTTCAGAAAAGATCATCGCAGGGCTGCTCGGGAAGCATTGTTGCACGGTCTCCAGGCAACGCCCAGGAGGCCCGAGAGGGGCTGGCGGTCCCCAGGCCTCATCCCACAGCCCCAGCCCAGCCTGCCTAGGCCCAGATATATGGGCCACAGGCACAGGGATATTCCTTTAGACCCTTCCTTCTTCACATCTTTGTGCCTTTGAGTCCTGAACTGTAATTTCCCAGTTTGAAATAACTAAGAAAAATCCAACAGAGCAAAATAGAATCATCAGAAATTCAATCATACACATTGCACCCCCCCAAGACATTTTTAATAATACTATTGGTAAGGCCAGGATCACACCGTGCTTTCTGGAAGTGGTCCTTGGACCAAAGATTAGTATTACATGGAGATTGCTGTGAGTGGACCCTCTCAACATTTATTTTCAAGTGATAGTTTTTGAGCTGAAGATCTGGGTTCTCCCCAAGGATCTGTCTCTAATTGTCAGGAGATCACACATTGGTCTCTTTCCTCTCTGGGACTCAGTTTCACCCCCTCCATCACTGCCATGATGTTCAACAGGAGTGATGAGGGAGCATGGCTGAGATTCAATTGTGGATTTTTTTCAGGCTACGATGAGCAGGCAGCTATGCCGGGTTCTGATCCCCTCAGCATGGAGACCTGCGCCTGGCTGCAACCATTCTGCAGATGGAGCAGGATGCAGAGAGAGGCACCTCTTGACCGGATGCTCCGTAAGGGCAGCCGATCTGCAAGGGAAAATTCCTTCCCTGTTCCCCAGCGCAATGGGAAGCCACAATGGAAGGCGGCAGGACAGCAGAATGACAAAGAGTCTGGCAACCTGCAGGGACACATTCCTGGCCCCCCTACACCGTCCTGTAGATCCTCCATGACAAATACCTTTCAAAGTGATCTAGCCCCAAGGAAAAGACCCTTATTTTATGAATTGTCCAGTGGAGGAGCATTTTTATGCCAGTGACACCAAATTATAGGCATGCTATAAAATAAAATACTATATGATGTTATCTGATTTTGCCAGGTTACAAAGCAGAAGCAAAAAACAAACCAAAACGCTCTGACTTTTCTTCATGAAAAACAGAGTTTTCAGGCATGTTGTTATTGGTGGTGGTGCTGGTGGTGGCTTTTCCCCTTTAGTGATAGAAATGCAAGGGAATGAGAACTAATTGTTGAAGGTTTTAAATGTGCTGTACCTTGTTAATGTTTCTAACATATTGATTCCCATTAATTAATCTAGTGTAATGGAAAAGTCAATTACGCCATATTAACACCACTTGTTGTAAAAAAGACTAAATTACTGAATGCAGATGGAGAGCAGATGTGTTATGATAAACATGTGATACGTTCCTCTGCCCGTCTCCAAAGTTAATCTGGCTTGAGGTATCCAAAACATGGCCCATCTCCCTATGGGGAAGAAGAAGCCAATTACAGGTTGGAGAGGAGTGTGGAGATCAGATTTTTATTTAAAAAAAAAAAAAAGAAAAGGAGAGTGAAGCTGAAAAAATAAGATATCTCACTGGCTTGATTCTTCTCCTTCCACAATGCATCTGATTCTAAGGAACAAGCACGGAAACAGGAGTAGGGAGACTTGGGCTCTAGTTCTGATTCTGACACAAACTCACAGCTTATGTCTCCTCCCAGAACTCTCCATCAAGGTTTGTTTGTTTATTTATTTATTTATTTATTTTGAGACAAGGTCTCATTCTGTCACCACTCAGGCTACAGTGCAGTGGCAGAATCATGATTCACTGCAGCCTCAAACTCCTGGGTTCAGGTGATCCTCCCACCTCAGCCTCCTCAGTAGCTGGACTACAAGCATGCACCACCATGCCCAGCTAATTTTTTTTTTTTTTTTAGACAGAATTTTGCTCCTGTTGCCCAGGAGTAAAATAGTGCGATTTCGGCTCACTGCAACCTCCACCTCCCAGGTTCAAGCGATTCTCCTGCCTCAGCCTCCCAAGTAGCTGGGATTATAGGTGCGTACCACTACCACACCCAGCTAATTTTTATATTTTTAGTAGGGACAGGGTTTCACTGCGTTGGCCAGGCTGGTCTTGAACTCTTGACTTCGGGTGATCTGCTCACCTCAGCCTCCCAAAGTGCTGGGACTACAGGCATGAGCCACTGCTCCCAGGCTAATTTTTGAATTTATTTTTTATAGAGACATGGTGTCCCCATGTTGCCCAGGCTGGTCTCGAACTCCTTGGGTTAAGCAATCCTCCCGCCTCAGCCTCCCAAGGTGCCGGGATTATGGGCGCGAGCCACTGCACTGGCGTTTGGTGAGATTTAAATCAAAATATCCATTCATTCTTTCAATAAACACTCTTGGCTGCATATAATGACTGAGGTTTGGATGTTATCCCTAACTCCTTCTCAAACATCTCAGCCGGGGTTTTTTGCAGGCACGTTCAATGCAGTACAGCATGCCTTCCCTCTGAGCCTCCTGAATCATCTGAGGCCCCCGCCACCTCCCCAGTGTCCAAGACAGAAACCTACAAGTCATCTTGGGCTTCCCTTTCCCTCCCTACCTCCTTGGCTCCACCAACCTGAGGTTGTTAAGGTCCATTGAGCCTACCATCTAGATATTTACATTATAACATCCATAAAATTAAAAAGCAAATAGGAAACTGAAAAAAAAGTCAACAACTATAAAGGGTTAGCATGTTGAATATACTATACAAAGCCTTTTTCTAAATAAATAAGAAAAATTATCCCATAAAATTGGGCAAAGGAAGAGAACAATTTGCAGAAGAAATACATAATAAGGTAAATAAATATCTGAAAATGTACTCACTTCAAAAATCAAGGAAAGTCTAATTTTAACTAAATACTTTTTTTCCCCTCTCAAAATATCTACTTCTTTATAAAATCATCAGTCTCATTGATCATGAGGATACCATGAGACAGGCATTATAGTGTCCCGCCGAGTAGAGAATATAAAATGTGTGGAATATTTTGAGGAAGCAATTCAACAACAGGTATTAACAGCTTTGAAAGTGTCCATGTCTCTTTATCCAGGAATCTTCCTTCTAAAAATCCATTCTAGGAAAATAGTTAGAGGTGCAAATTAAGGATATATATATAGGGTGTTTATTACCACATTATTTTTACTGTTAAAATGTGAAGACAGGCCAGGCACAGTGGCTCACTCCTCTAACTCTAGCACTTTGGGAGGCCAAGGCAGGCATATCACTTGAGGTCAGGAGTTTAAGACCAACCTAGCCAACATGGCGAAATCCCATCTAATATAAAAATTAGCTGGGCATGCCTATAGTCCCAACTACTCAGGAGGCTGAGGCAGGAGAATTTCTTGAACCCAGGAGGCAGAGGTTGAAGTGGGCCGAGATCACACCACTGAACTCCAGCCTGGATGACCAAGTGAGACTCCATTTCAAAAAAAAAAAAGAGAGAAAACAACTTAAATATCAAAAACTGGAGAAACAGTAAACACTCTTTGACATATCTGTTTGAGACAATTATGCAGTCACAGAAATGTGCATGAAGGATTTTCAGATTGTGTGAAAATGCTCACGGGGTCATGGTGAATGGAAAAAACGGGGCTAGAAAACCAAATACAGCTAGCGCCTCATTTTCCCTTTTTTTCCCCACCAAATTGTATTTTCCATGCAATATTATAACAGGAAAAAACAAAACAAAACAAAAAACATCTTTCAGGGCTTCTCACTGACATGTGAACTTCAGTGATCACACGAGACCCTTTGGGGTCCACTCCTGGTACCTCTGCCTCCTGAGTCCTCACCGCACCTCCCACCTCCCCGCCCTCGGATTTTGGCTCCCGCATTCTTGGCGCTCCTTCGCCAGGCTTGGCTGCTGGCTTTACGCTTTTGCCCCATTTCTCTGCCAGGGAGCGCCTTGCTTCCCCACTCTGCCTCCCCAGTGCGTCACTTGCTGCTGACATAAACATCCACCTTCAGGACTCAGAGGACCTTCAGGACTCAGCCTGCACGTGGACCTCTCAAGAGCGCCTTCCCCGGCGGGATTTGTCATTATTCCACCTTGAGACCCCACCACATCCGCAGACCATGGCGCTGTCAGGGGATTTCAGCAGGAGAAATCTGCAGACCATGGCGCTGTCAGGGGATTTCAGCAGGAGAAATCTGCAGACCATGGCGCTGTCAGGGGATTTCAGCAGGAGAATGGCACGTTCTGCAGTTTCAGAAGAGGCCTCTGGCAACCACATCTGCAGCAGGCGTGATCCCGGTGTGGGAGAAATAGACAGGAAGCTCTCGGAGGCCAGGGAGGACTCTGACTGGGACAAGGGCGTGGAGCGTTGGGACTCTACCCACTCCTGGTCAGAATTTCCAACCTGCCCTGTGGCTATCCTGGGCCCCATTTGGACGGTGCTTCTCTTGCTGCCCAACTGCCCCCAGCATTGTTCCCTTCCGTCCCAGCCCTCCACAAAAGAGCTCCCATCCCTGCTAGCCCTGCCTGAGATTCTCCTTGGCCTGAGTTCTACCCTACCCCAGACCCCGAGAGTACTCTCCCTTCTCCCTTCTCTCAGACCACAACATGAGAGAGAAGCCTGAAGTGTCCTCCGTCATCAGGAATGCCAACATTCAGAACACAGACCGAGTCTCTTCAGCCAGACCATGCCTGGCTTCCCGGCCATGGCAGCTACGTGGGAGAATCAGGGCCCTGGAGACGCTGACACCTGGGAACAACCTCAGACAGGCTGGAGTCCAAGGCCCGCCACTGATCACCAATAGACAGTGATCCACAGCAACAGAGTGCCCAGAAGGCCACCTCGACTGGCAAGTTCCTGAGCACCTCTCTATGCCAGGCACTGGGCAGCATGCCTGCAGTGCTCTTGGAAAGCTCAGATTAGTGGCAGTGACAACAAATAAAAGAAAATGAACAGGAGCGTAAGCAGCTGGGATGTGGTATGAGCAGGTCTCCTACACTGCCTGGAAGTCTTTGCAGAACGCTTCTGGAAGGGGGGCCTTTATCCATGAGTCCTTAGAGAGAGAAGGCAGGGGAGGACTTTCCGCAGGAAAAACAGAGTATGTGAAGCCTAAAACCACCCAAGTAAGGAAACGTGTTCTCTGTGCCTCAGTTCCCATTTGGAAATCCTGCTGGGAGATCATGGTGCAAACTCACATCAAAGAACCCGAGATCCAGGCTCAGACCCACCACTCGCCAACCCCATCACTTTGCACCCATCGTGCCTTGCCCAGGATTCTCCAAAATGGCACCATGGATGCTAAACCAATCGTTTAGCAGTTATTTTGGGGTTTAGACCACTAACGTGCTGAAGAGGGCTCAGACCATGGTGGGGACTTAATAAATGTTTCTAGACCGTCTTGCTTTTCCAACAAGAGAGAGAATCAAGGGCAAAAGCTGTGCCTTATATCTCCTTGCACCTTGGTTAGGACCAAAGACCTCTTCACACCCAGCAAGGCCCTGCTGATGGATTCATTTGCTGGGGCTGTCTCGTCTTTCTCATCTCATCCTCCACCAGAGCGAACTCTTTGACAGCTTCAGTAGCAATTTTCAAATTTCAAAGGCCCCTGCAGGGCTCAGGAAGGTACCCTAGGTAACAAGGTGGAAGAGCCTGACTTGTCATCAGGCAGGCAGGAATCATTTGTCTGGAAAATTCACTTGGAGATCACAGAAGCAGCTGTCTACTGTGTCTCCAGCCCCTTGCAGAAGGCTGCTCCCAGGCAGAAGGAGCAATTGCTTCCCCACAGCCTGGAAAGTCTGCCGGAGACAAGCTCCTACAGGAACAGCAAACACACTTGCCCTTCACTACCTCCCCTGCCCCCACCTCACTTCCTCTCCTGCCTTGCTCAGACCCCCTCCCACACCTCTCCCTGGAGTCCGGAATGAGACCAGCACCTCCGGACGGGTGTGTGCCAAGTGACCTGCTTAAACCCATTGCTCCTGGGACATAATTCCCAAGGAAGTACATTTTAATTAAACTTTCCGGTAAACACGTCTTTTGCTCTATAATAACTCCATTAAAAAGAGATCACTATAAAGAAGCCGTTCTATCCCATAAACATTGAAAACAGACAAACAGGCTCCTGAGCCAGGCTGGCAGCACTAGAGCTGCCCCACTCCACAGCCTCAGCCTCCCTGCAGGTGCCTGCCTGGGTCCTCCTGCTTCCAGACTTTTTCTCCAGGGGTTTCTCCCCACCTGGAATGCTCAGAGAGCCTCTCTGCCCTCCTCCAGGAGCCTTCCCTGATCACCTTCACCCATCTGAAGTTTTCTCATAGTCCCAGCTACCCACCCACGTGCCATAAAACAACCTTGCTTGTCACTATCTGCTCTCACCAAGCAGGTCGTAAGTGAGGACAAGGAGGAGGCCACATGCTTCTTGGTCTTCCCCAAAGACCCCTTACAGAGAGCTTTGTGCAGAGTAGAAATACAGGGCCACCTAAAATCTCCAGTTGCTGACAAATAGTACCTGACAAAAAAAAGGATGTCTTATACGTCATTCAGCTATCTAGAAGAAGTCTTGTCTGATTACTATCTAGAAAAAAGAAGGTATGTGGTTGTTGATTGGTTCTCCTAAATTATTTTAAGAAATGTGCTTGACTATCCAAAATACAAGCCAACAATTCCTCATCTACAATTCGAAAGTCCAAAAAGCCCTTTAAAAAAGCAGGAGGCCGGGCGAGGTGGCTCATGCCTGTAATCCCAGCACTTTGGGAGGCCGAGACGGGCGGGTCACTTGAAGTCAGCAGTATAAGACCAGCCTGGCCAACCTGGTGAAACCCTGTCTCTACTAAAAATACAAAAATTAGCTGGGCATGGTGGTACATGCTTGTAATCCCAGCTACTCAGGAGGCTGAGGAAGGAGAATCACTTGAACCTGGGAGGCAGATGTTGGAGTGTGCTGACATCATGCCAGTGCACTCCAGCATGGGCAACAGAGCAAGACTCTGTCTGAATAAATAAATAAATATTAAAAAGCTGGAGACCTTGTAATCCCAGTACTTCGGGAGGCAGAAGCATGCATATCGCTTGAGCCCAAGAGCTTGAGATCAGCCTGCACAACATGATGAAAACCTGTTTCTAGTCCCAACTACTGGGGAGGCTGAGGTGGGAGGATCAGTTGAGCCCAGCAGGTCAAATCTGTAGTGAGCTTTGATCATGCCACTGCATTCCAGCCCGAATGACAGAGCGAGACCTCGTCTCAAAAAAAAAAAAAAAAAAAAAAAATGAGGAAAATGCAACCCCAGCATTTTGGAAGGCCAAGGCAGGAGGATCCCTTGGGCCCAGGAGTTCAAGACCAGCTTAGACAACATAGTGAGACAAACCCCTTCCACCACCACCAATCTCTACCAAAACAAAAAATTAGCCGGGCGTGGTGGCACATGCCTGTGGTCCCAGTTACACCGGAGCAGGAGGCAGCAGGGTCACTTTAGCCCAGTAGGTCAAAGCTGCAATGAGCCGTGCTGGCACCACCGTACTCCATCCAGCCTAGGCAACAGGTGAGGCTCTGTCCAAAAAAAAAACAAAAAAAATCAGGGGAAGAAGAACTTTTTTTGTTGCTTTTTAAGCTTATTTGGCAGTAAGATCTGACTTGATTTAAATGTACTTTTACAATTTTAGCTGCAAAATTTTACTTAGTGGAGAGTTGTCTGTTTTGCTGCAAAAAATAATAATGCATTAATTATAAGATGCTGGTCTGGATCCCGCTGGGAGTGTTATGCAGTATATTATACGTATGGACTATATTTCTCTTCTAAAAATAAAAAAGCATTGAATTACGAAGCCATCTGACCCCAGCAGTTTCAGAAAATGGATTATAGAGCTAGATGTGCAATGTTCAAAAGTTCCCTGTAGATATTTGTACTCTGAATTCTAGTTTTCTGATCCATGTTTTATAATTTCTAGGGCATTTATAGTAGATTTTATTATTGTTCCCAAATATCTGTTTCTCTCTCCCCTGTAAGAGATGTTTCATTCTTGCCATTGCCTGGGGGGTTTTCAATAATTCCCTTAGGGAGGAGATTAGCCAATGCCTCATTGACCTCAGACTTTGCCAGTGCAGTGAGAGCAGATACACTATACACCACCTCTGAGTGAAGTTTTAAAGTCATTGTATGTGTCAGTTTTTTGTCTTTTTCCTCTGTCATGAGAATGGCATGTCCCAGACAGAAGATGCACCTTTCACTTGGATCCTGAACTAAAGAAGATAAATGACTTCATACCACACAGAAAAATTAAACTTAATAAATCAATGGGCTAAATATCAGGGCTAAAACAATAAAACTCTTAGAAGGAAACATAGGGGTAAATCTTTATCACCTTGAATCTGGCAATAGAGTCCTACATAGGACACAAAATGAATGAACAACAAAAGAAAATAATAGGTAAGTTGAATATCATCAAACTTAACAACTTTTGTGTATCAAAGGACATTATCAAAAAATAAACAAAGGACATTATCAAGAAAGTGAAAAGCAAATCTTCAAAATGAGAGAAAATATTTACAAATTATATATCTATTAAGGGCCTAGTATCCAGCACATATAAAGAACCTTTGGGCCGGGCATGGAGGCTTATGCCTGCAATCCCAGCACTTTGAGAGGCAGAGGAGGGTATATCACTTGAGGTTAGGAGTTCCAGACCAGCCTAGCCAACATGGTAAAACCCCGTGTCTACTAAAAATACAAAAACCAGCCAGGCATGGTGGTGGGCATCTGTAAACCCAGCTACTTGAAAGGCTGAGGCAGGAGAATCTCTTGACGCCAGGAGGCGAGGGTTGCACTCAGCCGAGATCATGCCACTGAACTCCAGCCTGGGCGACAGCAAGACTCCATCTCAAAAGAAAAACCCACATCTTTACAACTAAACAACAAAAAGACATGCAATCCACTTTAAAAATGGGCAAAGGACATGAACTGGTATTTCTCCAAAAAGGATATACAAACAGCCAACAGGCACATGAAGAATTGTTTGTTGTCATAGAAAAATGCGTATCAAAACCTCAATGAGATACCACTTCACATTCACTAGGATGGTTGTAATTAAAAAATAGAAAATAAAGGCTGGGAGTGGTGGCTCACGCTTGTAATCCCAGCACTTTGGGAGGCCGAGGTGGGAAGATCACCTGAGGTCAGGAGTTCGAGACCAGCCTGGCCAACATGGTGAAACCCCCGTCACTACTAAAAATAAAAAAAAATTAGCCAGGTGTGGTGGCACACACCTGTAATCCCAGCTACTGGGGAGAGTAAAGCAGGAGAATCGCTTGAACCTGGGAGGCGGAGTTGGCAGTGAGCTGAGATTGCGCCATTGTGCTCCAACTTGGGCAACAAGAGCGAAACTCCTTCTCAAAAAAAATAAAATAAATAAAATAAAAAATAGAAAGTGTTAGTAAGGATGTGGAAACATTGGAACACTGGTATATTGCTGGTGAAGTTATAAACTGGTATAGCCACTGTGAAAAATGATTTTGTGATTCCTCAAAAAAAATTAACGTAGAATTATCCTATGACCTAGCAGTTCCACCAGGTCATCTCTGGTCCAAACATTAAAAACTAGTACTAAAACAAATACATATACACACATGCTTATAGCAGCACCATTTACAATAGCCAAAAGGTAGAAACAGCAGACATGTTCACCAATGAATGGATGGATAAGCAAATAATACACATGTAATGGAGTATTATTTAGCCAAAAAGAAAGGAAGTACTGATATGTACTACAAAGTGAATGAATCTCAAAACTAATGTTAAATGAAAGAAGCCAAACACAAAAGATCATGTATTGTATGATTTAATTTATGTGAAATATTCAGAATAGGGAAATCCACAGAGACAGTTCACAGATCAGTGGCTGCCAGTGGGTGAGGGAAGAGGGGAATAGGAATCAATTATTAATGGGCGTGGGGTTTTTCTTTTGTTATGATGAAAACGTTCTCCAACTAGATAGAGGTGTTGATTGTACAGCACTCTGAATGTATTAAATGCCACTACACTGTTCACTTTAATATTTAACATATATATATATCATAACATTACGTTATATGAGTGTCTTTTTTATTTTTTATTTTTTTATGTAGAGACAAGGTCTCACTATGTTGCCCAGGTTGGTCTTGAACTCCTGGCCTGAAGCTTCTCCCACCTCAGCCTCCCAAAATGCTGGGATTACAGATGTGAGCCACTGCACCTGGCCATATATTATAGAATGTCATCTCAATTTTAAAAAGGAGAGGTGAAAAAGAGGAGCAGTGAAGACCCAGAATGATTACTGGTGTGAAAACATATCAATCTTTTTTTATTTCTCAGAGCCAAAGGCCAAAGATGGCTGGAGCCACCTGCCATTCCCTCTGGCCTGCCAAACCTAGACCGTATCCCTACGGTCATGTGATATGATCACTGTCCTGTGAGTCAAGATATGGGAAGGCTGGGGACACTTTTTCATGTCTCCTCCCTCACCTCCACTGAAGTCATCCCTAGTGCCAGGACTGAGGAGGTGCTGCAGAGTGTGCTCACCATGGAGCTAGCTCTGACATCTGTTATGGCCAGCAGGGTCCTGGCAACCGGAGGAGATATGGCAGAGATCTTGGGAGCCCCAGAGGATCCTCTTTGTCCTTGATCCTCTGTGTGATGCTTGGCCTGGAGACTCTGTGCCAGACAATGCAGCATCCTCAAGGAGCCTGTATGGGAGATGACAGCTTTTATCATGATAGTGGGAGTTCCTATGCTTAAAACTTTGAGTTTCTATGCTAGGGGAGACAAAGAACTGGCCACTGGAGTCTCTGTCCTTTCAGAAGAAAGACATCATATTGTTGAAAGGTTTTGCCACACTGCAAGAGAATTTGGAGACCTTAAATCCACTATCCTAGATGTCAGATTCAAGGACAAACTATCATAAATAGCAAATGTGAAAACCATGAATAAAGAGTTGGAAAGCTCTAACTCTCTACTTGGTCTTAGAATAGACTATTACAGAGAAGCACGAAAAAGAACAGAAATCTACATGTTCACAGGAAGTTCAGCTGATGGCTGAGATTACAAGCAAGTCCCAGTCCTTAGAAGACTCAACTGAGCAAATCTAACAAGTGGCTACAAGCAAAACATTCTTCAAAATCCCTCAGAATTATGGAGAACAGCTTCAGGAGCACTAACAGAGACTTTGGAGGAAAATTCCAATCTTCAAAGACGCATGAAGCTTCTTTCACAAGAATCTCAAAAATGGAGTGAACAAAGTTATTAAAGAGAAAAAAAAATCTCAGAAAACTCTAGACTGGGCGGGGAGCGGTGGCTCAAGCCTATAATCCCAGCACTTTGGGAGGCCGAAGTGGGAGGATCGCCTGATCTCAGGAGTTTGAGACCAGGCTGGGCAACATGGTGAGATCTCAACTCTACAGAAAATAGAAAAATTAGCCAGGTGTGGTGGTACACACCTGCGGTCCCAGCTACCTGGGAGGCTGAGGTCGGGGAATCACTTAAGCCTGGGATGTCAAAGCTGCAGTGAGCTGAAATCATGCCACTGCACTCCAGCCTGGGCAGCAGAGTGAGAACTTGTCCCTGAAAAAATTTTTTAAAAAAATTAATTTTAAAAAATCTCTAGACTGCCTGTGGAGCAAGTTCTTAACCAAAAGAATCATGTCAAGATTCTAAGTGAACACTTGCTAATGATAAACAAATCGGCTGCTGTTCTTGAGGAAGAAAACATAGATCATGAGAACCTGGAATTGGATATATGAATGGCATCTAATGGTGATCTCTTACAAGATAATTCCAGAAGTGTTTCAAAGAGACTAATTTATGGGATGGAGTATATATACTTACTTTTAAACTCTGCAAAACAAAATAAACAAAATGTACATGAAATTAACTAAAGAAACCAAAATAATCAATGCAGTTACAGAGCATATGCAAAGTCCCAAACCAAGAAAGCTTCACTGCAGCCAGTAAACAGTCAGAAAAGGGGACGCAAAAGCTCCTGCAGAAATATCTGTTTCTTTCTAAATCGCATTGAGAAAAAGAAATGTTCACCCCATATCCAATCTATAGAGAATTTGCCCTGTAAAAATAAAAAAGAATCTTTCCAATGCAGAAGAAAACATTAGAATGCATCTGAAGAGTTACGTACCTATAAAATTCAAGCCAACATTATTTCAGAAAAATTTGGAAGAATAACTAGTATGAAAACCTGCTTATTTCCCAAGAAAGAAAAGTTCACGATTTTGGGATGAGAGCTCTGTTAGCTGAAAAACCACAATAACATAAGAAAAGAAAATAGGCCGGGCGCGGTGGCTCACGCCTGTTATCCCAGCACTTCGGAAGGCCGAGGTGGGCGGATCACAAGGTCAGAAGATAGAGACCATCCTGGCTAACACGGTGAAACCCCGTCTCTACTAAAAATACAAAAAATTAGCCGGGCACGGTGGCAGGCGCCTGTAGTTCCAGCTACTCGGGAGGCTGAGGCAGGAGAATGGCGTGAACCCAGGAGGCGTAGCTTGCAGTGAGCCGAGATCCCGCCACTGCACTCCGACCTGGGTGAAGGAGCGAGACTCCATCTCAAAAATAAATAAATAAATAAATAAAAATAGATACATCACAAAGAAATCGATTGAGGCCGGGTGTGGCAGCTCACCTCTGTAATCCCAGCACTTTGGGAGGCCAAGGCGGGTGGATCATCTGAGGTCAGGAGTTCAAGACCAGCCTGGCCAATGTGGCAAAACCCCGTCTCTACTAAAAATACAAAAAATTAACCGGGTGTGGTAGTGCATGCTTGTAATCCCAGCTACTGGGGAGGTTGAGACATGAGAATCACTTGAACCTGGGAGGCGGATGTTGCAGTGAGCCGAGATCGCACTACTGCCCTCCAGCCTAAGCAACAGAGCAAGACTCTGTCTCAAAAAAAAAAAAAAAATGAAAGAAAGAAATTGATTGAGCAAGAATGTAAAGGTCTGTAAAAGTATCCTTCCATCCTTGAAATTACCAACGAGGCATTTGCAGAGGCCCAAGGGCACACTACACACTCCTTGCCACGGCCAGATCCCTGGAAAAGGACAGCATCAGGCTGTGATGTGGAACACGTGTTCTGGTGCCCACTGCTGACCACTTGCCACCCTTTGGGGTCTCTCAACAAGCAGGTTCTCAGTTTGTCATGGTGCTCCTTGTACAGGCAGAAGCTCAACTGCTGCTCTTGATTCAACCACCTTACATGCGAGGGGAGCAGCCGGGCTCTGATCTTCCATGAGGTTCCAGAGAGAAGTTCCTCAGATAAGGACAACCAGTGCTTCCCCTTCTTCTAATAGCAAAGACAAAGATCTCCCAAAGTTCCCTCTACAAAGGGTCCTTTCTGGCCTGGCCCTCGTATCCCATGGCAACCAGCAACACCTCAGCAGCAGCTGCTAGCTTCCATCTTGTGTCCACGACACCTGGAAACAGAAGTGGCTCCCCATCCAAGTTGATCCACCTTCCATTGTGTCCACTTTGAAGATCCAGGACAACTGCAAAATGTTTTCGTCTCTCTCTACAAAAATATGTGTTTATTGTGTCTTTTTAATATTATTCTATTAAGAGATTATACAATGGCTCAATTAGAAACATGATAGGCTATAATTATTAGTATAATATGTTAGAACTGTAGAGTATAAAATATGAATCTTATAAGTTAACTGCTTCCATTTAATTTGTAGGTAGTGTATACTTAGTGTAAAATATAGTAATCTGGAAGCACAGTAGATTGGTTCTTGCTATTTAACATGTCACCCGGAACAGCAACTGTAATAGGAGTTTCCCATGAGAAGTTTCACCAGTGGCAACATTTGAAACTCAGGGTTGATTTCTATATAACAAGTGCTCAACACCTGCTGGTTGTAAGATTAATATTTTTACCATTATAAAATTTGGTTAATAAAAAAACCAGAAAGCATTTTTTAAAAGGTACATGGAGCAAAGTAGAATTCTAGCAAACCTGTTGCCCACACTAAACGTGAGTGAGCAATAAGTCTTAGCTGTTGTGAGCTCTTGGGATTTAGGGAGTGGCAGTGTTTTTCTCCACTGCCTAACCTAGGAAAAGTGAACAGCTAAACATGCTAAATATCAAAGGGAAAGGAATTTTCAAAACTAACCTAGTGAAACAACATTTTAAAATTTTAATAGTCCCGCTTCTTGTCCTCTCCCAACGCTCGTACAGCCTAGACCCACCTCAGCTGAGTCAGGAATGGGCACAAATTTCTTCTTTCTTCAGTGATTCTGCCTGCAATTCTAGAGCACGGAGTGGGGGCCGGGGAAGATGAGATACTCCATTTCCCCTTGCAGCAGCATTTGAGAGCCACTCAAATCCTGAGTGTCCTTGAGAAAGTCTTCTTTAGGAGATCTCAACTGAGAGAAGTCCATTTTTTCACCTAATCTTCTCTCCTGGATACTGCCCTTTCTCCCACTTTCCTCCTTACTCCTTGGTCAAGGAATTTTTTTAAATAACTAACATTCGTGTTGAGGGCACTGTACTAAGATCCTTACTTGTGTTATCTCTACACCCTTCCTGCAGTCATGAAGAAAACGCTGTTAGTAGCTCATTTCACAGTTGAAGAGACTGGGGCACAGGAGACTCAGTACCTAGTTAAGTGGTGGGGCCGGATTCAGATCCACAGACACCATGCACGAGCACTTGTGCTGAGGATGAGATAGCCACACCGCCTGTTCCACACGTTGCTCTTGTTTTAGTGAGCACCCCGCAGAGCTTTCAGAAACACCAGCTCACTTGTCCTCTCCTGCGGCATTGGTATTCTTATCCTAGGAAACCGAGCCCAAAGTAGTTCTGGGTCTCCCACTCAGGGCCTCAGCTAGAGGGGTGCAATGAGATGCTGGTTCTGATACAGTTCAGTTCCCCTTCCCCTAGCCACATGGTTGCCTGTTTCAGGAGGATCTCAGCCTTGAATTCCTGTGAGCGCAAATCCAGGGCCTCCTGGAGCAGCTGTGAGGCTGTTCTCCTCTACCTGGGAAGGACAGACATTCCTGGCAAGGGACCCTCAGAGTGAGGCTGAACCATCCAAGTCCTTGTGTGCACTTCCCAGAGGGAGGGATTCTGAAGTGAGGGAAGCGTGCTTCACATGAAGTTGCCCAACTCTCTTTCCTCCGTGATCTTAAATACTGATAGGCACGCCGGGTCTAATTCTAACAGTTGAAGAAGGAAAGGGGGGAGGAAATGAGAAAGTAGCAGGAAGGGAAAGGAAAAGGAGGAAAGGAAAGGGCAGGGAATAAAAAAAGAATAATCCAAATTTATTTGTTTATTATTTATTTATTTACTTTGAGACAAAGTTTCGCTCTTGTTGCCCAGGCTAGAGTGCGATGGCGTGATCTCGGCTCACCACAACCTCTGCCTCCCAGGTTCAAGCGATTCTCCTGCCTCAGCCTCCCCAGTAGCTGGGATTACAGGCACGCGCCACCACACCAGCTAATTTTGTATTTTTATTAGAGACGGGGTTTCTCCATGTTGGTCAGGCTGGTCTTGAACTCCCAACGTCAGGTGATCTGCCTGCCTTGGCCTCCCAAAGTGCTGGGATTACAGGCATAAGCCACCACGCCCGGTCGATAATCCAAATTTAAAAAGACAAGTGAAAACTAGATATAAAAGCTGGTATTATTCCAGGATGCATGAGACACCAAATGCCTATATACCTGCATAGGTCTGTAGAGAGATGAGGATTTCCCACGTTCATCACTCAGGTTGCCACTGCATTTCTTATTTCAATACCTGCCACGTGCTTATTTTTAAGATAGTATGAGATTTTAAAACCATTAATGACTCTGCAAATGAAAATCACTTTTAATTTTCACTGGGCTCAATTTCATACAAGGACTTGGGCTCTATAATTCCTCATTACTAAATATTTTTAAAATTATTTTCACATAAAAATAGAAAAATAAACATGATATCTCACATTCGAAAAAATGCACTTACAGTTTGAAAACCAATTTTGCAATGATTATTTTACTCAATTTTCTTGTGGGGAGGCAGGATAGAGCAGAATTCATTCACATGTGTATTTATGAAGCACCTACTGTATGCCATACAAGATGGAGATGTAGAAAACCCATTGTGTGAACTGCGTCATCCACAATATGTCAACTAACTACATTATCCAGGAAACAAGGCACTCAAGGCAGTGTAGGAGACCTGAAACTGAGTATCAAAGTGATTCTTCCAAAACCACCAGGAAGTTGTTGGCAGACTTGAACTCAGAGCCCCTGACAGAGTCTAAAGCTCTCTCACCACCTCATCTCTTCGGACGCAAGTACATGTTGAGTGTACAAGGTCGTGATTCAGAGGTAGATTCAGACAAATTACATTTTAAAAGCATATAGTTTTTCATATGTTCCCAGGAAGTGAGCAAATTCGATCTATTCCTGCTCAGGGGATCCCATCTTAATCAGCGACTAGAATTCTACAAGCTGTTTCAAGAAAGTTGCAAATAGTGCTGCCAGAGCCCCTGGTCTTCCTCTCATCAAAAGCCTAGAAAGAAAGAAAAAAAGAGAGAGAGAAAAGAAAGAAAAAAAGGAAGTAAATAAACTTTAAAAGGAAAGGAAGGAAGGAGGGAAGGAAGGAGGGAAGGAAGGAAGGAAGGAAGGAAGGAAGGAAGGAAGGAAGGAAGGAAGGGAATTATTTTATAGAAGATGAAGTTTACATATGTTCAAACATCTGCAAATCCAAACTTCTTATTTGTCCTGTGTGTTTGGGCAGTGGGCATATATTCAGCAGCCCAAGCTTTCATCGTTTCTATTGGAGAATGTGGGGTGAGTTTATTGGGTTAAAATCGGCTTTGTTTGGGTTTGCACCGCCCTTGTTCCCCGGGAGCCCCACATGGGGCGCCAACATGGCCTGGAAGAGGGGCATGTCAAGTGCCCCCCATCATGCATTGTTGCTGCGCAGTGAACTGGAGTCTCAGAGGGGAAGGGAAAAAAAGTAATTCCTCATTTTCATCCTGACCAGGATTCCCCTTTTCTTTGGCAGCCCCCAGCCGCAGTAATCCGCATTCACGGCGCCCAGCCCCGGGTTCCTCTCGGAGTTCTCCCGCTCCTGTCATTGTCTTCTTATCTGGGCCGCTTCTTCCAATGGTGCTCCTTGAAAGCGCTTTCACCGACAAAAAAGGACCAGCTCCATAATGGCCAACTTGGCCCCTTTCTTCTCTCTCCCTCTCCCTCTCAGTCTTTTTTTTTTAAGCTTTCCGACGGAGCCGGGCTATTTAATCTTCTTGAGGCGTTCAAGATGTCACTTACCTCTGATGGTGGAGACAATGGGGAAATACTTCCAGCCTGAATGCCGGGCAGTGGTGAATGCCTCTGGCTGCTTTGAAGAGGGTTCTTGGAAGTCTGTTTCAGCCGTGGTGGCCCCAGTGCAGGTCTTTTTGTGCAATCTATGCATGCCTCCAGGCCAGCCTCACCAGAGGCGCTTTAGCATAAAGCACAGTGAATGGCTTTGTCATCACACAGAACCTGGTTCAAATCCCAGCTCAGGCTTGGGCAGATCAGTCATTTAATTATCCCAGGCCTCAGTTTACCTATCTGTGAAAACAGAAGTGAGAATAGCAGGGCCTCAGTTTCCCCTCTCTGTGAAATGTGAGAGTGATTCCTGCATGAGTCTGTTGCAAAAATTGAATGATAATTAAAAGTACATACCTTCTGCTTCCCACCCTGAAAGTATATGTGTGTGTGTAATTAATTAATGGATTGATTATATAATTTCCTGGCAACTGATGAGCTAGCGTGTGGAATGCTCACATTCCTTTCCGATGGAAAGGAGTAAGAGGAGTTTCATTAATTAATGAATTGGTGCAGAAGGAACCAAAGGCTCACAACCTTAGTCACCTTTGACCTCTCTCTCCCCACATCCATGAGTCACAGACCTTGCTGACCCTGCCTTTTGCAGACCACTCCTGCCCCACTGCTCTGCCCCAGGCAAGCCAGCTTGAGTCAAACGGCACTCCCTTGCTCCAGAACATTTCATGTCTCCCTATTGCTTACAGGGTGAAAGGCAAACTCTTCATCTCCGCTTTCTAGACCCCTGATGATTGGCCTGTTTTTCCAGCCTCAGCTCCTACCTTTCCCTTCCACGAACCCCACACTCTAGCCGAAGGATTCTCTGCAGCACAGTTGCCCAGCTTTATGGCACTGTGGCTTCAGCTTGGAATAATGCCCTCCCCTGCATATCAACCTCTCAAATCCCAACATCCTTCAAGGCCCATGGGAAGGCTTCATTCAGCTTGCACCACACCTCTGCCCCACAGCACATGCCTCACTTCCATTAAACAAGCACTTGATCAAGCTGCTCCTCTGAGTCCAGAAATTAGAGACTCCACAGTGACTAAGCCGCGGCCCCTGACACCGAAAATCTTACAACAGTCTGTGGGGCGCTGGTCTGTCTCTTCTTGCTCAGAAGCCCCAATGTGTGCCCTGCGAAAGCAGGAGTTGCTCCACCCTCATCACCCAGCAGAACTTGGTGCTTAGAAAATGCTCAGTCTCTAAGATACTGAATGAAGGAATATGGCTCTTTTTTTCTATTGAGTACCCAGCATTTGCCAGGGGCCAAACTAATTAAGTCACGTATGTCTATGAGGAGTGGGCTCCATCCCCATGTTATAGCTGACAAAACTGAGGTGCAGACAGATTAGCTGACTGGACCAAGGCCATATCTAATGTGAGGCCAAGCTAATATCTAATGCAGTTTTCACTTACAAAGAAATACTCCTGTCTCATCCAAGAACAAATTTTGATAATTTTTACTGAGGTTATCAGGTGAGATATTTTTTCAGAAAACTCAGATTGAAGAGGGAAATTTGACTGGTCAGAGACCAGTACCATACAAAAAAAATGACCCGGGGACAATCTGATGCTCAGAGCTGCCCCCATCCCTGTGCTAACCTGGGTGGCACACAGGCCACTAATGTCCTGTGTATGAAATATACATTATGCACCTTCTCCGAGGCCCCGCGTGCAGTGAGGGCGAGGAGAGCCGTCCCCGAGCCGTGTACAACTTTTCATTTCCCATATCAATCATGAGAACAAGTTGAAGTTCAGATAATGGCAGCTTGGTTTCCCCTAATTGTTCAGGATTTAGACTGACTGTTTGCACTGCAGACTGCGGCCACTGGGTTCCCGGCGGGGGGCTGTGGCCGGCTCTTTCTCTAACAAACCCGTGTTCATGCGTCCATTCAGATCCATCACCCTGAGATAAACTGTGAATATTGCCCTTTGTCGCCGCTGCATTCTTCCCGGCATTGTGGGGGCACTATTTACGGATTTAAAGGTTCATTTGCACAATTCTTTTGTCAGCAGCCCAGGCGCAGAATGGCAAAGTGAGGGCTGCCTCTTCTTTCTGGGTTACTGCCCCGAGCTCTCCCTGAGCAGAAGGGACATGCCTGCCCTCGGACTTAGCATGAAGAATGTCAATGCGAAAATTACATTTTTTAAATGACCTGTCTGCTTCCGTGGCCAGAGAGGTCACCGGTTCACAGAGGGCGGGGTTTACGTGTTGCCCCTCCAGCCCTTTGGCAGTGTTCGCAGACACGCAGCCTTTGAAAAGCAGCCCAGGGTACAACATGGCACGATTACACTAAGCAGCATTGTGATCATGTCCCATAATGAGGGCTTCAGGTTCCAGGCACAGTGCAAAGCGCTCTGTATGCATCAGCCTCCTTAGTCCCATTTTACAGAGGGGGAAACTGAGGCACTAAGAATTTAATTAATTGTTTGAGATCACAGGGCAAGAAAACGGCAGAGCTGAACTTCCAACCCACGACTTTCTGGCTCCAAAGCCTGTGCTCCTTCAAGTGTACGCTGCAAAGTTTTGATCAGAGGACTCGGAGCTGGGCTTCTGAATGAAGTGGTAAGCATGTGGCCACAAACAATGTGGCACAGAGATGCATGTGGCCACATATCAAAGAACAGGAATGCGTTACTGTCTCTGCGTATGGCGCAGCCTCGGAGACCTTCTGCAGGAGCCTCCTCCTCCTCCTCTCACCCTGCTGTACCTCTGACAGCATCCTGCCTCATTTGAGGTAATTCTTAACTATGAGCCTTACCCACTTCCCACTAGGTTGCAGGCTCCCTGAGGGTAGGGACTGATCTTTCCTATCCGTCTCTCCAGTGCCAGGTATGGGCCCTGGCTGATAACACACACATACTAAACATTCCGGAAAGAATGAGTGGATGAATGACTTTTCTGCAATACGGAGGATGCATCTTTTGGAAATTTTACTGGGCAAAATAATTATTCTGCATGCAACTACACGTCCTGCAGCTCTGCTAGGAAGAGATGAGAATGAAGCAGAGGACAATTTTGTGGGTTCACTTTGCTGGGGATGGAAAGGAAAAGCAAAGGGAAAAAGAAAAGCTGTCATCCAGAGCCCCACAGAATGCTAATCTGTTTTAGAGTAAAAGATTTGTATCTCTTTTGTGAAATAATACCAAACTTTCTGTTAGTCAGAACGCAACCAAATGTCTTTGGCCCTTGGGAGGCCACACTTAGTCGCAGTGGATGGAAGAAAAGGAAGAGATAAAAAATTAAAAGGAAGGGTGAGGAAGTGTCGGGGTTTACAAGTGTCAAGGAAAAAGAGAAATCATTTTTTAAAAGACAGAAGTAAAAAAACTATATTTTTAGCATTGTTATAACCAGTTAGTGTAATACATCTTCCAACAGTCCCAGTGAATATCAAAATGAATAATCTCAGATTTGCATAATCTGGTAATGAATTTGATAGTAACCAAATACAAAGGACTTTTTAGAATATCATGATTACTCTTGGACAGAGGTTAAAAATAGACATTACTCTTGAAGGACAGTTTAAATTTGCTTTGCAGTTAGATCTTGGGTTCATGCTCTGGCTTAAAATACAGCATGTGCTTTGTGCCCCAGTAGCACGACTAGTGTCTTATACAGAAAAAGTTTAAAATACATTATGTCCTTTGTTCTTATAATTCCACTTCAAGAGTATTCCCAGCCTGAAATACAGACATGGTATTATGCAAAAAGATGTTCATTGCAGTGTTTTTTATGAGCAAAAATACACACACACACACACAAATTGAAACGAGATTGCATAAGTCCATTAATAGTTCTGTAAATATATCAGTGTTCTGTAAATATATCAGTGTTAATGATGTCAATTTTAAAAACCCCAGAATACAAAATTTTTGTTGTTGTTGTTTGAAATGGAGTTTCACTCTTTTCTCCCAGGCTAGAGGGCAATGGCGCAATCTAGGCTCACTGCAACCTCTTCCTCCCAGGTTCAAGCTATTCTCCTGCCTCAGCCTCCCGAGTAGCTGGGATTACAGGTGCCCACCACCAAGCCGAGCTAGTTTTTGTATTTTTAGTAGAGACCAGGATTTATCATGCTGGCCAGGTTGGTCTCGAACTCCTGACCTCAGGTGATCTGCCCACCTCTGCCTCCCAAAGTGCTGGGATTACAGGCATGAGCCACCTCGCCCAGCCCCAGAATAAAAAATTATGTATGCATTATAAGCCCAATCATCCAAAAATAAATATTCACAGAGAAAAAGGACTGGAATAAATTTGAGGACATTGTTGTCATTGATGATCTTAGGATAGAGACATGACAAGGGAAGGGTTTGCTGTTTATACATTTTGATAATCTATACATTTTATATATTGCTTTGATTGGTTTTTCAATGCTTTTTTAATGAGCACCTATGATGTTTCAAATGCTACAAGCTAAAGGCACAGCCATGAAAAAGGCAGGAGTGGCCCTGCCCTCTCCGAGCTTGCATTCCATGTTGTGGGTGGGGGAAATACAGACATCACAGTAATTTCACAATCAATTACCCACAACAGTGGTGGTAGATATTGCAAAGGGGCAGATCAGGGAGGTCTGTCAGTATATAATAGAGGTCCAGTGTGTACCTGGTGATGGGAGGGAGTGTTGAGAATAGTTCAGGGAAGATTTCCCTGAGTAAGCAATGTTTGTGCTGAATTTTGAACAATGAGTAGGAGTTACCTAGATAAAAAGGAGAAGGAGGTCAGTCCAGGAGCGCTGAATACTGTGACTTCCCCCACTATTCCTTCTACCCCACCCACAAGGCTGGAGAAGCCAGATGGTTGAGTTTTGTGTGTGGTGATAGAGGAAGAGAAAAGGGATTCACCTTATCCCTCAGTCCAGGAGTGGATGCTGGTTATTTTTAATCCAATCAGGATAACCTTATTCTCCATGCACCGGCCATTCATTCAGATAATTTAGGCCCAATATGATTGATTCATAGCTTTTCCTCAGCCAGGGTATTAGTTCAGGAATTGGCGATACTTGCCAACAAGACCTAAAGAGAGATTTGCCATAGTTTCTTGAGAAGGAGAAGAGGAGACTGAAGTCAATACTGTTTTTTTTGTTTTTTTGTTTTTTTTGAGACGGGCTCTTACTCTGTTGCCCAGGCTGGAGTGCATTGGCGTGATCTCGGCTCACTGCAACCTCCGTCTCCCAGCTTCTAGTGATCTTCCTGTCTCAGCCTCCTGAGTAGCTGGGATTAAAGGCACACTGAGTAGCCTAATTATTCTATTTTTAGTAAAGACTGAGTTTCACCATGTTGGTCAGGCTGGTCTCGAACTCCTGACCTTGTGATCTGCTCGCCTCAGCCTCTCAAAGTGCTGGGATTACAGGTGTGAGCCACCGTGCCCAGCTGGTCAATACTTTTTTAAGGGAGCTTCTAAAAGCCACTATCACTCTCCTGCTGGACAGACTGCTGGGTGGATATAAAGCCTAAAAGACCTGTGCAGCCATTTGACACCATGAGGAAGCCAGCATTGGGAAGAAAAGCAGAGAGGTGGAAGGAAACTGGATGAGCTTAAGGGGACAGATTAGGAAGGTCTCACAGGATATGTAAAGAATTTGATCCTACTCTAAACATGAACCATCACTGAAGGGAGCTGGGCAGAGAAGTAACTTAAAAATACCTGTGTTCTTAAGAGATTGCTCTGGCTAATTATGTACAAAATGGATTTGGAGGTGGTAGGGCAGGAGATGGGTAAAAGTAATTTGAATAAAAGTGATGGTAGGGAAGTTAGAGATAAGAAGGCAAATTCCAGAGATAAGAAAGAAGTCAAGGCCAGGTGCAGTGGCTCATGCTTATAATCCCGGCACTTTGGGAGGCCAAGGTAGGAGAATTGCTTGAGCCCAGGCATTTGAGACCAGCCTCGGCAACATAGTGAGGCCTTGTCTCTACATGAAATAAATTTAAAAAAAAAATTTAGCCATGTTCAGTGGAGCATGCCTGTAGTCCCAGCTACTTGGGAGGCTGAGGTGGAAGGATCACTTAAGCCTGGGAGATCAAGGTAGCAGTTAGCTATGATGGCACCACCGCACTCCAGCCTAAGCAACAGAGTGAGACCCTGTCTTACAAAGAAAGAAGAGAGAGATCAAGATAATGACACTTTCCGACTGTATGAAAAAAATGGAGAGAAGGAAGTAAGCAAAGATATTGGAAATGAACTTAAGGTTTAAGGCTTTCAAATTTAAATGGATGATGAAGACATTCACTGAGGTAGTAAACCCCCAAGGAAGACCAGAGTTAAGGAAAACATTGCTGAGTTCTGTGTTGCATATGTTGAGTTGGAGGAGCTTTTGTGGCACCCCAGTGGAGGTGTCACGTGAGTAGCTGAACAAATGGGTCTCGAAACCTGAGGACTTGTCATGTCTAGATGGCTCCTGGAGTCAGGGGTGTGGAGGAGATGACCTAGCAGGAAGATGAAAAGAGACCCAGGGATTAAGCCAAAGAGCTCAACATTGAAGAATAAGGTCTGAAGACATCACAGAAGAATGCTTGACAGGTAAGGAAGCCCAGGAAAGACAGGGCTTCGAGAAGGTGGTTGTGGTTAATGATGTTAAAACATCAAGTAAGAAGATGACCAAAAATGTGCTTTGGAATAATGATTTGAATGAGTTGGAGGCATGATGGAGGTTGGGACCAGACTGGAGCAAGTTGCCAAGTGAGTGGGCAGGGAGGATTGTATCAAACATGGACCAATATGCGTAGAGTTCTGGTATTTGGCCAAAGGTGGAGAAGCTATTCTGGGAACAAACTCCAGTGAGCTGGCAGCAATGAGTTCCACTCCTATAGAGGACTGTGTTATACTCCGTGATTCTCCAGTTTCTCAACCTAGGAATATCGCTCAGCAGTGACTCTTCTTTCAGCCCACCGGACACGGGGATCTACAGACAGATGGGTCCTTCCTTCTTTGTTTACTCATTTATTTTCTGTGGATTAAATGGGTTGCCTAGAAGAGTCAATCCAGCCATTGGTAGGATTTATCCCTAAATTTTTATTTCTAGATATGTTCATTTTCTAGGGCTGCCATAATAAAATGGGGCGGTTTAAAACAACAGTAATTTATGGTCTCATAGTTCTTTTAGCCTTCTGTCTGAAGGCTAAAAGTCCAAATCAAGGTCTTTATTCCTTTCAGAGCCTCTAGGGAAGGATTCTTCCTTGCCCCTTCCAGCTTTTGATGGCCCAGGCATTCCTTGGTTTAGGCAGCATAACTCCAATTTTTGTTCTGTTTTCACATGACCATCCTCCCTGTGTATTTCTGTGCTCAAATATTCCTCTTCTTAGGCGGACAGCAGTCACATTGCATTAGGCACCACCCTGCTCCAGTATGACCTTATGTTAATGTAAGTAATGACATTTGCAATAACTTATTTCCAAATAGCATTGCATTCTGAGGTCCTGGGGTTTGGGACTTCAACATACCTTTCTGGGGACACACATCAACCAATAACACTAGGTATGAATTTTCATCATACCTAGTGTTTCACCATACCTAGAATTTGCAAGCTGGCGACATAACCACCAAGTTCCTAGGATTTGCAAGCTGGCAACATAACCAACAAGCTAAGGAGCCATACCTAGGGTTTGCCATACCTAGGATTTGCAAGGAGCTTGGTGCTACAGCTTGTAAATCCTAGATATGGACACTACCTTTGTCAGGAGCCACATTTGGTGCACTCACCATTTGGCAATGGGAAGAATGATTTTCGTCCAGGCTAAGATGTCAATGGAGAATACAATGTTTATTGAAGTGGCTCATTAAGGGCTATCCTCACAGGGTTATCTCGCCCACACTGGGGCTCTCTACCAATTCAAATGAGGTCCATTCTTAAAGAAATGACAAGAACCACATGCTCCTTTCTGATTTTCAAAGAAATTAGAGACTGGATAAAATGTCATCCAGTCATTCCACAAACATACCATATGCTTACCCATGTCGGCCTCTGGGGATAGACAGGCTGTGGCACCGCCCTGGATATTCAGCACAGCCCCTGGCGTTGGGAATTCCTTGCCTAGTAAGAGAAATAGAATGGACACAGCAAGAGCCGAATGTTTGCTGAGCAGGTAGTATTAGAAAAGCTGTGATGGTAGAAAGAGGATTTGCTCTTCTTCATCCTAATCCATAATTACGAGTTTTGTTGGTTGGTTGGTTGAGTTTTTTTAGAGACAGGGTCTTATTCTGTTATCCAGGCTGGAGTGCAGTAGCATGATCATAATTCACTGCAGCCTCGAACTCCTTGGCTCAAGCAATCCTCCCACCTTGGCCTCCCAAATAGCTGGGATTACAATTATGAGTATTATTCTAACCCCAAAAATTACTAAGAGTGAGTGGCATACACCAACTGAGCCAGCCAGGAGAGTGACTGCATTGTCACTTTTGAAAAGTTTTGTCCTTATGGTTTGTTTGTATTATGAGCTTTTGGTGGCCCTCTCCCAGATAATACAGTTACATTTTATCTATACACATATTCCTCCATTAATGAGTTCTAACTGATCCACGCCACTAGGAAAGAAAGGCACCGGCTGCCCAGCTGCCATTTGCTGCACAGTGCAGTGGAAGAACCCAGCCCTGGAATGACACTCAAGTCAATGTGCCATCCATGGGTCTGTTAAGAATTGCAAATCCTTATACACATTAGTAAGCTTCTCTGAGACTCAGTTTACTCCACTGTGCCCAGTGAGCTGACACTACCTAGCATTGTTGGAGAATTATAGTTAAGGAAGATCAGAGAGGCCTCAATATAGTAGATGCTCAACAAATGTGCCTTGTCTTCACTCCTACGTTTGTCCATGTTTCACTGAGTCATAAATATTTACTGAACACCTCACACTAGACTCTGTTTTAAGTAATGGTGACAGCAAAGTGAATAAAATATTCTTGCCTTTTCAGAGCTTACATTCTTGTGGGAGCAAAACAGACAATGAAAATGTATTTTTCTTTCTTTTTTTTTTTTTTCTTTTTGAGATGGAGTCTCACTCAGTCACCCAGGCTGGAGTGCAGTGGCACGATCTCGGCTCACTGCAACCCCTGCCTCCTGGGTTTAAGCAATTTTCTTGTCTCAGCCTCCCAAGTAGCTGAGACTACAGGTGCCTGCAATCATGCCTGGCTAATTTTTGTATTTTTAGTAGAGACAGTGTTTCACCATTTTGGTCAGGCTGGTCTCGAACTCCTGACCTCAGGAGATCCACCCGCCTTGGCCTCCCAAAGTGCTGGGATTATAGGCATGAGCCACTGCACCAGGCAGAAGATATTCTTCAAAAGGAGATCTGTGCTGGATGGCAGGAAATGACAGGTTAATCTGACAAGAGTGCCTGGGACAAGAAGAGACAAGGGGATGCCTCTGATAGTGTGGCCACTCTGAGAAGGCTGCACAGATCTGAAGGGTCAGAAGGACCCAGCCTTACAGAGATCTACGGATAGGTCATATAAGGCCAATGCAGGTGCTGGGCAGGATGAGATGGTGTGCCCAGGAACAGCAAGCCAGCCAGCAGCCAGAGTGCAGTAAGTCCAGTGTCAAGAGGCGGGATGCGAGGGTGGTGAGGTGGGCAGAGGATCCACCACCATGGAACTCTGTCAGCCACAGTCAGAGGTGGGTTTTCTTCTAAAGGGGATGGGAAACCTCTGTCAGGTTTCAAGCAAGGGTGTGATGTCAAAGATCACTCTGACTACTGTGTGGAGAGTGGGTTGTCCAGAGCAACAGGGAAAGCAGGTGGGCTCCATGGGAGGCTACTCCTTTTCCTGGCGTCTTAGTCCATTCAGGCAGGCTGTAACAAAATGCCATAGACTGGGTGGCTTATGAACAACAGGAATTTACTTCTCACAGTTACAAAGTCTGGGAATTCCAAGATCAAGGCACTGGTAGATTCAGTGTGTGGTAATGGCCTATTTCTTGGCTCACAGAGGCTGCCTTCCTGCCTTGTCCTCACATGGTGTAAGCGGCCTCCTTTGTAAGGGCACTAATCCCATGCGAAAGGACTTCACGCTCATGACTTACTCACCTCCCCAAAGACTGCACCTGCTCATTCCATCACCTTGGGGGCTAGAATTTCAACATCTGAATTTTGGGGTGACATAAATATTCAGACTATAGCACTTGGTCAAGAGACAGTGGAGATTTAGACCAAATGGACGTGGTGAGAAGTGGGTAGATATGAAGATCTTTTGAAAGATAGATTTGAGGAGAAGTTAAAAATTCAAGTTAAAGTGCTGGGGACATTATCTTCTGCACTTCCGGGAGCAACACACTTTAGTTAGTGAATGAGACTTATCCAAGCGTAGCAAGAACTTGGTAGGTACCAGTAACTATGATCATAGTAAGAAAACAGCTAAAATGTACACTTTGCAGAATACAAGTCTTCACATGTCTTACTTCAAATCAATAAAAATCCACACAGCATGGAATTCTGGATAGTTTCTCCCTTGATCAAATATACTGAATCACACATTCATTACGTAGCCTTTGAGTCCTACTGTCGATACATATCACTTCTTTTCATTATCTACATTTTTAGACAATACTCACTTCTTTTTATTATCCATATTTTCATAACATGATGCCATAACACGTAATGCCACTTATTTATTCATTTTTAATACTAACCAACAATAGGTTTTCTCTGTGAAAAAATGGTGCTTTATTAAAAGTTTCAGAAACAAGACAATTGAATTAGGAATTTTGCTTAGATGTGTTATATTTATATGCCTAATTTTTGAAAAACTGTTAGTAGCATCTGCAAGCTATTCCAAAGAGATTGAAGGACTTATAAACATTGGAAAATGTAATTTAATATATAAGTAATAATATAAGGATTTTTTAAAAGTCTTAATATGAACCTTGATTATTCATGAAATACCTTATAAAACAGACTCAGCTGCACCCAACAGTGCAAACATATACACCCCTCTCCATTTACAATGATGAGTAAAGTGGGGAAAACTGTAAAATGAATATGGAACTATAAGTTAGAAGACACTGTTTGGAACTTGCCAAGCCTCACCCTGCCTCTGATTCTTCACCTATTAAAAAATAGGCTAGGCTCTGTGGCTCACGCCTGTAATCCCAACACTTTGGGATGCCGAGGCAGGCGGATTACTTGAGGTCAGGAGTTCGAGACCAGCCTGGCCAACATGGTGAAACCCCATCTCTACTAAAAATACAAAAATTAGCCAAGCGTGGTGGCGTGTGCCTGTAATCCCGGTTACTCAGGAGGCTAAAGCAAGAGAATTGCTTGAGCTCGGGAGGCAGAGGTTGCAGTGAGCTGAGATTGCACCACTGCACTCCAGCCCGGGCAGGAAAGCAAGACTCCATCTGGAAAAATAATAATAATAATAATATTTGTGAAAAATTTATTCACCCTGTTTACTTCACAGGTGTATTTTAAGGATGAAACAAGATAAATATATGCAAAAGTATTTCCTAAATAGTAAAGTATTATACAAATATATTACTTTTTAGAGAAAAAAAGCTAAAAAAGCGATTAAAATGCAAAACTATTAGCCTTAAAGTCAAAATATTTACTTGCCATTTTACTCTTTTTTTGTATTTTTTTCTGCTTCTTTACCTAGTCTTTGGGAAAGGTTTCAAATATCCTTTAATAAACATTTTCATTGTTTGGCAGGAGGAATAAAAAAAGAAATGGTAGAGTGAATCACATTCAGAATTAACTTGTGACACACATCATCATGTAGCTTTTATGTAAGTAATTAAACTGCATATTATGCTTATTTATTCTAGACATTACGTGTCAAAATTGCATTTGTGCCTGTTTTCTGTTGTTGACAGAAATAGCTGTAATGAAAGTTGTATATTTGACTACTTTTTCACCAATCACTAGAAATAACTAATGAAATAAATGATTAAGAAAAGATGCTTTTAAACATTTTCAGACTTGATCTCTTAACTTTCTGCTGGTATTGTGCATCCGGATTCACTGTTAAATCAAATAGGAACATAGGATGTCCAAAGGATCTATAAATGTCTTGTGAAAGTAGAATGCAGTTCACTGATCATGGTAGAGAAGTCTTAAGCCAACATCTTTAATTCTTTCACCAAAGAAGCAGCACATTCTTAAACCAAAGGAGTTGACACACTTGTTGGAATGAGCTTTGGACAAGAAACCAGAAAGTCCATAAGTCCCAGCTTTGCCACTGACTGTGTGTCCTTAGGCAAGTTGTTTTACCTCTCTGATCCTCACTTCGCCCATTCAGTGATCATAGCATTTTTGTCTGTGCACCACACAGCCTTGTTGTAAAGATCAAGTGAGCTGTCAAGTTTGCAGGCACTTCGAAAACAGTGACACGCTAACCTAAAGCTAGTGTTTCCTCCTGTGCCTTTGGAGTTACTATCTGACCGTGCCTGCTCTGGACTGTAACTTCACATGAAGTTAGCACAGGCTTCATGCTCAAGAGCAGCACCAGTGACTTCCTGCCAACATCCTCTCGGGAAATGATGCCTGCTGGACTGAGCAAGCTTGCTGGACCCTCCCGAGTCCAGGAGGCAACCTGCAGGGGCACCACACTCCCCTTGCCATGGCACATTTTCAAGGTTTTGTGATTAAGAAGTTTGGAGACCAGAGGAGTGTGAAAAGTTAGCACCTTAATTGTTGAAAACTCTCAAAGATTCCAAACTTGTAAATCATAAAAGGCCACTGTTTAGCAGGCTGGAATGCTTTTGAAAAAGGCCAGCTATCAGAGATTGGCCTCGTTAATAACCACAGTAAAACTAGCTCTTGAAGCTCAAAGACACAGCTAATTAGGGCAGAAAAATTCAACCTCAAATTAAGAGAGAGAGTGTGTGTGTGTGTGTGCGCGGGTGTGTGTATGTGTTTCTGAAGTGTAAAAGCTTTTCTCCCAGAGAAGTATGTCTAAGTATATATTGGACATGTTCCAAGACCCACTGTAAGACAAAGCCAGGACTGCAAAAATGTCAAGGTGGGGTTAATCAACTCCCAGAGCGTCTGTGTGCCCATCTGTCCAGTAAAAAGGAATCACCAACTTCCTCACCTAGAAACTGTCTAATCCTAAACTTTCAAAACAGAGAGTCAATAGACAGTAATTCACAGAGGATATGTTATAATGCTTTCCAGGATTTTTTTTTAAAGTAATAACATATGTATGTGGCCCAGCACAGTGGGTATTTGAGAATTTATTGAGTACATCTACATGTTCTAGATAATGGGGATTTAGATATGAGTATCAGCTGGTTCCTGCCCACAAGAATCTTGTATCTGCTGCTAATCAGAGCCTGGTACCAAGAAGATCCTCAACATATGTCTAGGTCTTCCATGTAATGAGAAGAGATTTTTCCCTAAGTAAAGGTCAGCTGCAATGGACTCAAAATTTCCCAGTTATAAAGACTATACAAAGGCTTAAAGCCCAGAGTCTATTTGTCAGCTGTCTTCTCAGTTTAAACTTAGAGTGTCCCAACAGCCTGAAAGCATAGCCTTGTCAATATCACTGTAAGATTATATTGGTTAGTGAAATGTCCCAGTAGAAAAGAAACAGAGAATTCAGATTCAGCTCAGCTGGACAATCCAGTGCCCTCCATCTCATTACTGATACCGCCTACATGGTACAAACAGTCAATGATATTTTTAAAAGACATAAATTCAGAGGCACTCTGAGTCCAATTCAGTGTGAGCCATGATCACAGTCACTTCATGCAAGCAGTATGTGACCAGTGCCCTCCGAGGAGAGCCAGTCCTTGGCCTGGGTGTGCAGGGAGGACATGGTACTTCTGACTGCACACATTAGATGGGTTTCAAGGGTACAGGGATCTTGGCCCCATATTTTAATGGATGGCTTGGTTTCTGACGTATGGAAATGGGGACAGAGGGTGGCCCTTGTTATTGACAATGTGGCCCATGGAGCAGAGCATGGGCATCACCTGGAAGCTTGTGAGAAATGCAGAATCTCAGGCACCATCTTATGGAATTAGAATTTGCAGTCGAGGTCCCTGGGGAATTAGTCAGTACATCGAAGTTGAGAAGTGCCTCTTCTTGACTAGACCACGTGGATTTTATTGTGCTGAACATAACGTAGGATAGTTACAGAGAGAAAATGGGATACCTCCGTCATGTGGTCAGATTCTCCAGCTCCTCCCATCATAGTGATGATATGCTAGAAAAATACTTTTTATCTCTCTGAATCTTGGTGTCTTCATCTGTAAAACTGACTGATAAACTCTAGTCTGCCTACTTCACAAGTCTATTTTGAGAGGAAGTGAGATAATAAATGTGAAAATACTTTAGGTCTGAATACCCATTTTTGCTGACAAACGGCCAAGACTTTTCTCTTTCAAAATACTCTTGTTGAAAATGAGGCTTTCAGATGTGACCACAGCTCCCCACATTAACTCTGGTAGTCATGTCTGGTGGAAACACCAGAAAAGCTTCCAGAGAATGACCTCCTGCATGGGAGCAAACTCCAGGATAATGATGGGCATGGGCAGAACAGACCCTAAAAAGTGCACAGGACTGGGAGCCAGGCCATCTGACAATATCTGGATGTCTAGGGGATGCACAGACTAACTAAGAAAGCAGAGAGCCTGCCCTCAGGAAGCCTACAATCTAACAAAATTTGTTCTACAGTAGGGCTTCAACAGATGTTCTAAAGTGTCCACCTAGCTGGGCACAGTGGCTCATGCCTGTAACCTCTGCACTTTGGGAGACCAAGGTGGGAAGACTGCTTAAAACTAGGAGTTTGAGACCAGCCTGACAACACAGTGAGACCCCCAATCTCTACAAAGAATAAAAAAAGTAGCCCGGCATAGTGGCATGTGCCCATAGTCTTAGCTACTTGGGAGGCTGAGAAGGGAGAATTGCTTGAACCCAAGAGTTAGAGGCTGCAGTGAGCTTTGATCACAACCACTGCACCCCAGCCTGAATGACACAGCAAGATCCTATGTCTAAAAATAAATAAAATAAAATAGTAAAAATAAATAAAGTGTCTACCCAATTCCAGGGTAGACTCGATCTTCTTACAGATTGAGCCACATAGAAGTGGCCCAGGTAGGCCTGGAAGGGGGCAAAGGACTGATACCACCATCCCATGTGGTCCTGTGAAGGAAGACCAAGTTGAAAGTAAGCAAGCCATATAGATGTATGCTCCCCTTCACTAGCTTATCTTTTATTTTCTTTATAGCACCTAAAACTGCTTATTTTTTGTATTTGTTCATTTTCTGTCTCTATCATTAAAATGTAAAATCCTCAAAAGCAGGGACTTTGAAAGTCTTGTTCATCATGGTATTTTCAGCACCTAGAACAGTGACTGGCACAAAGGAAGTGCTTAATGAGTCTGCTGAATGAATCAATTCTTTCTGCCCAGATATGGATCTTTCTGGAGCTAATTTAACTTTTATGTTTGCAATTAGAGTTAAAATTCCCAGTTATCCTTACCTCCTGGTAAGGAGGTGAGTCTGTGTGACCAACAGAATATGGCAGAAGTGATGGTATGTCACTTTTGAGACTAGGTTATAAACGCCTGCAATTTCCATTTTTGTTACTCTGTCACTCCCTTGCCCTTGGGTTACTTGCTCTTGAGGGAAATCACTTCATGAGCAACCGTAAGGAGACAGCCACATAGTGAGGAGCTGGAGTCTCCTGGGTCTCCTGCCTACCACCACATGGGTGAGCTTGAAAGTGAGTGGATCCTCCACCCACTCAAGCCTGCAGAGACGGCAGCCCCAGCTTGACTGCAATCCCGTGTGAGATCCTGAGCCACAGCCACGTACCTGAGCCACAGCCAGTTCCTGACACTCAGAAACTGTGGGAAAAAATAAATTGTGGGTGTTCTAAACTGCTAAGTTTTGGGGCAATTTGTTATACAGCAATAAATAACCAATACGCTGCTACTTAATGGCCATCAACCCCCAGCCATGATCTCTGATCCCTGGCTGGAGAAAAGGGATGACCCCCCCGCCCCCACCCCACCACAACAGGAACAGATGAAGAAGCAGGCCAAGATGCTGAGGATATACAAACACGTCTCTGTCCTTCGCAAAAATAGCATCCATCACCTCTACATTTGTCATAGGAAGGAGACACTGCTAGACCCTGGCTCTTCCCTCTAGTGCAGAGATTTCACATCCCATTGTGGGGTGGTGGGGATCTTTCACTGATTTCCTAATGCTTTTTGGCATTTGGCACTCTGCTTTTAACACTCTACCAAACACAGCTGAGACCTGAATAGAACAGAGAAACAACACTTTACTAAAGATTTTGGGAAGATTACAAAGATATAGCGAACACTACCCACTGATAAAATTTTGTTTACAAAAAAAAGACGTATTTATCTTTACACTGGCTCCTTGTACCTCCCAGAACCCAGAATCTTAGAGTACCTGTGTAGAAATCTCAATTTCCAATAATTACAATGGCTAAAAAGGCTACTTGAGTCCTATCTGCCTACTTAGGCAGGTGCCTATTGCCGTCTAAGGCCCCAGGACTTCCCTCACTCAACACTGAGAAGTCAGCCATAAGGCAAGACTTCATCTCATCAGCTGTAGCTTACAATTAACCATCCTCAAACACCAGGATATCACATAAACATTCTCATCCCAGTGGGATGAGATCCCAATGCTAACAGAGGATGGGGCTACTTCCCTCACAATCTCTACATCAGCTAGCTTCATCTGGGAGAAACAACCCTTCATCTATGTCCAAGACATTCTTTCCACCTTTCAGCAAAAAGAAAGGCCAAAGATTAACCGATGGTTCTAATCACAGAGCTGATGGACAAGCCAGGTCTAGGATTCTTCTCCTTAGCAGACCTGAAACTCATTTCTAGTCACACGACCTGCTGGCATCTCCCAGTAATAGGTGAATTGTACGTTCTGTCCCACAACTGTACAACCTCAAAACTGGGATCTCAGAAGTTGTCTAGCTCAGCCACCTACTCAGTGCTGAAACTCCCACTGCAGAACCTTCCTGGACATTCCAAGTGACAGGATGCCTACTACCTCCAGAGACCACTGATCCCATTCTAGGATGCCTCTAATATTAGATAGCTTTGGTGCCTAATGAGTTGAAATTATCCCCCCACCTAATACATGCACCCACTGCCTTCCAATATTGGGTGCAGCTCTACCGTCTGGCCCTACCTTGTCCCTCTGCTCCATGGCTGCCCATCAAAGAAGTAGTGACAGTGCCTGGGCTACCCCCAACATTATGTCTTTACCATCCATCTTCAGAAGACATTGTTGGAAGGGCTTTCATCCAATCATTCACTCTTCTCCTCTTCAATCCTTTGGGATATGAATAATCTAAACAGAGTACCATCCTCCAGACAAGGTCCAGCCAATGCAAAATGAAGCTGGATTTTTACTTCCTCTGGTGTCATTACCATAATTCTATATAATAATTGCAAGTTTTTCACGAACTTATTTAGAAACTACATTATCCTATTGATTCACAGTAACCTTGTGGTTAAAAAAAAAAAAAAAAAAAAAAGCTTCTTTTTGTATAAACCGCTGTTAAGCCAGGTACAACCACCCAATCTTTTAAAACTCACCTTGAGGACCTAATTCAAGACCACATATTTCTTTTAATTGAACAAATTTTTTTTTTTTTTTTTTTTTTTTTTTTTTTGAGACAGGGTCTTGCTCTTTCACCCAGGCTGGAGTGCTGGAGTTCAGTGGCGCAATCTCATTTCACTGCAACCCCTGCCTCCTGGGCTCAAGCAATCCTCCCACTTCAGCCTCCCAAGTAACTGGGACCAATCACAGGTACACACCACCACGCCCAGCTAATTTTTGTATTTTTCGTAAAGACAGGGTTTCACCATGTTGCCTAGGCTGATCTTGAACTCCTGGACTCAAGCAATCCACCTGCCTTAGCCTCCCAAAGTGCTAGGATTACAGGCGTGAGCCACTGCATATGGCCCAAAAATTCTTTATACAAAGTATTAATAGATACCAACCTACAATATGGTTAAACAAATAAAATAAAATCATATGTATAAAGTTTTATTCATAAAGGTAAGTATGCTAAACTGAAAGCTATACAGCAATGAGAAACATTAACAGCAAATGCAAATAAAAATAAAGCTATTTTCTGAGGTTGGGCACAGAGGCTCACGCCTATAATCCCAGCACTTTGGGAGGCTGAGCTGGAAGGATCACTTGAGCTCAGGAGTTGGAGACCACCCTGGACAACATAGAGACAACCCCTGTCTCTACAAAAAAATTTAAAATTAGTCAAGTGCAATGGTATATGTCTGTACTCCGAGCTACTCAGGAGGCTGAGGTGGAAGGATCCTTTGAGCCCAGGAGGTCAAAGCTATAGTGAGCTGTGATTGTGCTGCTGTGCTCCAGCCTGCGTGACACAGTGAGACCCTATCTCAAAAACAAACAGGCTGGACACGGTGGCTCATGGCTGTAATCCCAGCACTCTGGGAGGCCTAGGCAGGTGGATCACCTGAGCCCACAATTTCAAGACCAGCTATGAGTAACGTTGTGAAACCCCATGTCTATTAAAAATACAAAAATTAGCTTGGCATGGTAGCCTGCACCTGTAGTCCCAGCTACTTGGGAGGCTGAGGTGGGCGGATGGCGTATGCCCGGGAAGTCAAGGCTGCAGTGAGCTGTGATCGCACCATTGCATTCCAGCCTGGGCAACAGAGTGAGACCCTGTCTCAAAAAACAACAAACAGCCAGGCGCAGTGGCTCACATCTGTAATCCCAGCACTTTGGGAGGCAGAGGTGGGCGGATCACCTGAGGTCAGGAGTTTGAGATCAGCCTGACCAACATGGCAAAACCTCATCTCTACTAAAAAACAAAAAATTAGCTAGGCGTGGTGGTGCACACCTGTGGTCCCAGCTACTCGGGAGGCTGAGGCAGGAGAATCACTTGAACCTAGGAGGACAGGTTGCAGTGAGCCAAAATTGTGCCACTGCACTCCAGCCTGGGTAACAGAGTGAAACTCCCTCTCAAAACAAACACACAAACAAAAAGACGGTCTCATGTTTCATTAAGCATCCAAACTTGCCAATCTTTATTCCTTTCCTTCTACACTATTTTGTATCCTCATTTTCTGCATCTGATTGGATTCCTGGATTTTATTTCACTTCCTGTGTGACATTCTCCACAGATACAGCTCATTGACTGCTGCTGTGCGGTGGAACATCCTGTTAGTCCCTATGCGGCACAGAGAAACCTCTCATTCCACACTTGCAAACAGAACTCGCCACATTACTGCCCAGGACTGTATGCTTATCTCTGTTGAATTTCACTCCATTGACTCTAACCAGTAATTCCAGTCTCCAGGGATTTTTAATGAACTATTTCAGACATGCTCAAAAAAATAGATGGCCGGGTGCAGTGGCTCATGCCTGTAATCCCAACACTTTGGGATGCCGAGGTGGGTGGATCACGTGAGGTCAGGAGTTCAAGACCAGCCTGGCCAACATGGCAAAACCCGTCTCTACTAAAAATACAAAAATTAACCAGGTGCAGTGGTGGGCACCTGTAATCCCAGCTACTCAGGAGGCTGAGGCTGGAGAATCCCTTGAACCTGGGAGGCGGAGGTTGCAGTGAGCCGAGATGGTGCCACTGCACTCCAGCCTGGGTGACTGAGTGAGACTCCATCCCCTGCAAAAAATAATTATATATATAATATATATATGTTTTATATATATTTTATGTATATAATATGTATATTATATATAATATATAAAATATATATAATATATAATGTGTATATAGTATATATTATATATCATATATATTATATATAGTATATATAATGTATATGTATAATATATAGTATAT